>NW_027458064.1:0-300000 GCF_050624435.1 Tenrec ecaudatus
CCCTGAATATCTTCAGATATGACAGCTGTTTCATTGAGAAATTAAGCCAGACAGACACAATGTGATGTACATTTTGTTATTTTCATGTGGGTTCCTTCACTCTTCCAAAAAAATTAGTTTCATGAGCCCCTTGGGGAATGAGTTTGAGTTCAGATCAGATGTCTATTTATATATTTGAGTCCTGAAGCCCATTTGATGGACTGTTCTGTTGCTTCCAAAGTAGTCAGTCACTTCCCCACCAATTAGAGAATTTGTCCGAAGCAAAAGTAAAAGTGTGGCGTACGACATTTGACTGCACACCATCTAGAATCACACTCTCATTTGGTGTTGGCAGTTTTACTTGTATTTCAATTGTAAACTACACTTCAGAGTTCAGGCTAGTGAAAACGTTTCAGTGGAAAAAATTTGCACACAACTACGTGCAGTTTGTGATTCTGTTGTTCCCAAGCAAGGCTATGAGGACAAAGATGCACAAGCATGGGGGGCACTGCAGACAATGTGTGAAAGTTTCCAGGAGCTCAGGGGTGGACAGCGGCTGCTAATTCTCCCGTGCTGGCAGTGAGCTATGTGGGAGGGCTTTGTGTGAGGTCCCTGTGGGGTCTCTGAGAAGTCTCCATAAAGGATGCTGAGAACTTCATATGAAGTCTCTGTGCGAGGCCTCTGAGTCTCTCTGGAAGTCTCCAAGGAAGTATGTGTGTGAGGTTTCTCTCTCGGGTATGTGTGAGTGTCCTTGTGAGATGTCTGCTGAATTGTGGGGGGTGGGGGGCAGTTGTTTCGCTGAGGTCTCTGCAGGTCTGAGTGGGCTTCCCTTTGTTTGACCTCACAGCACCATATAAGAGGACCTGGTGGCAGGGGAAAGGGAAGGGGCTTGGTCCATGCACCCCTTGCTGTTCTTTCAGGGTCTTCTCTCCATCTCCGTGCACTTACCTAGCACGAACGGTAGGGTTCAGCAGCGGGGAGTCCGGTGTCCAGCTCTTCACTCTCTCTAGGAACACACCCAAGCTACCTGCTACCCAAGAGGCCCCAGATCCAGGCTCTGCAGATCCAGAATCTGATTTTTTACTGCCACAGTCACTCCAGAGGCTGCCTTGGCACAATCAGGACTCCAGAAACAACATCATGCTGCTGTACCAGCAGTCTCTGGGGCCTATGTCCACTTCCCTCCTCCACCACTGGTGTCAGTCCCCACCCACCCCACACACACACTTGGTGTCCTGACTGAGGCATGGAGGTCAAGGCTCAGTGGATGTCTTCCTCGCCATCCTTTACTGTTTAGTTCAGTAAACAGTAAACCCTGGCCCACCAGGGGTGTTCTTTTAAGCACATGAGAATTTACTCTAGCGGATCAACTAATCATATTTTGGGGGGCCCTCCTGCCTTCTTCTATAATCTGGTGCCCAGGAAATAAAACCCTGTGTTAGAAGCACAGAGGAAACACTGACCACTATTGAACTGGTTTCCCTTATCAAGACAGGTGATGTCTAATCTCCGTGCACATCCTGATTTCCCAGGAGTCTCTAGGGGAAGGGAAGGCTGCTCCCAGTTGTGACTTTCTTTGCAGCACTCAGTCCTTAGAAGCCACTCTCTCCGGAGAACATTCCTAGAGCACGTGCACGCGTGTGTGTGTGTGTGTGTGCGTGTGTGTGAAGATCACCAGCCTGGGGTCATGTTTCCTGAGAACATTCCTAGAGTGTGCGCGTGAGTGTGTGTGTGAAAACCACCAGCCTGGGATCATGTTTCCTGAGAACATTCCTAGAGCGTGTGTGTGTGTGTGCGTGTGTGTGTGTGTGTGTGTGTGTGTGTGTGTGTGAAGACCACCAGCCTGGGGTCATGTTTGCTGAGAACATTCCTAGAGCATGTATGTGTGTGTGTGCGCACGCGTGTGTGTGCATGTGAAGACCACCAGCCTGGGGTCATGTTTCGTGAGAACATTCCTAGAGCGCGGACGCGTGTGTGTATGCATGTGTGAAGCCCAAAAGCCTGGGGTCATGTTTCCTGAGTCCTGGCACTCTGTTATTGACTCATCCCCACTCTACCCCACCCTGGCTATCAACTCATCCTTCCCCCAGTCAGGAGATGGAAATCAAGTAAAATAACAGTTTGTCGCCCCACTAAAGATAGTATTGAGAAAGTAACCTTCCCTGCTTGAAAGCTGTGCCTTTGCTATCCAACCCAGTGCTCTCTGTAGGAGATAAAGTTCTGCTGTGGGGGCAGCTAGCTAAAGCTGGGGTGAAGCACCTGGCCGATTCCCCTTTGTAAGCCTGTGTTAGCTCCGCTTGTGTCTTGCGTCATTTCTGGGGATCCTCATGCTCTTTGGCCCCCTTTGCTACGTCCAACGCTTCATATTCTTCTTCACTGTATCCTTCCCTACCCTGTGTCCATGGTGCCTAACCATTAGTGGTTATTACACAGACGCTCATCCTGTACCACTCAGCCTAAGCTGTTGCTCCTTCTCCGGGTTTATATACAGAGGAAGGCATGTGAGCTGTGAACCGGATTTTCCCTTGGTGCAGTGGGTGAGCAGAGTCCCCCGCTGCAGCCTCCCTAGCAGTTCCCACCCACATGTGTCAGACCTGGGACTTCCATCCTGGAGGTTACCCTAGGCTGGGAGAGAGGCAAAGGTAGCAAAATATGTCATTTCACATTTTGTGACAGGTGTATTGAGGCGGAACCTCCATGCCAAACTTGGCAGCCTTCATCAAATGCACATGTGGGACTTAGACAGGCCGCCACATGTCTCATGCCTGCTTGGTACCATGAGACGCTACTTTGGTCTAAACCTCTTCTGGACCCTCGATGGAATTTCTTGGCTGGATTGCGCCTCTCAAAACCTATCAACTGCAGCCACATAACGTTGAAGACAAAGTAATGGCACCAGGGAACATTCTTCACTGTGTTGGGACCTTCTGAGGTTTTCACAGTAGGGGTGTTACCATAAATCATAAGAGGTGCAAAATGAAGAACTTGGGATGGAAGTGGGTGGGAAACACTGCTGAAAACCTCCTCCAGAGCCCTGCCCTTTGAGAAGTCAGAGCTAGCACTCAGAGAAGGAGACGCAGTATCTAACATAGTTAAAGGTATATTATGCCAACCTCATCAATGAACTCATGTGGGGTTAATTGAAGGGCAGGGAGATCAATGGCTCTGTGAGCCTAGCCTTTCTGGTCTCTTGCTCTCTGATAGTGCCACCAGGGTGGATATGCATTTGTTAGGTCCCTAAAGCAGCTGGAAAGACTCATTTCCTGGGAGATCCCTGAGGAGAAGCCACATGGACCTACCCTGTTGCAGCCCTGGTTTCTGCAGCAGCCTCATGGAGAACCTGCCAGCGCACGGACTACAATTTCCTCCTGCAGTCATTGTCTCCCCGTGTGTTTTTGGATTGTGAGGAGGACTTTGTAGATTGGTGTCAGACACATGGGATACTATTGGACTGGTGGTCTTAGATTGAACTGGGTTGGGAGGCTTTTCAATGTTCACTTAACCTTTATATAAAACTCATAAAATATGAGTGTATGAATTTTGTTTCTCTAGTCTACACAGACTAACACACATGACACCCCCTTTAGATCCCGCCATGCAGCACAGAAGTCACACTTTAATGTAGGAGGGGGAAAATCTCTATTATGGAACAATGAATATCATGGCTGAGAGAAGCCATTAGCCTGTGCAGAACAGGCTAAAGTGGCTGGCATGGATACTTTCCTACTAATCAGAGCAGAAGAAGCGTCTTCTAATTTGCCAGATAAGACATATTCTCGAAGACAGTGACGTGGGCAGTGGTAAGGGTAACTGGAGTAAGCCCACCTCCTCTGCCTCTGCTGCTGCAAGCTGACTGGGCACACAAACACCCTGGGGGGCAATGCCTGAGTGTGGCTTCTGATATTGAATCCCCTGAACGGACAGAAATTTGTGAATACATCCCTGATACAGGTGCTCTTGGTGGGAAGGCTCTGGCAGTCAGGTATCGCCTGGTGGAGGCAGGGTCTCACACTTGCCACTCTCCTGTGTTCTACAAAGAAAGGAGCCCTGCAGCTGGAGGAACATCCATTAACTGAGGCCTGCGCTTCTTTTCGTGGACATAACGTTGACGCAAGATACTCCTGATGACAGCCTGGTGTCCCCTCTAGGACTTGGCCAACATCTGTCGTGAGCACCTGAGCCTCCGTGACCTTGTTAGGAGACACTGGTTGTCTTTGAAGGGGCCCAAGGCTGTGACCACAGGGTAATACGGGCTTTCCGTTTTGCAAAGGATCACCGTGTCCTGTAGATTTTTTGCTGGAGCAAATCCACTGGACAAAGTGCTTCCTCCATTTTTTGCTGTGGCCCTCAGCAGGAAGCTGTCCCTTCTCTGGTGGGAGCTGTGAGGACTTGATCTCAAGGCACTCAGCCAATGCCTTGTCTTGCACAGGCTGGCTTAACCCACAGACTTGGGAGATGCCTCTTCCCGCTAATCCTTTTCCATGCTCTTCTGGATTGGGCCATTTATGAGTCTCCCTCTTGTCAGTGGGAACAGCATCCTTCCTTCTCCTTGTCGAGGGGTCCTGAAGGTTGGGGCTTTTGAGCTTCTGCTGCCCCATGTAACTTGCTCTAGCCACCACGAAGCCACTTGGCCCTTGACATATTGGCTTATCCCCAGTGAACAAATGCTGGGGGCGGCAATGGACCACCTGAGAAGGCAAAACATTGGTGGCAGTGAGCACATCAGTGGTGCAGTCCTGAAGGAGCCCGTCAACAGGACAGCATGGAGAACCATCCTCTGCCTCTACCTCCACCTGGAGCTTAATCTCACTGCACACTCGTGCTGTAAGGCTTGGCTTTTCAGGAACTGGAGCACACTTTCCAGGTAGCAGGAAACTTTTACTACATCCTAGAGCCTCGAAGTACCCCCGGGTCCACATCATTGGTTTGAGATTTTGCCAGCACACTGGTTTTGAAAGTGTCTCTATCGTCTAGCTCTATTGAAGAGGACTTCTTGACCACCACCAACCCTGTCTCTTTGGCTCTTGAAGATGGACATTCAGAGTTCACTTCCAATCTGGGGCCTCCTGGGGCACAACTAGCACCCTCTTTCCTTGACCCCTTGCTGGTCAGTACTGGATTTGAGGTTTGCTCTAGGCTCTCTCTCTCTGGACACTTTCATTCTGGAAGGTTCTGCCAAGGATACTGGGCATGAAGGCTGGAAACGGCTGCCTGAGGGCCAATGAGCATCCACTGTCATTATCAAGTGGGGGGTAGGCTGGGGTTCCCTGAACAGGCTCCTCTGTAGGGGAGCAATCAGCAAAAGGACTCTCCAGGGTAGGGCTTGATTTCTTTGTGGTCACTCTCTCTCCCCAGTCTGCCTGACAGGGTTCTCCCAGGACCTTGGCAGCCTCAGTTACTAGGTTAGTTCAATACTTAGGGGTGGCTAAGCAGGTGGACTTTGGAAAGGACATTGCGTTGTCTTTTCTTGTCCTACAGAGGTTTGTGGGCTCAAGGACTTTGAGGGGCATGCACCACCTCTGCCTCATTTGGAGCCTTACGATATGCGAGTCCAGCACCTGTTGAGTGCCCGGGCTGAAAAAGGAAAGGCTCTGCGTTGTGTTCAGATCTTCCAGCTCTCCCCAGGAGGCCACATTGACAACATGTGGGTGGGTCAGGGAAATAGACAAAGCGTGCGTGGTCGCAAGACATGAACGGCAAACAATGCCAGGGATCTGATCCTTTCTAATCTGCTCCACCTTCCTGCACATGTGGACATTCAGGGTGTTTTCCAGTAGGATTTTATTTGGACCCCTTAGGGTGTAAGTTCCTGCGTTAATCCCCTTGTGTATCCTCAAATCACTTAACTCCTTTGAGTCGGCTCCCGGAGTTCCTTTTGGGCAGTAGTTTCCTGATCTACAGAGAGATAGATTACATTTGGATATTTTCCTCAAGTAATTCCCTTGTCCATTGACCGAGTTGTTCCTCAGCTGGACACCGGCTCTGCAGCACGCAAGCGACGGTCCAGGGTGTGTGCATCTTCCTGGGGACACCGTCTTCATTACATTCTTCCCCTGCTTGTCTCCAGGTGTTGAGCAGGAGCATTCGGGCTGCTTCATATCCAGACAAGTCCCTGGCCATTTTTCCTGAGGCTGCTTTAGTGTCAGAGACTCAAGAGTCCCATTGCCGAGGGGCCCCTGCAATTGAGGGAAGTTCTCTTGGCGGTGGAGCTCCGATTGCTTCAAGCAGTCAGGAAGCTTGGGTTCTGTCTTTGGGGTCTGGACCTTCTGATTGTCCTGGGGATGAGTGGGTTTGCGAAGACAAAAAGCTTCCTGGGGTGGTGGTATCATAAAGGGTAAAGAACTCTCACTTTCCTGTTGTTTCTTTAAAAAATGGCTTTCCAGCTGTTGAAGTGAATTTGGAATGCGTGATTGGGACTTAGTGTGGACGGTAAGACAGGATTCATCACAGGGACTCTTGTGAGGAGGAGGAAAAGGTACTGCGAGTGGGCCACGGGGCTGTGGACCGGGCGGAGTCAGGACTGTAGCCGGCGGTGGGGCCTGGGCTTGGCATGCAGTTGGAAGTAAAAGTTGGAATCGGCCTTCAGTGTAGGGCAAGGAGTGACGTTGCAACTAGAGTGGGTACTCTTTAGCTTGCATTTGAGCTGGTAAGGCATTAGGAATTTCATTAAATAAGACAGTGGGAAACTCTAGGGTGGATCCAGAGACCCTGAGAGCAGCTGCCAGAGACTCGCTGTGCAGAAAAGGTAGACCCCAGAAAAACTCACTGAATTTTTGTGGAAAATGCTTCTGAGCGCTGGGTATCTGCTCTGCTTTGATGCTGGCATTCCAGAAGGGCTGGGGAGGTGCAGTGATCTGCTCCCCATCGAGTGCCTTCAACATATTTAAGGCCTGCAGATGGTATTCTGATACACCCTTTCCTTTTTCTTCCCAAATATTCCATTTCTCTGCCTTTGTGATTTCTATTTCCAGCAGCTTGTGGACATTGGGGTTGAGCAAGGTGGGCCTCCCTACTTCCCCCTGCCTCTTTGTGGGTCCTTCCCGAAAGGTGTCTTCTTGGGGGTGCCAGGTAGAGTGCTCTTTCAGAGACCCAAAGTATTCCAAGGAGGGAAGCTGTAAGTTCTTGGCAGCTGCCCAACACTGGGGTGGGGAGGCAGTAGGGAGGCCTGTGGGATCCTGACTTGTGATGGCTGCCATGGCAGGTGTGGAGCAGCGGTTGTGTGGAGATGGGCTCTGCCTGGGCCTTGCCAACAAGTCATTCTGAGAATGAGTCCCTGTGGGGTGCGGGGCTGGTGAGTCCCAGAGAGTGCTTGGAGGCTGCAGGTAGGCCTTTGAATCCGGGGGTTTGGCACTGGGTGAGGGAAGAGCCAGTGGTGTGGGTGAAAGACTGTCAGGTTCATGGGAATGTGCGCAGTCTGGTGATTGACTCAAGGCGGGTAAGACATGAGAAGTTGAGATGCACATCTGGGCCCGTGGAAGGGTGGAGTTCTGAGACCTAGGTGTCCGGAATGGATGAGCCGCAGAACCGTGTGGGGCGCGCGTACCGACGTGGACTTCAGCCGTACCTCTATTTCGCCAGCTACCAGAGAGGGCTTGAGCTTTCTGTTGACCAAAGCTGCCAGTGTCAAGTGGGTTTCCCAAGTGGCTGCAGGAGACAGAAGGACCAGATTACAGCCAGGACTGAAGGGGCAAGAGACCTAGCAGGCTAGCAAGGGTCGGTGCAAGCTCAGCCCCTCCCCAAGCCTTGATGGCCTGCTCTTCCTGCCCCACCCCACTGCCCGGGACTCCTGTCATTCTCTGCCCATCCCTGAAAGTGTCCCCCAAACCAGCGCATCCCAGCTGCTCTGCAGCCCGAGGCCACACAGGCACCCTGGTTGGAAGATGCACCCCGCGGTGAAGCAGGAAGGTTACTTACTTCTGCCTAAGACGCAAACGCAGGTTCTGAGCGCCATATAGTTCTTGCAGGAAGCTTCGGAAAACTGGAAATCAAGAGAACCGTTATGGTGCAGCCCTCCCAGAGGACCGAAAGGAATGTCACACGGGCTGTGCACTTAGGACGTTGGACTCTCCAGAGCTCAAGGTCAAATGATAGCTTACTCCCACGGGCAGGAGGTGCTTTGGCATTTCAAGGAGCATCGGTTTCCAATATTGTCTGTGGGGTCTCAGTGAGCAATCTGAACCTTGGCAAAGTTACACAGCTTATCGCAGTTACCCCTCAATGTTCCACCTCCAAATCCACCAGAATCTGCTCCTGACACCCCCACTGCCCCCTACTGGGTCCTACCTTGGCCAGCCTTCATCCCATCCTAGGCCCCTCCTGTACATCTGGGAAATATCTGGGTTCTGTTTCCATCCACAGTATCCTTTTGTTCAGGATTATTACCTGAGAGAGACGGGCTGTTGCCACTGGCATCCTGCAGAGGAGGGGACAGGAGAGCTTACAGAGCTTGGTTGAATGGGCAGAACCTTACCTTTCAGAGCGTCACCTTTGTCCCTTGACCTGCTGCTTCTCCTTGTCTCCACCTGAGGCTGGGGCACAAGAGAGGAAGTCAGGCTGGAATCCAATCCTGCATCTGTTCTTTGTGACAAACTGCAGGCATTTACTGGTGATTAGAAGAATGACAATCTCCATGGAATGACTAAAGCCCAGAAACCAGCTTCTGTGTGAGACCTAGAGTGCATTTCTTCCGTCAGCCTTCCTCTGCTCACGGAGAGCACACACTCTCAGCACTCAGTGTTCTGGTGGGCAAGATTTTGATTATGGAGGCTGAAGCTCTGGGCCAGCCCTTGACCACTTCCTCCCCGGGGTCAGCCATGCTTTCTCAATTAGCCCAGACAGAAAAGGAGCCTTGGCCCAGAGACTGGAGCTCAAGGAAAGAGACTGAGGACCCAGTGATGAGAGCTGCCCTTTGAAATGTCTAGTCATCTAGTCCTTAGCCACTGCGTCACTATATTGGGGATTTTTACCTATTGCCCTCTATAACAACTAGAGATGGGAGGTCTGAGATCTTCAAAGAGAAATATTTTTGAATGCTCATCTTACTGGCAAATGATTTACATATCATACGAGTCAATAGTTCAGTCATTCAATCAGATCAAGGGCAATGGTACAATCAATGATTACCATATCCATTTTAGAACAACACCCCCCCCTCCATGGTTAAATTGCCTTCAAAAGGAGTTGGGTAATCACAGTCAGGTCTAAAGCTCTCTGTCCCCTCTGGCCTCCTTCATTTTTTCGTCTTGAAATCAATCCCCCTTCACTCCCTAGCTTCCCGATGGGGAAGTTCTCCACACTGCTGATCTCACAATCCCTCCCTCTGCCATGAGATCTCTCCACCTGCAACTCTGTCAACCCTTGTGTCCATGATCATGATGCATCCACGCCTCCTGTGCTTCACAAACAGGGAAAGCCAACAGAAATAATGAAAATCAACATAAGCCGGCAAGGATAAAATGATACCAATGCAGTGAACAAAGTCCTAACAGTGAGTAAGGACGCACCAGCCCTCATCAACATTCCAAAGCCAGGGCTGATGGTCTCTTCTTTCTTGAGATTTCCCCTATCAGGAAATTAATTACGAAAGGAAAAATTTATAAAACAAGGAAAAATCAATCTCTCCTATGGCTGGGTTGAGAATTTCTTACCTTTATCCTTTTCCTGGGTGGTCGCACAGGTGGAGTATTTGGAAGGAAGGGGAGGACCAGGAAGAAGCAACCCACTCCATACAGGATGCCCAAGGTCAAAACAGTGAACCAGGTGGGGTATTGGTAGGTCAGCCAGGAAGCACTTTTCTGTTCCAGCAGAAAGAGAATCTCCTCCATCTTCTGGATACAGCGGTTGCACTCAGGCAACTGAGCACTCTGAGTCCCCTCTGCCTTCAAAACCACTTGCATCACAAACCTGGGCCCACATCACTAAAGGGTCACAGTGGGGTGGGAGGTGACAGCAGAACAACACATAATCCCTCCCTCTACCCTCCAGCTCATCACATCCCTCCCCTGCTCTGGTCTTCTCTCTCCCACTGCCTGCTCTGGGCCTCCAAAGTCACCAGCTGCACCTGATGGAATGGAATCTTAGTGCAAGTTCTTATTCATTCCACCTCCCACCTAGGTATTACCTGCTTCCTTGGCAAGTTGCCTGAATCATGACCAATTTCATAGGCTTAGAATATCTGAAGTTGTCTCTGTCCTCAATGAAAACCTTCTCAAGTCATGGTTTTACTTTGTCTTATCCAAGATAGAGAACTTAGGTTTATGTAACATTTATTTAGCTTTATGAATGTTGGATGAAAAGCTTGGAATTTGACTTCTATGACCAGGAGAGTTATTCAAGAGCTGAGGTATATCTCTCCCAGGAGAGAGATCTAAGAAATTTTCTGCCAGATGGTACATTTGGGGAGACAAGGAACACTTAAGCATTAATCATTCTTAACAGTGTCCCCTGCAAATCTTCCTTGTGTGTGACTACTGCCCATTTAGGGCTTGCTCTGGGAACACTTGATGGGGTAATAAGCCTTGCAACAATTCAGGCTCAAAGGGCAAGCATCTGGCTGAGCAAAATAAAGAGATAATATGGATTGAGTTGTGTCCTTACCACTACCACTTGAGATATTCCCCCAAAATTCGTTGGAACCCTAACACTGAAGGCTATAATCTGATTTGGTTATGTGAGGGCTCTCTCTGGGAGAAATGTACCTCTGTCCTTGGCTTCACACAAGAACCAATTGACGCAGAAACCTAGTTTGTGATCCAAGTGACTTTATAAAGGATAGAAGAGGCAAATATGCTCGTGGGGGGTGGGGGCGGACTGGACAGCCCACGCGCGCTGGGTTGCATGACAGCTGGTGGGAGGCCCCCACCCATACCCTGTTGGTAGGCATGGCTGACGGTACTGTTTGACCCCATTGACTGAATTAAGCCCACCTGGTCTAGATGGGGTCCCGCCCAGGTTGACCTGCTTCCTGTCACAAGGACCTAAATGTGTGCATCTTTCCAGCCTGAAGCAGCTTTCAACTGTCTGTGATGGGGAGGAGGTTTGGCATGCACAGCGACCACCCTCAGTTCTGCCTCTACTTACCTAACAGGTACACGGCATTTCTTTTCTGTTTTTTAAAACAACAACAAAAAAATCATTTGTAATCTTTCTATTCCAGCGGTGCTAGGAGCAAGGCAGAGGCAAAACCCAAGAACAGGGTTCTTCTCTGTTGAAGCGCGATAAACTCACGGGGAAGCAAACAAGCATCTTCATCCACGTGAAGTGAATCTGTGAATCAGCAGCTCCCAACTGACCAAAGCACGCACAGAGCAGCCCAGCATCAAGGTCCGTTTCTGTGCACTGCTCCCACTGTGAGGAAGAGCTTCATGTGCATTAAAAGGGAACTTTTGTAATATTTGAATTTTGAATAGTGGTTTTTGTCAGAAACTGGAAAAAAATCTCAAAGCCTGAAGAAACTCCTTTCTAGTACTGAACATTCAAGGGAGCCTGTAGAAGCCTGAAGTGATTGCTAGGTGACCACCTGGATCTGCTTGTTGAGTGAAAGTGGCAGAATAGCAGCAATAGAGCAGCGGGTTCATTCTGACCACTGACACTCGTGGACCTGGTTTACAGGCAGTAGAGAAGAAGATGAGAGCAGGTTGACTCGTTTGAAGTCCATGACCTACTCTGAGGGGACTAGAGTTGTGGAGAATTGGTGATGGGGCCAAGGCCTAAAGGCAATGCGACCAATGGACACTGAGGTGAGGCCAAGAGAGGGAGCCCACATTGACTTGACCCGAACCCGACCAGATGAAGAGAAGAATGTTGAGCCTGTGCACTGGTATATACTGCTGCAGACTGTATAGACGAACTGTCCTGCTTTGACTTTCTTGTGGATGTGGACTTCACAAGGTTCCAACTGGCATGAAGACTCTTTATATTGAAGAATATGATTGTCTCCTCAGAGCACTGGGTTGATGTAAGTAGGCAGTAGAGAAACTGGATAGCCAAAATGGGCCAGATAAAGGCGTGAAGTGGCTAGCTTGCAAGATTTCATAGATACTGGAATATATTCATAGAATTATAGGATTAATATGTGGGTGTACCTTACCTGCAATTGTTAAGCATAGGATATTTTTGTTTCATCACTTACAGAATATTATGTTTAAAGGAGGGTGGCACGGAGTGAAATGTATGCATTTTCATATTATACTGTTAGATACTGATATGATTCTATTATTGTTTTGAAATTATATACGGCTAAAGAATTTTGTGAAAATGTCAAATGGACAAGGGGTGGTCTGTTGTAGTTATACAATCTGGTGTCAATTTGGGACTTGAGAGGATTAAGAGTGAAGGGGTAGACTCTAGTCTCTCTATTGGGTTATGGCCAATGAGGCCTCTTTGTGGGCCTGGCCTTCCCGTCAGGGTTCTGGGAAATCTGGTATTTCCTCCTTGGAGGCAGGAGACTATCTTTCTGCTCATTCCCTGAGAGATGTCCTACTAACAAGACACATGGCACCACACTGATAGAACCCATGCCCTGGGAACTGGAGGAGCCACATGGAGACCCTGCCAAAGCTGAGATGCTTCTACCACCACTGGATGCAGAAGACTTTGCAACTACTGACCTGTGATCTTCCTGCATTTGGGGTCATTGAAGGTGTTTCATGAGTCTGAAGAGAACATTATAGATTGATATCAGACATGGGCTAATATTGGACTTATGGACTTGATCTTGGTTGGGCTGGAATGCTTTCTCAATATACAACTGTTCTTGTATATAAAGGTCTTTCCTATACACATCTGAGTGTGGATTTGTTTCTCTAGTCTACCTGGACTAACACTCATGGATCCCTTTCAGGACTGTAAGTTCTGTTCCCCTGACTGCTGCAAAGTATGTGACAGAGAAGAAAAGGGAGAAGAGTGAACTGTACCCATTTATTGAGGTAAGAAAAGTGATGAAGGAGCATGGCCGGTTCCCCAAACTTCATGAGTGGAAAAATGGGCTCTTGGCACAAAATGACATTCAATCTTCACCAAGAGATTCAGGGCTAAATTGCTGCCCTATCTCTGACCTCAGCTTTTGTTTTATTTTAATTCTCATATAATTCACATATATCATTCAATACTTCAGTCATATTAAGATTTGTGTAATCCTCACCACAATCAGGTTTACATCATTTCCTTCTTTTATATTCATTTTTGTTAGCCCCCCCCTCACTCCCCCAAATCTTCCCTGCCTGTCCCTAGGTGATTGTTAATTCTGTTAGTGTCTCTCTGGATTTACCTCTCCTGGATTTCATATGTATTAAAAAAAATACAAAACAAAATCAAGAAACAAGTAGAAAAGAAAAACTAACAATGATAAAAGAGAGAAAAACCTCAATCGAACAGAAAGTGAAAAATACTAAAAACTGGAACCAAATTAAAATTAGTCTGAAGAGATCAAATGATCAGGTGTTACATTTGAACTTAACTGTATCTGTTCATGTCCATGGACTGTGGTCAGAGGGAATTCACCCAGCATGTGCATTTGAGTCCTTTTGCAAACTGGGTGTTCCGAACTTAAGCTCTGATTCTTGTTCATACCTGCAGATTGAGATTCTATTATTTATCACCCTGGCATCACACTGGCTGTGCTGCTTGTTCTGGGCGGCCTTAGTTGATATCTCACTTAGATGGCTGCTTATTTTCAGAAAAAAGGTTTAAGTACAAGGCCCTGTTCTTTGTGATGGATGTGCACCAACTGATTTCAGGGTTTTTTTACACCCTATGCTTTCCAGTCAAATATTCACTTGAGGTAATTCAAAACACTCACTTGGCTCGATGACGCCAGAATAGCTCCCCTCCATGCAGTTCCATGGAGCTCAGCATAGTTAGGGCACAGAGATGAAAAGACGATTGAACCATGTACTGAACGTTCAGGTTTTTCCCTGCTTTTGAAAATCTGTTTGCGCTTGTAGAGTAAATGTTTTGTACTTTTTAAGAGTGTAAAAAAAATAGATGGAGGGATTCAGAGAAAATGGCGACCAGATAGGACCCATCTATCTGGAGCTCCTGCTGCCAGACCAGAAAAATAGGAAATTAGGTGAAGGAAACGGGGAGGTGGAGTTCTGAAATTAGAACTAGGGTAACAGGGTTTCTCCTGAACCCCTTCTTTTGTGGGATTTCCACTCACAAAGCAAACCAAGAATGCTTTAAAGCACTATAATTTTGACGAAGTGGCAGGTGCCAGATATGCCCTTGCCTGGAGCAGGGATCCCTGCAGGTGGACGCCCTGAGAGGGGGCAGAATCTCAGACACGAGGGGAACCCCACACTGAGCTCTCCATGCGGTTGGATGCCTTGAGCTCACGGTCAGGGGTTGGTGGTGGGTAGCCATAATTTAGAGTAGAAGAAAAAATATATTATTACCTTAGGAAGATCATGGTGTGGGAGAAAAAGGCAGAAAGTCGGGAGTCCAGGGAGCAAATTTAGTTCCAATTGGCCGACTAGTAAACAACCCCCCTGATAAGCTGCATCTCCCCCTCTGGGGGTCAGCTTGACAGCCACCAAATCTGAGCACATCACAAGTAGAATTTTTTTTAAGGGTGAAACATAAATGATTGGTTTAAAACTCAAACCCAAGTCTGGTTGCTCAGCTCCAAGCACCACATAGGGGAGTCCCTTAACATAAATCAGCATAAGAAGCAACCTAGCTAAGGAATGCCAGAACTCAGCCACAGGGCCTGGCAGCTTTTACCATAACAAAGACCCGCTGTAGCAGTGTCAGCCTTAAACAGCACTGAGCTGTAGCCCAGAGACTGTGGGAGACAATTTCATTCTAGCTGGCCAGAGGGATAAAAAAGAAAATCCTCTGATCTAGGAAGCATCAGCAGTCTAGATAGGACAAGAAGCTTCCCTCTCAGTGATTCTACACATAGCTGGGGAGGCCCTGCCGGTCTTGGAGCCCTAGACGGGGCTGAGGGAGCCCCCCAGTGCCCCCTCCCAGCCCCTGCTGCAGTGCTACATGCAGCACAAGGCAGGTACTCCAGCACCCAAGTGACCCCTGGCCACGGGCGCGATCTTGCTTTTGAAGTAATCTCACACAGCATCTGTGGAACCCTACATCAGGGATGGGAAAGTCCATTAACGCATGCCCAGGAGAGCCAGCATAGGAAAGCTGGATTTTCCTGCCCGTGGGCTCCGATGGATGTTGCACCTGGAGCAGCCCACCTGGGCCAGATGATTGCAGTTCAGCCAATGGGATTGACCTGGGGTCCTTCACCAGCCTCCCCGGGAACCCTTGAAAAGGCAGGAACCAGAAGGGAGAGGGGTGGTCTGGTCGTCTTCCTGGGAGGAGAGAGATCCTTGCATGACCTGAGGCAGTCTCTGCCAGGCCCCATGGTCAAAGGAATCCTATGGGTGCCTTGTAAAACCTGAAGCTTCTTTTAACTCTCATTAAATTCACTTGGATCACGAGCCTGGCTTCCGCATGAAATTTTTCTCGCGGGGAGCCAAGGACTGGGGTTGGAATTTAGGCCAGAGAGAGAGACCTTACAAGTCCATGACCCCGTGACCTTGAGGAAGAGTTGGAATTCCTCTGGCCTCAAGGACAGGTGATCAAGTATCATTACCTCCTTACCCACTGCTCTACTTATTCTCACTTTATTCACTAGCCCTTCTAACTTTTCCACCGCACTCAGTTTCAACGTGCTCAGGTTGGTGTTGGGCTTTTATTTACTTGCTTTCTTCTTTATCCCTCTTTTTTCCCCTTTTCCCCTCTTTTTCCTCTTCTCTCCCACTCTCTCCTCTCATATGCCACTAAAGGCTTCCAGGTCACTTCCCTCCGCTTAGGGCAAATCAACCCAAATAGCAGGAGGCACTCCAGCCTGCCCTGTGTGGGAGTGCTGTACACCACACAAGGCACCTGGGACAAACACCTACAGTGCGCTGCACCGTTGAAGAAACCTCCGTCATGCCTCTAAGGTGATCTCGTCAACTAGGGCAATTCTGCCCAGCACCACTGGGTCCCGGCATTAAAAGGGCACACTGACCTGCCATGTTGGAGCAGTGTCTAAACCCCTCTGGCCCCTCATCCAAGCAATCAGGGATCAGCTACTACTTTATACTTTATTTCCTCCTTCTCTCTCTCCTTGCTCTTTACCATCACAGCCAACCTTAGTGAACTCAGTTGGATTTATTTCCTTCATTCTCTTTATTCTCTTTTTCTTTCTTTCCTCTTTCTGTCTTTGCTTTCTTCACCTCTCTCTTAGCTTGTACGATTCTCTCTGCTCCCTCTCATTGCTTGCACATACCACTGCTGGTTTCCAGAGCCCTACACTCTGCCTAGGGCAACCCTGTCCTCCTAGTGGGCAGCCTGACCCCTAAGACAGTACTGCACACAGGACGAGTCAGAGCTACACACAGCATAACACAGGGTCAGTTATTTCTTTAACCATTTAAAAAATACTCTCTCCTTCTCCTTCCTTTTCTCTTCTCTCTTTTTCCTTTTATTGGACTCTTCTTACAGGTTTTCTGCTTTTCTCCGCTCCATCTAGCTCTTCTCTACTTCCTACCACAGCCTCCACAGATTTGGTTCTCCTTTTTAGTTGTTTTCTTTTCTTTTTTTTTTTTTTTACTGTTGTCACCTTTGTTTACTCTGTGCATTTTAGTTGTGTGTGGGTGAGTGGTTGTCAGTCTGGTTGGCATTATTGCCCCAGTCTGTGTCTTCCTCTTTCTCTCTTTTTCCTCTCCTTTCACTCTCTTTCCCATCACAAGACAATAGCTGTCTCCAGGCCACTCCCCTCTGCCTAGGGCAAACCTGAAGGCCCAACTGAGGGAGCTCCCACCCCCCACTTATTGGTGTGGCAAGCAGCTGGGGAATTCACGCTGGTCCTCTCCCACACACCAGGCCACAGGTTGTTCTCCCCTATAAAAAGTGGGGGCATCCCCAGCCTAAATCCTGAGGTCCTACAAGTGACTGGGGGAAACGCCTGACCACCACTTGTGAGGCTCCACGCTACTGTGGGAACATCCACCCAATCTCCAAGGCGATCTCTCTGTACATCCCCTTGTCTAGCCAGATTTGTAAAGTAGAATTTGGATCATGATAGTGGGGGGAGGAAGCATTTAGGAACTAGAGGAAACATGTTTCATTGTTGCTACCCTGCACCCTGACTGGCTTATCTCCTCCCCACATCCCTTCAGGAAGGGGGTGTCCAGTTACCTACCAATGGGCTTTGAGTCTCCACTCTGCACTCACCCTCATTTACAATGACATGATTTTTGTGTTCTTTGATGCTTGATATCTGATCCCTTCAACAGTTCATGGTCACACAGGCTGGTGTGCTTCCTCCATGTGGGCTTTGTTGCTTCTGAGCTAGATGGCCGCTTCTTTATTTTCAAGCCTGTAAGATCCCAGATGCTATAACTTTTGATAGCCAGGCACCATCAGCTTTCTTCACCACATTTGCTAGTGCACACATTTTTCTTCAACCATCATGTTGGAAAGGTGTTCATCATGGAATGCCAATTTAATATAACGTCTTCTTGCATTGAGTAAGTATTTGGCAATGTCCATCTACTGCCTTAATACTAAGTCTATAAATATATGCACGTTGATCTATTTACGAACCCTCCTGTATAAATATATTTACATATGTACATGCCAGTATGTAGACCTCTAGAAATACCCTTTGTCACCTAGTTCTTTCCTCTATTTACTTTTACTTTCCTCTTGTCCGACTATCATGCTCAGCTTTCACTTGGGTTTGAGTAATTTCTCTTGGTTACATTGCCCTTGCTGAATACCTACCAGGCTTCTCACACCCTCCTTGCGACGGATTTTGGATTACTTGTTGCTCCCCTGTCGCTGGATTGGTCAGCATCACCTCCTTACCCCCTCCTCTCTCTCTCCCATGTCCCCGGGAACCATTGGTCCTGTTGTTTTCTCCTCCAGACTATTCTTCCAGCCTATCTTATCTAGATAGATCTGTTGAGATAATAATATGCACCAAAAATCAAACCATAGCAAGATAGGCGATGGGTGAGAACACTGTGATGACAAAAAAACAACAACAGAAAACCAATGATCAATAAAAGAGTAAATTAATTAAAAGACAAAAAAATTTTTTAAGAAAGAAAAACCTGTAAATAGATCAAGGTCTGATTTTTTTTTTCTATAGGTGTGTCCTTCAGTCAGGTCTGATGGCGTATCTTGCTCTGGCCCCAGATTCTGTCCTTTGTACTCCCTCAGGGGCTACCCGCTCTGCTCTCATGGTTGCTCTGCTGCATGCTTTTAGTGATTTGCCTCCGTGTTGGAGGGCCAGTCGGGTCAGTCCCAACACAGAGTCTCCGGTATTGTCCCCATAGTGCTCTGGGCCAGCAAGGGATGGCATGTCTCATAGTGGGATCAGCCATATGGTCCACTCTGTACATTGGCTGTTCAGAGTGCCAAAATCATCCTCCAAGCCTGGTGGACCAGTGTGTGCTCCACTCTCTTCCTCCCCCTTCATTTGCCCCTGTGTGCTCTGATCAGACATGTCCATCTCCCCTAGCTACAGGTTCAGTGCCGTCTTCTAAAGTAAATTCTTCTGGGGGGAGGGGCAGTTGTCCACGTAGCTGGTATGGAGGCTGGACCATCCACTTTTCATTTAGGATCAAAAGCATCTAGCTTTTAGCATTAGGTGCTATTGAGTCAGTTCCAACTCAAGGCAGAATGAACCACTGCGCAGTCCTACACCATCTTCAAAACTGTTGTTATACTTGAACCTAACATTTCAGCCTTTTCCAGGGACTGGCATCTCCTGATAACATATCCAAAGCATGTGAAGTCTCCCCGTGCTTGCTTCTAAGGACCTTTCAGACTGTTCTTCTGACACAAATCTGTTCATTCTTCCAGCACTCAATGGTATTTTTAATATTCTTGGCTAGTGTCATCTTGATGGGTTGAAACACTATCTCGCTCTAGTGTTGATGTACATTTTTCTGATGCCTAATTATACTGAGTATCTTTTAAGGTAATCATTTAATTTTTATGGCATTTTGAAAAGATGTCAATGAGGTCTATTTAATTTGTGTTCAGATGGAAACACATAACTCAAACTAAATATGTGACAGTAGAATAAGAATCCATTTTATCCTAAATACTTGAGATATTTATACAGCCTACTCAAGTTTTTATCAACATAGATAAGGTGGCGGTGGTGGTGGTGGTGGTGGTGGTGGTGGTGGTGGTGGTTTTTAAGAGTTAATCTCTAAATAGGGGGCTGTAGTACTGAGCACTGAATCTCCTTTGCTTGATTAATTTTTATGTTAGGGAAGTAATACAAGGATTCCATCAAATGACCCATCAGTTTGAGGAAAAAGCATATCAGAATTGATGGTCAAAGCCTATATGGCTTTATGGTTTAGTCTCTAGGGGTATGTAATGCTCTTGTGAAAATAGTATTCCTCATGATAATAACGAGGAACTGGTGGGCCTCCAGGGCTGGGAGCTGAACTGAGGGGCAGTTCTACCCTGTCTAATAGGGTCACTATGAGTTGGCAAAGAATCGATGGCTGTCAGTTTGGTTTGTTTGACTTGCGTACTGGCATTCAGTGTGTTTATCGAAATCAATAAATTACAAGCATTTAGATGTCTATTTTTTACATACAAAATTTAAATCCCCCAAGCCTCTGAAAACTGCGAAGATTTCACAGCACTAGGTTGGTACTCTCCCATCCAAGAATCAGTGAAACTGGCAGGGTGTGAGGCATTCAGGCTCCCTCAGTTCCTCCTACTGCCTTCCCTGACCCTGGTCACTTGCTTCTATTACCTCTCTTGGACCTTACATGCATTTGAATTAGAACACCATAGAGTACAGTGCTCTACATGTGCAGCAGCTCTAACCATGTCACTCTCTGTCTCTATGAAGCCTCTTCCAACAAAATTCAAATGCGATTGTATGTGCACACATAAACACACGCATGCACCAGAGCACCCTTCTTAACAGAGAGTCAGGAGGGTCTCTTATTTGCTGTCCTCACTTTGGACACAAGTCCCTTGATGATGAGTAGGAGAAAAGGAACATCAGGTAGTGGGGGAAACCCTAAGGAGGAACAGAGGAGAGCTTTAACTAAGAATAATGCTACTAGGGGAATGATGGCATGTGAGGAAAATTAGATACTTCCAGACTGTCAGATTTTTCCATACAGCAAAATTAACTTTTCTAGTTTTGTCTAAAACTGGCCCCAGGAAATTTCAAATAGCACATCTCAGATTATCTAACCTACAAAGGAGTAGCCGGCCTTCCACCCACCCCCACCCCACCCCCGCCAAAAAACCAAGCGGTACAAAGCTCCACTGGGTACACATTTCAAAATATACATTCTCCTGTTTGGGCAGGCATCTGGCAACTTGCTCTGAGCTAGTGCACCCACACTTTTTTCCCAAGGTCATTGCTGGTGACAAGACCTTGTGCTCTTCTCACAAGCCAGAATGCAAACATAAATCAAGTCAGTGTAAGACGCCATCATCACCTCACTCAAATACACCTCGTCAAGTGAACTCAAACTTCAAGAAGATGCTCATTTGTTTGGTTTTGTTGATGTGAGGGTGATAGTGCATTTGGAGTTTAGTCATTGCACTAGGTCAGACTGTTAATCAAGCTTCCTATATAGAGGTTCTGAAGATATTGTGTAAGAAGGTCTGAGTTGTCTGGCTAGACCAGAGCTTGCACACTGCTATTGACTAGAAGTTCCGACACACAGAATCCAGGACAGATAAACCCCTCAGGACCAATACTGAGAGTAGCAACACCACGAGGGAAGGTAGGGGGGAGAAGCAGAAGAAAGGGGAAACCAATCTCAATGATGGACATACAGCCCCACTCCACCACCCAGGGGAACAAACAGCAGAAGTTTGGGTGAAGGGATACAGCAGAGGCGTAAAATATAAAAATAAAAAGTATGTATAAAGTATCAGTGGTTCACGTGGGTGGGAGGAGGGGAAAAAAGGAGCTCAAGGAGAAAGAACATGTTTGGAAATGATGATAGCAATGTATGTACAAATGTGCTTCATACAAATTGGTGTATGAATTGTTACAAGAGCTGTAAGATCCCCCAATAAAATGATTTATTTAAAATAAAAAGAACTGATTAGTGGTAGACAGGGGACTGGTTTTGCCACCATGACAGTGCACCTGCTCACACAAAAAAAACAGCATGCCTCTATCGCCCGATCTGATCCCAGCACACCGAGGCAAAATACTAAGGGTGTACAACAGAACAGGAAGGGGAACAGAGCAACGAAGTCCCCAGGGAATACCAAAAATAGACTTTGGGGCCTGGGCTAGCTGACCCATCATACTCTATGAGAAAACACTCCTAAAGGCCAACAAACAGTCCTTGAACTAACTAAAAGCTTTTCTTTCTTGTGTTTTGTTTTGCTTTTTGTCATTGGCTTGTTGGTGGTGGTGTTGTTCTTTTGTTTCATTTTGTTGCTTGGGTTTGCTCTGTCTCGTTTTTGTGCATGGTATGATTTCCACAGGTCTGTCTAAATGAGATAGGCTGGATGAACAATCTGGAGGAGAAAACAATGGGACTGACAGCTGGGGGAGGGAGATGGGAAAGGGGGGTGTAGGGAAAAAGGAAGTGCTGTTAACAAACCCAGGGACAAGGGAACACCAAGTGATCCAAATAGATGGTGAGGAGGGTGTAGGAGGCTTGGTAGAGTGTAACCAAGAGTAATGTAACCTAGAGGAATTATTGAAACACAAATGAAGGCTGAACATGAGAGTGGGACAATCAGAAAGTAAAAGGAAATCAAGGAAAGAGGTAGGAAGCAAAGGGCATTTATAGAGGTCTAAATAAAGGCATGTGCATATGTAAATATATTTATGTATAACGATGGGGAAATAGATCTATATGCATATATTTATAGGTTTAGTATTAAGGTAACAGATGTACATTGGGCCTCCATTCAAGTACTCCCTCAATGCAAAAATACTTTGTTGTATTAAAGTGGCATTCCGTGATGCTCACCTCCCCAACACAATTGCTGGAGGCAAATGGGTGCATAAGCAAATGTGGTGACTGAAGTTGATGGTGGTCGGCTATCAAAAGTTATACATTCTGGGGTCTTAAAAGCTTGAAGTTAAACAAGTGGTCATGTAGCTGAGAAGCAACAAAGCCCACATGAAAGAAGCACACCAGCATGTGTGATCACGAGGTGTCGGAAGAATCAGGTATCAGACATCATCGGAACAAAAAAATCATATCTTTGTGAATACGGGGGAGTGTGGAGTGAAAACCCAAAGCTCATTTGTAGATAATTGGACATCCCCTTACAGAAGGGTAGCAGGGAGGAGAGGAGCCAGTCAGGGTGCACTGTAGCAACAATGAAACATACAACTTTCCTCTAGCTCCTAAATGCTTCTTCCCCCACAACTAAAATGATCCCCATTCTACCTTACAAATCTAGCTAGACCTGAGGATGTACACTGGTACAGATAGGAACTGGAAACACAGGGAATCCAGGGCGGATGATCCCTTCAGGACCAGTGGTGAGAGTGGCGATACGAGGAGGGTAGAGGGAGGGAGGAATGGAAAGGGGAAACCGATTACAAGGATCTACATATAACCATCTCCCTGGGGGACAGACAACAGAAAAGTGGCTGAAGGGAGATATTGTATAATGTAAGATAAGACAAAATAATAATTTAGAAATTATTCAGGGTTCATGAGGGATGGGGAATAATTATCAGCTGATGCCAGCGGATTAAGTGGGGAGCAAATGTTTTCAGAATGATGAGGGCAATGAATGTACAAATATGATGTATGTATCAATTGTGATAAGAGTTGTATGAGGCCCCAAAAATTGATTATAAAAAAAGAGAAAAGAAATAACAGTATGAAAACATCCCCCAAAAAAGCATGCCTCTCTTGTCCCTCATATCCTAATCACCTGAACTCACTCCATGTGACTTCTTTCTGTTTCCATGAATGAAGGACAGTGGTTTGACAACACAGAAGAGGGGGGGAAAAAACAAGGGTGTCACCCAAACTGCTGAGTTTGAAAAATGTTTCCAAGAATGTAATCACAGATTAGACAAATGTGTGAAGTGTAATGGAGAGTACTATGAAGGGGATAAAAAATTTAAATGCATAGTTTTGAAAAAATTGTAGTTTTTGTCGGGTTCCCCCTAGTAGCTTCCAATTTCATAGCAACTCAAGCCATCACCATACATCAAACTGACAGAGAAGGGGTGGGTTTTGTGTGTAGGTGGTGTTGGTTATTGCACAGGGGCAAGGGACTTCTGGTGGCATAGTACCTTATGCCTTGGGTGTCAACTGTAATGTCAGCAGTGGGGAACCACCAGTCAGTCCTCAGAAGAAAAGGATGAGGCGTTCTACTCCCATAGAGTTAGCCTTTGGGAAACCCACAGAGATAGTTCTGCTCTGATCTCATAGAGTCGCTATGGCTCAGCATCGACTCCATCGAAGTGAGCTGACAAACTAAAGGCAGGAGATCTGAAAGAGGATGCGGAGACGTTGTCTCAGGTACTTTGGACATATTACTATGGTGGAACCAGTCCTGCAAGAAGGGCATCATTTTTGGCAGAGGGTTAGCAAACAAGAGGAAGACCCTTACTTAGGTGGATTGACACCGTGGCTGCGAGAATCGGCTCAAATACAGTAACAAGTGCGAGGATGGCGCAGGACTGGGCTTTGTTTCTCTCTCTAGTGCACAGGCCCCTATGAATCCGAACTGACTCCAGGGCTCTACAATATCAACTACTACAACCCTGAAGTTCAAACCTACCCAGTGGCTTCCCAAAAGGGAGGTGTGGCCATGTGCCTCTGTAAAGATGACAGCTAGGGAGCCCCTGCGGGGCAGTTCTACTCTGTGGCACAGGGGCAGCCAGGAGTCGGAATGTGCTTCACAGCAAAGGGTGTGCTTTGTCTCAGTTTGTGCCTGCTGCTGTTTATGCTATGCACTGAGTTTAACATGTGACACTCAGGAGCGAATGAATGGAAACACACCCATGATGCTTCCATGATGCCAGATGCAAGCTGACACTGTTTCTGAGTTCTGGGCATATTATTTTTTCAGAGATAATTTCCTGTAGCAGTGACACACCGAGTCCTATTTCATGTAAAAGCATCAGCAGCAGAGGAAAGCACTGCACAGAGAGAAGACTATGACACATAACAGGCTTTCCATAGAGGAACAAAAGGGTGGATGTCTTGGGCTGAACTCTTTTCTTGTATACAGACAGTAAACAAGCTGAACACATCTCACCTAAGCATAACATTACAACTACTTGAAGCCCAGCTCAGGCATCTGGACAAGAGGCAGCAAGGAAGGATGGGAGAGAGTTAATGGGCTGGGCGTCCCCAAAGGTGCAGAGTGGGAATCAAGGGAGGATCCAGGACGAGCCAAGGCTTCTGGCAGAAGTCTGAGAGGAGAGCAGCAGAAAGGAGCTGCTCTCTGGGTCCTCACAGATGTAGCCAGTGAGAGAGCAGCAGTGCTTCCCCCTGGCGGTGCGCCGAAGGCAGGGCCGCTTCCCCCAGGGCTGGAGAGCTCTGGGGAAAGACAAATCCTGTCACTTTGGATGCCAAGTAAGGGGGCACTGTGTGCCGGTGGTGTACCTATGTTGGCCAAAGCGCTGCCCACTGTGCATTTGCTTCCCACAAGCACAGTTATCCTTCCTCGTGCATCCAGGAAAGACAGTTCTAGAAAAACACAAGCAGTAAAATAAAACACTGCCAGGTCTCGAACCATCCTCACCATTGTTACTATGCCCACTGATGTAGCCACTGGTTCGAGCTGTTTTATTGCCCGTCCTCCACTTTTTGCCAAGCATCATGTCCTTCATGGACTTGATGTCCCTTCAGGGACTGGTCTCTCCTGACAGCACGTCCAAAGATATCAAATGAAGTCCAGCCATCCTTTGTCCCCATGTTCTCTTGGCAGTCCTTGTACTTTTATTGCTCAGTGTCTGATTATTTGGGACCAGGCCTTATTGCTGCCCCTTCCTCACCTTGGCCCCCAATCCCGACCCCAAGCCCTGCACATCCACTGTGTGAAACCTCCTGTTCCTGTAACCATCCCTGTGCTTTTGTGTGGGGGGTCTAGCTGGGTTCCCCTGGCAATTCGCCAGCTGCCCCTGGGAAAGTTCATGGAGTCGGCTAATTAGTAGAAAAGCCAAACGTCCAGCTGAGATTGGTTTACTCCCTAGCACCCTTGGGCAGGAGCACAGCCCCACTCCCGGTCCCAGGTAGCCAACGACCACACCTAGGTTCTCCGGACTTGGCAGCTGTAACATGTGGCCTGGGCTTCCCCTTCATTTCCTGCTCCTTTCTGGCTTGCTGTCTGACTTTTCTTTGCGGAATTAAAGCTGCAAATTGACAGGATCCCATAAACACTCTAAAGCCACAAAAAAACACCAAATGCCCACCCAAACATGTGAAACTTCCAAAAATCATCCTTAGAAGATTCCCAAACCCTAAACATTCCTAAACCCCATATATGCCCTGAAAACACCATGAAAGCCCTAAGAAAACCTAAAATGCTGGGGGAAAAAAACACATATAATATGAAAAATGCCCTAAAATCCCTAAGGAACTCTGTAACATCACTAAAAACACCATATTGTGCTGAAAAATACCTATACACTCTAAAAAACCACCCCTAAATCCCTTAAACACTCCCTAAAATCTTATAAAACACCCTAAAAACCCCAAACCACCCGAATGCCCCAAACACACCTTGAACGTCCACAAACAACCTAAAAGCCCTAAAAAATCACATGCCACCAAAAAGCCCTAAATGACCGCAAAATTCCAACTCATAGCCACCCTATAGAGGGCTTCTGGAGCTGTCAGTCTTTTATGGGAACAGCTTTATCGTTCTCCCAAGGAGAAGTTGGTAGGTTTGAAACCCTGACCTCATATTTAGCAGTCTAATAATTGCTGGACAGTGCCACCAAGGCTCTACTGGTGTAGTGGGTTACACATTGGGCTGCTCACCTCAAGGGAAACGGTTCAAAACCACCACCCACTCCTTGGGAGAAAGAAGAAGCTTTCTTTCTATTCCCCTAGATTTCTCATTGAAGGTGTAAAGTAACCTGTTAAATGCTCGCAGTGGCAGCAGCAATGTCTCATAACCATGGGGAAATGTGGTTCAGAAACTTCAGAAGCAAGCATCCACCAGTAGGTGACTGACCAGCAGTATTGACTTGGGCAAAGAGAAGGTGACATGGAAGGGTAAGGAGAAGAATGCGTGCAGAGGGCAGGTTGGCAGCTGAGCCTAAGTCCAGTAGAAACAACAGCAGAATGGCCTGTTCCTGGAAGGGCCACAGGAGATGGTGCGACTTCATGTAGCCCCCACTTACATGTGTAACAGCAGCAATTGCCTGAACACGTGGTCTCCCCAGGGAGGAGCCTTTGTGTGGTGTTAAGATGCTGTTACTGTCTGTTGTACTGTGGTGGCCTGCATTTGGCTGTAATGGTGGAAATTTTGCAGCCAGTAGTTCAAATGCCTGCTGGGTCACTCACTGCAGGTAGACTTCAGCAGTTTCCAGACAGAGACGAGGGAGGAGGACCTGGTCTTCCACTTCTGAAAGAACTGGCCAGTGTGAACCTTGTGAATGGCAGAACACTATACCTGAACATGAGTACCGCAGGCTATAAGGCATGATGGTTTGACACAGTGGCTGCAGCAATGTGCTCAAACATAGGATAGTGCTGGCCTGGAAAATAGTTCATCGTCCATTAAAAAAAATCATTATATAGGGGCTCATACAACTTTTGTTGTTGTTTTTCCCTAAGGGAGAGCAGTGTATTGGTACACTGAGAGGTATATAGATCAATGGATACGAACAGAAAAGCTACACATATATTCACCAGTCAACAGGAAACTAGCCTTCGAAAAAGGACACAGAAATATCCAAAGGGACAAATTCTGCTTGCTCAACAAATGGTGTTGGACAAACTGAGATACCGTATGTAGGAAAATGAAGCAAGCCCCAAACCTTCCCCCATGCACAGAAATTAACTGAAGAGGGGTTAAAACCTGAAAGTAAACCTCCGGGCTATCATAATCATTTTTTCGATGACCTCATCGGTCAGAAATCATTGTAGGAACGCCAAAGCGTTCTTGTGTTCAACGTCTACATACATAGCAGGTGCTCCAGTAAAGGGGAATCTTGGTGGAGCTGGCTCATCCATTCCTGAAGAGAGTAGAGCACCACGTTGGCCCATCACAGAGCTCAGGTGTAGAATCTTCCTCACTGTCATCCTTTAACTCAGCAGTGTCAGTGTTGGATTATGAATTTCCCAAAGAACCAGTATCGCTCAATTCTGTGCACAATGCTGACTCACTCTCGCTGTTATTTCACTGGTCTAAAAACCCATTTAGGTTAAAATGACACTTTTTTGATGCCATGACCTAAAATTTTTAGTGAGAAAATGTTCCCAATGACATTACATGGGTCTTCGTCTAATCCTGATGCCATGTTCTTTTTCACAGAGACCAGCTTCTTGTATAAATTGCTCAGCATACAGATGGAATAAGAACAGTGAAAGGATACAACCCTGATGCACACCTTTTCTGATTTTAAACCATGCAGTATCACCTTGTCCTGTTCACAGTCTCACCTGGTTCTATCTCTTGGCCTTTGCATATGAGTACAATGAAGTGTTGTGCAATGCCCATTCTTTTCCATGGTATCCCCAAGATTCACCTCCTTCCACTCGTGGTTTCCAGAACGTGGGGTTGGGACAAAGCCTGGATAGTCTCATGGCAAGACCAGATCAGGAATGGAGCTGAGCCGGGAGCAGCTTTATTTGCTTGCTCCAGGGAAAGTCTGCCAATGTGACTAAGCCTCAGGGGCTTTCTACAAATGATAAAGGTGAATCCCTCTCTCGTTACCCACTGATCATCTCTGAGCCTCTTGCTCTCATATCCCTTGCACAGACCTCTACCATTAGATGGACAATTCGGTAACGTTTGAACACTTTTCTGATGCTGAGCCTGGGGAGCAACTAATAGCTGAGTAAATATTGATTGAAAGATGGTGAGTGGAAGAAAATAGCTTTGCCAGGTTCAGGTTGTGATGGAGATGAGAGTGTTACCAAATCCTGCTGTCCCCATGGTGGGTTTGCTGTATTGTGCCCAGTCCTGAAAGTCTGAGCCAGGGGTTTTAACGTGGCCCCTTTCAAAACATATAGGTGGAATTCTTGGACCATGAGCTGTCCATAAAGCTTTACCAAGGAGATGTCCGCCCTGGAGCGAAACAACCCAAGAACCTAGATCTTCGTGAAGGTGTTGGTTGGTAAGGGATGCAGCGGAAATCATAAACTTGACTGAAAGCAAAAGAAACTTTGCCTTCATGTGCCTGCAGCTGGACGAAGTGGTGCTGGAGCACACCCTCCTTTGTGATTCTTCTTGTTCTTTTTATGAGCTGCTCCCTGGCCTGTGTAGTCCCGTAAATCTGGAAACTCTTTGCTGGTGGGGGCAATTGTTATATCCTCCCCCCAGATCCAGATGTCTTGTCCATGGTCATTGTGCAATCCTTGTTTGCCAGAGGAGTGGGGCATCTAAAGGCAGGCAGGGGTCACATACTTTTTTTCTACACTTTCTAGAAAGACCAGAGCTAAACATCTTGCAGCCCTTTTCATGTCCTCATTCTTTTCTGTATTTATTTTCCATGAAAGAGGAGAAGAAACGCGACAGCATCTACTGACAGCAAGTCAAATGCCATCGTGTGTGTTCAGAGGGCAGGCTGGTTCTCATTTGCCTAACTCATCAGTCCCATCGTGCCATGTCCATGTTAGATTGTTTAGGGAAACAGATGACATATGTTATGATGCTAAATAAGCTGAAACAGTGCCAGGATGGAGGCAGAAGGGTTGTATTTGTTTGTTTTTAAATGAAGCATGGCTTTCTAGTGACTTATTGTGGTGGGGAAGGGGGGCACCGAGAGCAACAAGACATGGCTGTGACAGTGGTCTGGGAATTGAGACAAATCATTGCTTCTGCAGCAGAGATGAGCTGCCTCTGACCTGTCAGTTACTTGAAGGGAGACTCTGCATTTGGTCAGACAAGTCTCAGTTGGAGATGGTACCAGCTTTCCTCCTGAGCCTCTGTGGTTCCCTTTGAACTACACAGGCCCGAATCGCTTTTAGCTGAGCAACAGCAAATGGCAACACAGACTTGCCATATTGCTCTTTTGCGTACACTCTTTAAAAATCATACTAAATATACATGCATCAAAACATTCGTCACTTCCACGCTCTACAAGATTATAATTAAGTGGCATTCTGCATGTTGTTCATATATCATCCTTACCCATTCCAAAATTATGTCATCACCCTTATGGAAGCTCAGTATCGTCTCAGGGATGGCACTTCCCCTCCAGGCCCTACTGGGTTAGGCTGGGTTGACTAGAGAAATAAATCCAAGGACACTCATATAGGTATAAGAAAGACTCCACCTCACTTATTTGTCCAATTGACATGGCATTATGTAACAACCATACTTACCTTCCTACCTATCCCTGGAAACAATTGGGAGATGTTTGTCTCTATTCATTTTCCTAGCCTAGATATTTTTTGTAAGTGGAATTAAGCAAAATGTGTCCTTTTTGAAGCTGATTTATTTCACTCAGCATAATGCTTATGAGGTTCATTCCTCTTGTAGCCTGTGTCAAGAGTTCATTTCTCTTTATGGCTGAGTAGTAGTCCATTGTATATACCGTAGGCAACATGTTTGACTTATCCATTCACCTATTGATGGGTATTTAGACCGTTGACACGTTTGCGAGATTGGGAATAATGTTGCAAGGGCCATCTGTGTATTTGTATCTATTTATGCGCTTGCTTTTAATTGCTTATATCCTTCATTTCCTTTTCTTTCCTTGTTAGACTCAGTATGATCCCCTTCTGCCCATCCTCTAGCCTCACAACCTCTGTGTCTGATGTGCCAGGATCTCACCAGAAGCCTTAACACCAAGATTCTGAGCCCTGACTGACCATTCTGACCATCCAGGGAATTGAATATTCCGGAGCACACAGAAGATGAAGTTATCAAAACTCCTTAGGCATAACCGAACAACTGGAGGGAGTGCTTTATTGGGCTGGGGGGCTGGGGATTATAGTTGTGAAGGACACCAAGAACAATTGTCATTACCTAGACTGTAAAGACTATGTTCGACATCCATGCTGGTGAGTAGCAGCTGGATTTCAGAAGCTCACAAGTGGCCATCTAGGTGGCAAGTATTGTCACCCTCACTCTGGAGGAAAGAGTGGTGAGTGGACCACATGAACATTAGACTTCATGACTCTGAGCACAGAATAAGTAGATGATCTCCAACTATCAATTCCAACTTCTTTGAAAGGGATCACATCCAAAGGTCCTAGATAGTGAAGCAAAATTCACAGTCATAAAAGAGACCAGGCTTATTGGCTGGATAGGGACTAACAGAACCTCTGAAACGATGGTCCTTATTCACTAAGTTTGAAAATGAACTCCTACCTGTGGTTCAATATTCAGCCAAATAATAGATTGGTCTATAATGGGAGCAATTACACAAGTGAGGCACACAAACCTGAAAACAGCAAACCATTTGATCTCAAAAGGGCAGTATTAATCCAAGGCCCAAGTTCAGAAGGGTAGGAAGAGAGGAGGAAGGGAAACAGAAGACATAAGTAGGGAGTGGAACAAGTCATATTATATTGTGGAGATTGCAATAAGTGGCATAAAACACAATGGGTATGAATTGTTGAATAAAAAACTGATGATCTTGGTAAACCTTCACCTAATTCACAATAAAAACTTATGAGAGAGAAAAAAATCCAAGCACCTAGGCTGCATTGCAGGCCAATAAAATCGGACTCAGTGGAGATGGGACAAAGATGTCTTTTGGACAGCTCTCTGGCGATCCCAATGAGCACACAGGCTGATACCCACCATCTGGAAACTATGGGGTAGCTGCTTCTCCGGTAATGCCTCGGGGGAGCGCTTGGGTCCCTCAAAGAATGCGGGATGATGAAGGGGCAAAGGTCATCAAACCTCACCCACAGCTTTACACTGGGGGGCTGCTCTCTGAGGAATGTGGGAAGGGTCCACTTGCATGCTGTCTCTGTGCAGCAGATCCAACAGACTCAACACCTTTCCAAAGCTGGCAAGAAAGTCCAAGAGACTAGATGTGGGCACCACGCTGTGAGTTTCCCAGAAGGCACGAGACAGATCGAGAGCAGTCACAGGAACACAGACTCCTCCGGAAATGCCGCCATGCGCAGAACATGCATCTTTAATTTCATTTCACACTGACTCAAGCATTCAGTCCTTTTTACGAAAACCCAGCTTCTCATTACAGTAACCGGTTTAAAATGACAATCTTCTGTTGAGCAAGTCTAAGAAATGACCTTCCTTTATTTTACATGGTATAAAAATTCAGTTTCCTAGGCCGATGGGCTCTAGGGACAGGTGTTTTTATGTACTAGACATGGCTTTCAAAGTTCTTCAATTGCCTAAATTAATAACGACTTTTTTCCTTTGGCTTTTCTAAGGGACACATTAATTTCAATCTTTTTCTAAGGAAGTGAATCTCTAGCTATCTCATTTGGATAACTTTCTGCCTTCAGAGTAGAATTTGAAATAATCTGCAAGGTTACCCCTTCCCCACCCTGCCCCAGCAGCCCAGCCTCTTTCTTCCTTCCAGCCTCCAGCCAACGGGGTTTGGTTGGGAAAGGAGATGCAGAAGGGAGTCTCTGGATTTTTCTATCAAAAGGTTGGCCACAACCCCCAGTAGACCAAATGTAATTCATTATGGCGGGTTTTGGTTTTTACTACATTAAGAGTTATCCTTAGGGAAATTACAAACAAACAGAAATAGGAAGACTTTATATTTTATTAACGGATGTACTGCTCAGTCTCATTATATTTTAAAAGACACAGTATAAAAAAAAAATCTGGCTCCATTTAAAATGTCCTGACTAGCAGAACTTAAAATACACAAATCTTAACATGAAAGTCTAGATGAATAAATAAAATAAACAACGAAACAGCTTTCTCAGGAAAAGCCATAATAAAGAGCTCGACTATTTTTTGAGCTGTTTAAGATGCTCGTGTTAAAGGGAAAAGAGTATCATTGTTGACTTTGAAATGTAGAACCATTTGCTTAATTCAGTGATGCTAAAATGGGCAGTTTGGCTGAAGAAAGAAATTGGCTTGTAGCATTTGATGAGCAATTTCTTCTTTTGAATATAGAAATGACCAGGGATGCGGACACGCTTTTTATTCTTTTGAGGACCCTCTAACCAAGAAATCTTTTAAATGATCATTACACAGTGAATGCCTGGAGGCTCTGGAAACTATTTATTTTGACATTATTATAAGCTCAAAATGATTCACCAATGCAAAAGAAGAAGAGAAAAAGCAATTAAATACTAAGCTGTAAACACTGGAAGCTTTTCTGTGCTGAAAATAATTGGAAAGAGTTTTTTCTTTTTTTAAGTAATAGTGTCCAAAGAGATTCAATGATCTTATTGCTTATGGATTTGGAGCTTAACTATATTCCTTATTTTAAATTTGATATTAGAATAGCAAGATTATAGACCTTGATACAGTGTGACTTGGAGAAGTATCGTTTCATTAAATTATCAAGTTAAGGCTCAAGGAGCCTGGTGTAATGTGTGTGACCATGAGGCCAGCCAGTTGGAATCCGCTATGGCTCACAGAGAAAGATGCGGTTCTCAGCTCCTGTAAAGATTTAGAACTTCGGGAACCCACAGGCATAGTTCTACGTTGTCCTTTCAGGGGTCCTCAAACTTTTTAAACAGGAGGCCAGTTCATTGTCCCTCAAACCCGCTGGAGGGCCGGACTATAGTTTAAAAATAAAACTATGCACAAATGCCTATGCGCACTGCACATACCTAATTTGAAGTAAAAAAAAAAAAAGGGGGCAAAAACACCCGGCATGCTGAATAAATGTCCTCTGAGGGCCATGTGGTCCGCAGGCCATAGTTTGAGGACCCCCTAGATTGATATAAGTCAGAATCGACTTGATAGTGTTAGGTTTCTGGGGTGGTTGACCTCAGTTCTTGCTTAGCAACGCTGAAAGAATTCATATGGCAGAAGCACTTTTGTAAATCCAAGTGAATGTTATGAAAGAAAGTTTCAGGTATCGCAGTCCCCAAAAGTCCCCACTATCTCCGGAAAGCACGCCGGGCTGCATGGCAGGGGTGGGGAAAGTTTGCAGCTGAATATGGCGGTTTCATGGGAGGAATACCTGAGCAGGAGTGCAGAACCAGCTGAGGAGCCACGGCAGGAACCCCCAAGGGCCTCACCCTCCACTTGCAGAGCACGTGAACAAGGGAGGGCGACAAGGAGCCCAGGCCTACTTCTATCACCTCCCAACACCACTGGAGGGCATTGGTCGATCGTACTGGTTGATTTTGGTGCACTTTTGTGAAGTCCTATTCTGTATGACCAGGTGGACCTTCCACCTGGGTCTACATGACTTGGGTCAGAGCATGCTCAGTTCTGAATTTTGCCATAGGTATCTAATGAGTGTGCCTGATTTATTTCCAACCCCTTTGTTGTGGCCCGGACAGCTCATTTTCGTTTAGTGCTGGCATTTGGGAAGACAAGCCCTAATCTAGCAACCTGTCAATAGCAGTAAGTGAATGGAATTAAAACTCAACTCATAGCCATAAATTCAATTCGGACTCATAGCGACCCGAGAGGACAGGGCAGAATTGCCCCCTGAGGATTTCTGGGGCTGGAATTCTTTACAGGAATAGAAGTCTCTTTTTTCTCCCTCCCAGTGGCTCCAAAGGACTGACCTTGCAAGGAGATGTCCAGCGGGTGCCTGTAGGCTCCTTCATTGAAAATCTCTGCTAGTTTATGAAGCGGGAGGGAAATTTTGAGGAGGCCGTCTGCGGCAGAGTTAACTCCCCATTAAAGCCAATGAGCTTTTCCACATCTCTCAAAAAACAAACAAAAAAACCTAAAGTGACTACTTCAGATTAATATGCTGTAGGTAGAACCACCTCCCACTCAGCAAACCAAACCAATCAACCAACCAACCAAACAAACAAAAACACCCCAAATCCTGTTGCCTTCAAGTCAGTTCTGACTCATGCTCACCCCTTGTGGTACAGAGTACAATTGTTGCATGAGGTTGTCTAGGCTGTACCCTTTATGAAAGCAGATGACCCCTTCCTTTTGTGGTACAGCTAGGTGGGTTTGAACTGATAACCTTTATATAAGCAGCCCTATCCAGCGATCTATGTCAACTAAAGTGTCAAAGCATGTAAAGACTGATCCACAACCCCCACTTCTCTCTTCCTCTTCTGTGATGACCTGGAATCCACCTTTTGATCTGGTGGCACCATATTTGTGAAGCAGCCCGAATCACTGACGGACGGTGTGCAGGACAAACACCCTGTAGAATTGCCCTTCCAGCGTCAGAATTTGCATGAACAAGAAATAAACTTCTAGATTTTAAGCCACTGAGGTTTCAGGGGTAGCTTCTTTCTGCAGAACAGACTAGGCTATCCTGCCTGATCATCTCTTCACAGGGTTTTTGTGGAGAGCTACCGGAGCAGCTCGATCCAGGGGAGCTGCCAAAGCAGATACCTACACTTTATCTGGGATTGTAGGTTGTAGTACCAAAGTTTTTATTTGCCCGGGAGGCACTGAGTAAATTTTTTTTCTTCTGAAAACAGGACAATATGTAAGTAAGTTTGGAGACATATGTAGCTGGAGCTGAAAGTCCTCTTACCTTGCAGTTTTCTTTGGTAGAGATAGACTTGTTCTTAATGAAACCCATGACAGTCAGTGTCACAAATGACTTCTGAGGAGAGGCCAAACAGCTAAGTCAAGGCCAGCCTACCGTTCTCTTAAATGCTGTCTCATGCTCTCATCTGCTCTGACGTGTTTGCTCAGGGGCATGTGGCAGCCACTGGGCGGGCCTTACCATTGGCACTGAAAATCATTGTAGGGGATATTAGAGGATTTACATCAAGAAGACCTGACTTCCTGGCCATTGCTCGGGGGCCACAGTTCCCAAGACAATCAGTGTCAAGGGCAAAACAAAATAAAACATGACGAGGCCTCTGGGGCTGGGTTGAGCTGGATATGTAACCAAAGCCCCCTTCTACCAGGATCTTCCCAAGAGGAGATTGCTCTTTTCCATAGCTAAACAATTTTGTTTAACACACGTTCTGCTGGGGAACCTTCTGGGAAGCAGAAGAAAATAAATCTGCCTTCCTTTGAATTAAGCTGGGTTGGTTCCAAGCCCTGTGTAGTGTGTATTCTTATCATAACATCTAAAGGAGTCTCATTTCACCATTCTTAGCTATTAAAAAAAAAGTTCCAGGCACAATAATTCAATTTAAAATTACACACCAGGAGTAGTTCATATTTAATACACTTTATACAGGTATTACAGGTACAAGGGACGTACTTGTTAACTGCCAGGTTGCTGGCTTGAACCAACCAGCTACTCCACAGGAGGTACTGTGTTTCTGTGAAGATTTTCAGCTTGGAAGCCCACTGGGAGAGCTCTCCTCTGGCTTGAGTCTGAAGGTGCTTGACAGCAGTAGCCTTTTGTTTTTATAGAGGTATAAAGCTTTCTTTCTTTCTTTTTTTTTTCTCGGTATAAAGCTTTTTAGAACAACAAAAACAATTCCTTTTGGAAGTAAGCCAGAGATAAAACCACAAGTTACATGCTTTACTTTTTTTCTGTCCTGCTGCTGGCAGCCACCCTTTCATCGATTGTGCACACCAGCATGGTGGTGAAGTGGTGAACTCTGCGCTCTCACTCCCCTGGCTACACACTCGGTCTCCTCACTCATCGTGTGGCTTCACCCAACGCACGGAGCCTCCTGCAGGCTCCTCACCCTGTGTGTGTAAAAGTGCGAAGGAGACAGACTTCCTCAGAGCTGTGCTTTAGAGAGAATCCTCCTCACATACTCAGCACCGCCTTGAATAGGGCAGCACTGCATACATGACATCTACTTGATGATTGTTGATGGTGTGGTGGTGTGTTTGTACGGATAAAAAAAGAGCCCTGAATGGTTATGTAACAAGTAAGGGAATAAATAGATCTTCCTTCATCCACCTTCATCTTTCATTGTTCTATCACTCTCTGATTGCAATATTAGAGGCTAAAATGGGCAGAATTCCCACCTCTGAACAAAGTTTGTGCACATGGGTGTGCATGCTTGTGTGTCCATGTGAGTGTGCCTGTACAATGTGTGTGCACGTGTGTGTGCACATGTGCACTGGAGCCTGGCAGCAGCAGGGGAGGCGCCTGTCTCTGTTCAGCAGTATCTGACGGCTGCTGCAGGTGTAATGAGAAGTGATCGATGATCTGTTCAGGGAGCTCCTGGGGTGGACTCAGGGAAGGAGCAGCAAAGAAGACATACTCATCTCCCCCATATGTAGATGAGGTGATGGAGGTGGGCGGTAGAGGAGCAGCTCCTTAGTAATGAGATCACAGGGGAAAGGCCTTGGATGAGGTGCCAGACATCCCTGCTTTCCCAGAGAGGGTGGGGACTGGGAACGAGGCTGCATCCTGCCTAATCAGTTACAGTTGCTCTGTCGCTCTGGGGAGGGAGGCAGATGAGGCAGGGAGCTTCCGGAATCTCTCATCTCCAGTCCTTCTAGGTGGATGTGGGAGCGTGTGAGGACGGCCACACTGGAGGGTCAGGGTTGATCGCCTTGCAGTGTGGAGCCCGGCCTGGACCTGCGTTGTGCAGGGTGACCAAGGAGCTCTGAGGGCACGGTTCTGGGTGGGGGCTTTGTCTACTAAGACCCACAGCCGCGCCCTGTGTCGCAATGTTGGCATGCAATGTGCAAAGACTTGAGACAATGTGAAATGGACCATCCACTTCACTTGGAAAGACAGGAGGGCTGAAAATCAGATTGGGAGATCTGATCTCGTTTGCTGCACAGTTGTGAGAGGAGATATTCCTGGCTTCTCTCATGTTGGGAACCGGGCATAATCAGCCTGACAAAACCAAGGCCATATTGCCTGCCCAGCAGGGCTAAAGCCACGTCACCTCAACCTTATCTTACCCTGACACACACCAGATGGCCCACCCTTGTCTGCTCCAGCACCGGACATTCCAACTGCAGACTTGCGGCCGCCTGCCCTGTGTGCTCTACACCCCCGCCCTTCCTTTTTTTTATCTCCCCTTTGAACTCCCTTGTTTGCCTCACCCTTTATAGAGAGGCTTGTGTAGCAATAAACTCAGACCTTGACAAGAATCTGCTTGGTCTCGCTCCTCTCTCTCGCCCGTTTCTCTTTCAGGCTGGGTCCTCCTTGGAACCCCTCGAATAACTGAGTCCCGCGGGTTGGGGCACTCTCACACATGAAACTATATTCCTCCTCAGGCATCAAGGAGGTGATACGAATGCTTTGATAGCCTAGTATCTGTCAGCTGGGAGGCACAACATAGTGAGAGCCCTTATTAATCACTTGGAGATTAGCTGAGGGGTGGGAGAAGCCAGGCATGAGGCTTTCCAGGGCTGCTCAGCCTGCACAGGAGTCCTTTCCTGGGTTGGACAGAGGTGCTGCCATCTGAAAGCTCAGATAGAGCAGTTGGAAAATTAACTGACCTGGTACAAGATCTATTTACATATATCAAAAGATCCTGGGTAATAACATCTCATGTTTGTGCAGCATGCCACATTTGTCAAAGGGCTTTCTCATTTACTGTCTTACTTGGTCCTCAAACTAAGAGGCCTTTGGGCAGCTATTGCTGTTTAATTTTGGGCGTGGTAACAGCTTTGGGTATAGTACTGGGCTTGGAATCAGGCTGTGCAACCCACAGCAGGTCACTTAGCTGCTCTGGATTGGCTTTCTTCCTCTACGAAGGTCAGCGCTTGGACTAGACCATTTTCCCAGTGGCAGCTCTGCTGACATTTTGGCCAACATCGTTCTTGTGGGGCTGTGTTGTTCCCTGCACCAGGATGCTAAGCGAGCATCCCTGGTCTCAGCCCACTAGATGGCAGTGGGACTCCCTTCTTCAGAATGTCTCCAGGCATGGCCAAATGTCCCCAGCAGAGCATGCTGCTGGGCTGGCGCACGGCAGGATGATGCACTCAATGAGTTGGATTTTAAGTTTTCAGGTACTTTACATGTCTGCACAGGGAGACTACATCAACAATTACCCAGCAGTCAATGGATCATCACTGACCCTCTCTATAATTCCAACTGAGATCATGAAGCACCGACTGAGTTTCTGAGCTTAGCACCCTGCATGGCACAAGTTGTTTAGCACTCAGCTACAAACTAAAAGGTTGGCGGTTCCAACCTATCCAGAGGCCTCTTAAACAAAATCCTGGTGGTCTGCTTCAGAAGAGTTGGAGCCATGAGCACCCCATGGAGTGAAGAGATATAAACATGAATGTGGATGGGACTCTAGGTATAGCTACAACCGGGAACCATGGAATCAACTACATCATGGAATCAACTTCAACTCCTGGCCTCCTTGTGTGTCCAAGAAGAACTGTGCTCCCCAGGGTCTGGAAAGGCTGCTTGGTCTGAAGTAGATTTGCAGGCCCTTCTTTCTAGGTGCCGCTGGGTGGCCTCAACCTTCCAAGCATGCTATTAAAAGCCAATCCGTCACCTGTGTGCATCACTGAAGACACACAGACACAGGGAGCAATGCCCTGGCTGGGGCACTGGAACAGCGCTGGCATGCAGTGAGTGCTGCCCAGTTAGCGAACAGGTCTTCCCTTGGTACTTTCTCAGGTCTGTGTGAAGCTTTCTAAGCATCCAGAGTTCTCGGCCTGATTCTGCTGCCAACTTGCAGTGTGGCTTCGAGCTAGTCTCTTGCCCTCTCTGGGCTTGATAACAAAAGCAGGGCAGGCCAGCCACAAATATCGTGTGGCTAGCAGGGGAAAGCAGTTGAGGACACAATTGCAGATGGAGTTCATCCTTTGGACTCATCGCCCCTCCTCCCTAACACCCCCCCCCCCACTCCACACACACACCTTTTCAACTGCACCAGATGGGTTTTAACTTTCCGGCACCAGAAAAGCACACCTTGAGTTTTTTCCTTTATGGAATGTAGGCCATCCCTGCTTATGTGTCACATTCAGTCCTCGTTCTTCTCCCTACTCTTGTCCCTCCTCCAGTCATCAACAAGTGACTGCAGGGCGGTTTCCCAGCAGGGCTGTGCTCAAAGATTCATAATGCTGGGTTTTCCTTTAGTTCTCCACAGTCTTGGGCTTGGAACAATCCAGGCATTACCTTATCAAATGCTCATTTTAGGGGGGAAGACGGGGGCACTGGAAACACCACATGGGGCTCAATCCTTTTCTGCACGTGTCTGAGGGGTTTCCAGGAGTTCGAATTTCAACTTAAGTGATTTATTTTTTGTTGTTTAATCGCGTGCCTGTCATCTGCTGGACATTTCTTCTACAGTGTTTTGTTGTTGTTAACCCCATTTCTAAGATCAGAGATAGAAGGGTCAGGCACAATAGGCAGTTAAATTGACTCAATCTGGGGTGTGAACCTGCTTCTGTCTGGTTCCTCATAGCCCTCAGTCATTTTAATGCAGGTGTTGTGAAGGGTGTGGGTTCAGCAGCCACACACTGCCTCATCTCGCCTCCTCGTTGATAGGCTGTGTACCCTTATGTGAGTTGTTTAATCTCCTACCAAGCTTGTGAGAGCACTACTTTTATTAGCTTCATTTTACCGAGACTGTGAGAGGTCAGGGGAGCGAAGGCTTACATATTGCCAGGCATATAATATGCTAATGATAGTCAAGATATATAACTAAGCATTTCTCTGTTCTTGGTTCTGTCAGTACCTGGTGTGGCCACAAAGGAGAAACCTGGTTTCCTGCTATTTTGAGCATCTAGTGTGAATGGCAGGAGATAAGTCACAAGCTAATGAACCCTTGTGGTGTAGTGGTTAAGCACCCTGGGCCCGGCTATCAAAAGATATAGTGTCCAGGGTCTTAAAGACTGGAAGATAAACAAGGGGCCATCTAACTAAGAAACAACAAAGCCCACATGGAAGAAGCCACCAGCCTATCTCGACATGATCGCTGAAGACAAAGCGGGTGCATAAGCAAATGCGGGCATGTTTTCCTGATGTGCACTCACCCTTTACATAAAACTCTCTCTTATACATACGCGTTTCTGTGGATTTGTTTCGCTAAGGCACCCAGACTAACATAAGCAGCATGGAACGCATTTAAGAAGCCTAGACAAGGGCAGGGCAGGATATTTGGAGGGACTGGATCCAGAATTAGAGAGGAAGGGGTCCTGGAGGTGAAACGGGCTGCTAGCTCCCTGTCCCAAGGGGGACAATGAGACTGCTGGCTCCCATGAAGATTTACAGTCTTGAAAACTCCATATAGGGTCACTGTGGTTGGAATCCACTGGACGGCAGTGGCCTTTTGGGATTGAAGGTGGAAGCCACCAAAGAGCCTGCGGGGAGTGTGTGAACTTCTGGAATACAGCGAACAACCTCTGCACATCTGCTTTTCGTGCTGCCCAAGTCATGCATTGACATTTGTCCAAAAGTGAACCATCACAGCTGCTCTCTCAGGAAGCTGGGGGCTGAGCCCGCTGGTTCCACTCTGTCAGCATTTCTGGTCCGGGTACCTGCCCTCTGCCCCGGCACAGGCAATGGGCTTTTGGAAGCAGTGCTCCCTGGGTAGTGGGTGTGATTTGGCTCCTCTGGCCTAACATGATGAATGCTGAGAGGGGGTGGATACTAGGGGGTTAAGCTCCCTGACCTTTCCCTAGCCCAGGGGAAAACTTACTATTTAAAGTAAGTTTTAGACAGAATCTTTAGAAAGATAAATTGTTTACTTAATGTACACAATTACTCCCCAACACATCTGTTTTGTGTCTGCTCAACTCAACCTCATAGGCTATGGATGACCTTGAGCAAGTTTTTAAAGTCACAATGGGTTTCTACCAGGATTGAGAGTTCAGCTCTCTCAACTCTCCAACTGGTTATTAGCACCATAGTCTCATTTCTATTTATGGATTTACTTTGTTTGAGGGAAAAAAGACTCCCAATTCAACTTTATTTTATTAGGAACTCCTTTGCTATGTTTTACACAAGAAAAAGACACAAACCGCTGTTCTGGATGAAGGAGAGCATCCGCATGAGGCCACAATGGTGTCGGAAGGACCCACAGCCACAGTTACTTAAATAAAATGACACTCATTCTGTCCTGCTGACTCTGACTCATAGTGACTCTGTGTAGGGATCCTGAAGTTGCTACCTTTACAGGAAGCAATAACCTCATCTTTCTCCTGTGGAATGACTAGTGGCTTCGAACCAGCGATCTTGCTGTTAATAGTCCAACACTATCCAGCATCACCACCTGAGCTCCTGAAAGCTTAAATGAGACATGGAAAACAAACACCTTTGTCACAAAACTGTCCCTGAAGACGGATCAATTCATGGAGTTGCGGGAGGGCCTGTGAGAGCATGAGCGGGACCTTCATTGGGATGTGCACACGACCGTATATCGCTGAGTCTGGCCCGGGGAGTGGACGCAAGCTTTCCACTGCCGGTCAGCAGTAGGAAAGAACTCAATGGTGGCTGAATGTGTGGCCCCTCAAAATGGATTTAGGGTCTCCACATAGACTCTCACTGTGAGCCACAGCCTATTGCTCAAAATTTAAGCTTAAATATGACTTAAATGCCTAACATTCTGTTTCCTTAAACTAGAGTACTGCCAGGATCAACTAGAGGCCTGGATGACCTATCAGGTCTGAACAACGATCTCAAATCACTTCACATGATCCATTCCACCAGTCATGTCACCAGTCACACCTCCTCACTTACCCATTCCAGAGACTGTGCCTGTATAACCTATCGACTAACACATTCCCACATGTTGTGATTATGAAACCAACCATCATGCTGGAATAAGGACCAATCACGATGTAAGGGGCAGGGTCAATGGGAAAGCAAGATAGGGGCTGAGGGGAGCCAAGAGGGTCCCGTCACTCAATCCCTAAACCTGATCTAATGTCACTAGACTGGGGTCTTCCTCACATCTCAAGGGCACCCGATTCATGATTGAAGTGAATTGTGCTTATTCAATCTTTGTTCTGCTTACCGTCCTGCTATGCTGCCTCCTCTTCTTGCTTTATGTGTGTGGCTCCCTCTGTTGTGGTGACAAATGGCTTGAGAGGGATTTGACATAGGGAGAAAGCCCACCCACATCAACTGTCACCAGAAGCAGACACTAAGTTCATTTCTCTCACCTCACAGAACTATGCACATCAGACACTGGTAGAGCTGCCCGGAAGGGGAACCCTTAGTGCAGTGGTTCTCACCCTGTGGGTTGCGACCCCTTTGGGAGTCATATGACCCTTTCACAGGGCTCGTCCAATTCATAACTGTAGCAAAATTACAGTGATGAAGTAGCAAGAAAATCATTTAATGGTCGGGGGGGGGGGTCACCACAACAAAAGGACCTGTATTAGGAAGGTTGAGAACCACTGCCTGAGTGTGCTTAGGACTTTGCTGCCCTCAGGGTCACCAGACATTCCTGAAGGCAGAGTCACTGCAGGAAGCCCTTCTGGGAAATGCCCTGAAGCCTGGTCTCAACCAACTCCATCCACCCTCACCCTCCTAGATCCTAATCATAGGCTGCATGGAAATGCTCCCTGCCACTTCAAAGACTGTAAGTCCATGGGAGCAGAAAGCCTTCTCTTTCTCCCTTGGAGTGGTGGCTGGTGAGTTCAAACTGCTCACCTTCTGGGTAACATAACCCACAGACCAGCTCCCCCTGAGCTCAGTTAGGTTTGCCACACAGCACACATTGTTGGGAACCTTCTGAAGTAGCTGTGCCATGTGCAGGTTGGGGGATTTCGCACAAGATGCAGAATTCCACCCTCTTTTGGCAAAAATAATTTTTGCAATAGCCTTGTATTCTCTTCTGGATCTGAGTAGCAGCTATTCTCATGCAGTCCTAGCACATACATGCTAGGTCTTACGCCGAGTCTGCTCCATGCTTTCCTGTGTCCTATGTGGCGCTGTAGGCACCCAAGGCATGGACTCTGCAGCCTGGGTTCAAATCTCTCCTTTCCACTTCCTCACTGTGTGGTCATAGGCTCATGGCTTTATCATCCTGTGCCACTGATTTTTCATCTGTAAAATGAGGCAAGAATAGAGTCCACACATAGGCTTCTTAAGTGATATAATTGAATTATAATATACAAAAAGCTTAGAACATTGCTCGGCATCTTGCAAATACTGTTAGGTAGCTTAGCATAGGGAGTGGGTCATCCATTACATATGCTCAGGTTCAAACTTCCGGCCAGGAAGGGGTGGTACACCTAGGTGGGTGTTACACCTGGATTGGCCCATCTGAGCCAGGTGAATTCAATCCAGCCAATGGGGTTGACCAGGACCATCAACCATGCCTCCCTGTGGAGGAATTGAAAAGGCAGGATCTTGACCTCTCCGATGTCTCCCTTCACCCACTTTTCTGTTGTCCGTCCCCCAGGGAGGAGGTCACATGTAGATACTTGTAATCGGTTTCCTCTTTCCAATCCACCCTCCCTCTACCCTCCCAATATCACCACTCACAAATTATCAAGGTTTCTTGAGGGATGGGGGAGGAAGGGGTAAAAATGAGGACTTGATTGATGCCAGGGGCTTAAGTGGAGGCAAATGTTTTGAGAATAATGAGGGCAGTGAGTGTACAATGTGCTTTACACAATTGATGTATGTATGGATTGTGATAAGAATTGTATGAGCCCCTAATAAAACGATTTAAGAAAAGAAAGAAAAGGCAGGATCCTGGAGCCCACGTAGTGACTTTCTCTCCAGCAGCTTCTAGGCAAGCTGTGCAGGGGTGAGGGGCCCTGAGGTGCCTGTGTAAACCTGAAACTTCTTCTCTCAAAAAACTCACTTGGATCACAATCCAGGCTGCGGAGTGAATTCTTTCTCACGCGAAGCCAAGGACTGAGGTATATTTCTCCCACGAGAGATCTAACAATAGTATCTCTTATTATATCATTAGGAGCCCTGGTGGTGTAGTGGACTATGCATTAACCTGCTAATCGCAAGGTCAGGGGTTTGAACTGACTAGCCCCTCCGTGGGAGAAATATGAGGTTGTCTATTTCTGTAAGGCAATGGTTCTCAACCTTCTGAATGCCGCCACCCTTTAATACAGTTCATGTTGTGGTCACCTGCAACCATAAAATTATTTTCATTGCTACTTTATAACTGTAATTTTGCTATCGTTATGAATTGGATGACCCCTGTTAAAGGGTTATTTGATCCCCAAAGGGGTCGCGACCCACAGGTTGCGACCCCTGCTGTAAGGATTTAAAGTCTCAAAACCCCAAAGGGGCAGATCTTTGTCCTATTGGGAGTCAATAAAATGGTAGTTAGGTTTTTTTCTGCATCAGTATCAGATTCTGGTGGCAATCTCAGTCATCCTGCATTGTGGTCTGGTTTGAACTCCGGAAATGACTGCCCTGGTTTGAGGTGAGGGCCACGGTGCTTCAGTGGTAGACCTCTCATCGTCTTTCACCGGGAAGACCCGGGTTTGATTTGCAGCCAATGTGCCCCAGACTGTCAGTGAAGGTTTGTGTGTTGCTACGACACTGAGGCTTCAGTGGTGTTTCCAGACTGAAACAGAATAATGAAGAAAGACCTGATCATCCCCTTCCACACATTGACCTATGGCCCACCACTGTTGGCTTCCTCTCCCAGTCCTGGTGGTAGCACAGATTGGCACAGTTTGCTCCACTGCCCATGAGGTGCCCATGAGAGGCTGAGTCGACAACCACAGTCAAGATCAACAGCTTAAACTCCATTCTGGGTCTATGGAAACAAGAACAACCTTCTGAAATGAGGTCACATTGCTATTTAGGACTGGGAGGATGCCTTTGTGATATGGATTGCACTCTGGATCCCGAGGGGGACTTTTAAACACAGCCACATAGCAGCTCCGGAAATTGTCATAGTGAGAAGGCAGGTTAAAAAAAAAAAAAAAAAAAGCTTTTACTGGCTTGCTCAAAGGAGGCTGCGGGTAGATTGTGGGGTGGAAAAGTCCTCTGGAAATGAAAAGTTTTTTTCCTTACATATGCATCATTTCTTCTGGTCCTGAAAGAAAACACAAAGCAGACGAGAGAAGGAAATGGAGACTAGCAGTCATCTTGTTGGTATTCCCACAGCACCCCCTCCTTAAGCACTTGCTGCCATCTCATCCAACTCCACTCAGTGTATTTCCACCCGGCAATGATGCAGAAATGTCTGCGTACTCCAGTTTGATTGTAGTCGGGCAACGTTTATGGCTTTGACATTCAACTGAGCATGGCAGGACGTCTAGAAACAATTATAACCAGCACCTGCTCTGTCTGTGCTGTGGGCAGGCAGTGACGGATTCCCAGCCTCTGGAACACTAGTGTTCCCTCCCAGCTCAGGATAATGACGGTGACACTCGGCCCCCTTGTTGTCTGGGGAGCTCAAGGAGCTCTCCTCTGAAACCTCAACTTATGGGCATTTCTTTAAGTGAAGACATCAAATTAGTGACTGGAAAGGAAGGTGTAGGAGATGATTATTGGCCACAAGACAAGCCTCAACCGCCTCCAGAGAGCATGTCTCCTAAGTACCAAGTCGGCGGTGACAGCTAGGGGGCCCTGGGTCACCGGGTGGTGTTGAGCGGGGACTCTGGGGCCCCAGCGTGGGACGCTGGCGGGTGCAAGTTCAAGAGGGTCAGGGGCTGATGCCTCCCCATGCCCCTGCCCTCCCCCAGCAAGGGCGCTCTGGGGTGCTGGGTCCTTGAGGCCCCGGCAGGCGGGGCCGCCCACGGTCAAGGCTTCGGGCAGAAGCGCGGGTGCGCTGAGGCCTGCGCCGTGCGGGGGTCTGGGCTCCAGCAGGTGGTTGCGGCGGCTCCGCGGGCGGGCGGGCGCCCAGCAGGACGACCGACGACCCCCGGCGCGTCGCCAGCACCCAGCGCCCGGGCGTAGAGGCGGGTGGGGGGCCTGCGCTCTGCTGCCGCCAGGGCCCCCTCCTTCCGCGCCCCCCCCCCCCCCCGCGCCAGGTGAGCCCGGCCTGGACCTCGGCGGGCGGTGGGGCTGCCCTCTCGCCGCCCTCCAGTGCCCCTCTCGCCGCCCTCAAGGGGCCAGGCCGCGCCGAGCCGGGCGGCCTTTGGCCGGGGCTGGGGGTTGGGAGGGGCGGGGGTCACGAGCGGGTCGCTTGTTCGGCCGCAGGCGAGGGGCGTGGCCGGGCGGCCGCGCGCTAGGCCGGGCCAGCGGCCGCCACGCCCTCGGGCTCAGACTCCGACTCCGGCTCGGCTCGACCTGGCGGCGGTGGCGCCGTGAGGAGGAATCCGCGCTCCTCTGTGGCGGCGGCGGCGGCCGGCTCCAGGCCGGGTTTTGGCGCCGCCCGCCTGCTGCCTCCTGGCGGCTCCTGAACTCCAGCCCCCTCTCTATCAGCCTCTCACTCCGTCTCAATACGTCTCAAGATGGCGGCCAATGTGGGATCAATGTTTCAATATTGGAAGCGCTTTGATTTACAGCAGCTGCAGGTCAGGCTTCTCTCTCGGCCTCTCGCTCGGGGGTGGGGGCTGCGGGCGGTCGCGGCCTCCCCGGGGGGGGCGCCGGGCTGCCTTGCCGCCCGGGAGCCGCGGCGGAGGGGAGGAGGGGGGTGCCGGGGAAAGCGGGGCCGACTCAGGGACAAGTCCCTCTCACTCCCCGGCCCCCATTGATAACTCGCTTGATCGGAAATTGATCCTCTTTGTTCAATTCATCGATCAGCCCAAGATGGCGCCTGGAGCCGCCGCCGCCACCGCTGCCCCTGGTGTCAGCCCCCTCCCCTGGCGCCCCCCCCCCCCGGCCCCGAGCCGCCGCCGCCGCCGCGGGACCGGGGAGGGGGCGGCACTGGGCGCCCGCGGGGTGCGCAAAAAAAACAAAAAAAAAAGAACTTGAGGAAAGTTGTGTTTTTCTTTGCTGTCTCATACCCTGTATTCTTTTATCTCCTATCTGAGATCCTTCTGTAAGGGGATGTCCAGTGCACTGCAAATAGGTTTTGGGTCTATACCCGGCCGTCCCCTCTCATTCTCCATGATAAGATTTTTTTGTTCTCATGATGCCTGTTGCCTTATCCCTTTGAAACTTTGTGATCACACAGGCTGGTATGCTTCCTCCATGTGGGCTCTGTTGCTTCTGAGCTAGATGGTTGCTTCTTTACCTTCAAGCCTTTAAGACCCCACACGCTATATCTTTTGGTAGCTGGACACCATCGGCTTTCTTCATCACATTTGCTTATGCAGCCGCTTTGTGGTCAGTGATCGTGTAGGGAAGGTGAGCATCGTTTAATGCCAATTTAATAGAAAAATGTTCTTGCAATGAACGAGTCCTTGAGCGGAGGCCCTATGTCCATCTGCTACCTTAATACTAAATCTATAAACACATGGACATAGATCTATTTCCCCATGCCCCTTTGTAAATATATGTACATGCCTTTATTTAGACATCTATAACTGGCCCTTGCTTCCCAGCTCACTCTTCTATACCCTTTGATTTTCCTCTTGTGCCCACTGTCATGCTCAGTCTTCCTTTGGGTTTCAGTAATTCCTCTTGGTTACATTACCCTTGATCACGCCCTACCAGGCCTCCTGCATCCCCCTCACCACTGATTTCCATCACTTTTTGTTCCCTTGTCTCTGGAATTCTTAACACCACTACCTTTCTTCCCACCTCCCTCTCTCGCATGTCCTCCAGGATGTGCTAGTTCCGTTTTTTTTTCTCCTCCAGATTGTTCGTTCAGCCTATCTTATTTAGACAGACCTGTAGAGGCAATAACATGCACAAAAACAAGAAAGAACAAAACCAAGCAGCAAAATAAACAAAACAACAAAAATCCAATTACAATAAAAGAAAACAAAGGTCAACAAGATAGAAAAGCTCATAGATAGTTTAAGGACTATGTGTTGGCCTTTAGAAGTGTTTTCTAGTCCAGTCTTTTGGGGCACCAAACCCTGACCCTAAAGTCCACCTTTAGCATTTCCTTGGGATCTTGCTGCTCCTTTTACTTGCTCTTCTGCTGTACCCCCTTAGTGTTATGCCTCGGTGTAGCGAGATCAGTTTGGGGGTAATTCCCACACTGTGTCTCCAGTGTTGTCCCCTCTAGGGCTATGGGTCTTTGAGGGACGTTGTGTCTCGTCGTGGGGCTGGCCATGTGGTCTTCTATGTGAACTGACTTCTCTGAGTGGGAACATCATCCTCAAGGTCTGGTGGGACAGGATGTGCTCCACTCTCCCCTTCTCCCCTTCATCTCTGTGTGCTCTGATCAGATAATGTCTCTGTCCAGGAGATGCAAATTCAATGCTATCCTCTGAAATAAAATCTTTGGGAGGGGTTGTGGGGAATATCTGCTCAGATCTTTGGTGTGTCCAGGAGAGAGGGACTGCTCGGCTGGGCACAGCCACGAGGGGCTCAGAACTCTGGCTCCAGAAAATGGTTGTAAGTTTGGCTTTGTTTTTAACCAGTTGTGTGCCTCTGGGTCAACACCTGTGTTTTTTTGAGTTAGTTTTCTGATCCGAAAAGTAAAGGTACTCCATTGTCCAGACTCCCATGTCACCAAGTGATCGATAGGGGCTAACCAGAGCCTGATTCAAATAGTGTGGATCTGTTAGGTGCCTTCTAGACCTGGGGTGGCGATTCGGAGCCCAGGACAACAATAATGTCCGAGAGGTGATATAGGTGGCTCCAAATTGAAACAGGAAGACCACTGTGGAGATTTTGTCCTTCCACTGATGGCCACAGGCCACCGCCTCACGTCCTGCAAAAACAGTTTCCATGGCTCAACAGCCAAGCCAGGGGCCAGTGCCATAAAAATCATATGGCTAACTGGGACAAAGGGCAGACAGATATTTTTTATCATGATGTCTTGAGAAACCCACCTAACCTCCATGCAAATCTTCTGGTGTGAGTTATTTTTGGAAGCAATCATATGCTGACAGTAATTCAAATCTTTCCTTTTGACAATTTGCCTGTACTCTTTTCTGAACCTGAGAAGGTAATCCCTGTGTCCACTAAGAAATTGACTGGCTGGCCTCCTACTTGGACAGTTAGCCTGAGATCCTGGGGACCAAGTGAAACAGAGCACTGACACCTTCATTCAGCTTCTTCAAGCATTATTGTCTCTTGCTTGGGATTTTCTAGGTGTGGATGAGGCCCGTCCTCTCTATTGGAGGGTTGTCTGCTTCTCCTGGGGTATTCAAGGCACTGATTTTTCCAATGTCCTTCTTTCCTGCAGTAGGCACATTGATCCTGCCCCATGGCTTGGCGGTGCCCACAGGTCAGTCTCTCCGTAAGTGGGCCATGCTCTCCTTTTCCTGAGTCTCTGGGGTCTCTCATGGCAATTACTAGTATTTTAACTAGTTTCTTTGTCTCTGTCGTGGTAGGATCATCTCTGTTGTTACACACCCGCTGAGCCACTTGTACCAAATCACTAAGATTTTTCCCGTCAAACCCTTCCCACTTCTTTTTCATGTCTGAGGCAGACTGAGTAATAAAGGCAATACTTATTGCCCTCCTGTTCTCGGGGCCTCCAGGCCGTTAGGGATATAAAGCCCGTAGGCTTCCATCAGTCACTCTAAAAAGGCACGCAGACATTCTCTTGTAAGAGCCTGAAAATTCTCACTGACCTTAGATAAATTCATAGGTTTTCTAGCTGTTCCACTGAGGGCCTGCAAGAGAAACTGGTGATACCTGGTTAGGCCTTCTGTGCCTTGCAAGGAGTTTGGATCTCACATTTTTCGTGCAGTGGCAAAAAGAGTTTCCCTCACATGGGGAGTGCCTGCTGTCTGACCATCATGTCCATTGACTGCTTACTGGGCCTCTCTCTGGCAGGGCTATTGTACCTGTGTTGTGAACAGCACCTGGAGAAGTTGCTGGCAATTTCTGGAGGTGGGCTAATGCATATGGAAAACCGTTTCTATCAAGGAATCAGACCTGCTTTGTCAGAAAAAGGGATTTTGTTGATTCCAATTATACAAATCACTGGAATACAAGGGGATATATACCCAAAAAGGGACTCAGGGGTCTTCCCCAGGTGTTGGGGCTGCTTGCCTTGAGTGTAGAATGGCTGCTGCCAAATCATCCTTCTTGGGGGGTGGGGCGGTCGAGATCCCATACCAGCCCTAGTGTATGTTGGGGTGTGGACTCAGAAAGGAGTTATGAGTATTTCTCTCTCTCCAGCCCCATGCACCTGACAGGGTGGCAGTGATAATGAAGGGTCGTAAGCTAGTTCTCCCACTCCCAGAGTCCTCCTGCAAAAAGGAATAAAGCCGAGACAGAGGGGTATGGGGAGGGGTTGGGGAAGGGCAGCCTCCACCTTAGTGGTTTTAGGACCTTGGGTCTATTTTTTTTCTGGTCCTGCCATGTTTCCTGAAATCTTGAAACAAGAACCCTTTCTGTTGCAGGAGGAAGTAAGTCTTTTGTTTATGCTGGCTTATTAGTGGCAATGTCATTCCACGCATCAATTTTAGGGATCAGATAGGGATGTCCTGGTTCCCCATAAACATAACTATGAACTCTGAGAAATAGGGGAAGGGAAAACGAGTCTTGCATGGGCAAATCAGGAACTCCTTCTGTCCAATCACCTTTAAACAAATTGCGGAGTCTCCAGGCTTTAGGGCTGAAACTACATTCTCTTTGTGAGCGCCTAGAGCAGGGGTCCTCAAACAATAGCCTGTGAGCCACATGCGGATAGCCGAGGACCTTGATCCTGTCCGCCGAGTGTTTGTGCCCCGTTTGTTTGTGTGTTTTTTTTAAACTTCAAAATAAGGTATGTGCAGGAAGCATAGGAATTTGTTCATAGTTTTATTGAAACGATAGTTCGGCCCTCCAACTGATCAGAGGGACAGTGAACTGGTCCCTGTTTAAAGAGTTTAAGGACCCCTGGCCTAGAGAAATCAGAAATCCGTAGTTCTGGGGAGAGCACTCCTGTTAAGGAGGTTTCCTTTCTAAGCAAGCCCAGACAGTGGCAATTGGATCTCGGTGCACCTCGAAATGTTGTAGCCACTCTCCATTCCCAGAAAGAAAACTACTCCGACCGCTGGCAAGTTCAACAGAAAAAGTTTTTTTTCCTGAGCAGCCCCAGTCTAATTGTCCAAAGGTTTTTATACTTTTGCAATGTGCAGGTGTGCAAGCAGGCAGAGTAGAGAAGCAGGGTGTTGCAGTTAGTCATTCTTAGTTGAACAAAGACTGCTCTGGTCGCTCTCGCGAATCTTCTGAGCATCCATATCCTTTGGGACATTCCCTTGGGCACATCTGCACAGCCTACCTCCCCTATATCAGCTAGTTCATTTACAGTTCATAGCTACTTTATTTACTTTACATGGTGCCTTCTGTCAGCTCATAATGGCTTCACTCTTGTCAAGGCTGTTTAAGCTTTTCCCAGAGATCCTATATAGCCGCCATTGTGGCCATGGGGAAACGGGGCCTGTGACCCTGGCCAAGATGGTGCCCACCAGCCCAAACATGTGGAAGGGCACTGCCTAGGGAGCTGGTTGAATAGACCTGGGAGTTAGCCCTGCCTTGTCCTGGGAGCCAAATATTTCCCTTTTCCCCTCCATTCCCTTTCTCCTGGCTTTTCAAACAAGCTGCTTTAGCCCTATAATGCCCAGCACAACATTTTTATAACATTTAATTGAAACTTATCTAGTACCAAACTTATAAATTATCAATGTGACAATTTGGTTACATTTCAAAAACATTGCACGTTTTATATATTTGAATGCCATATATACATATTGATAACTATGAAAGTAAAGAATAAAAATGTTTAAAATTATTTCCTGAATTTAAAACTTGAGGCGTTATAGTGTTAGTGTTCTACCAGTGTAGGTTTGTTCCTTGTTACAGGCTGGTTTTCCGTGGCCCAGGCTTAGGCCAATGGCATATGGAACCCTTCCTGTGTAACTGTTACCTTTAGGCTTTCAGTGTTGCTGCTTAAGGCACTTTTGGGGAAAGCTCTTACTACACAGTTCCACTGCCACGATGTTCCAGACAGAAATTCCAATTCCCTTAAGGTTCCCTGAGCTTCCAGATGCCCCTTCCCTTCAGAGATTTGAGAGTCTGCTCCCGCCAGCAGGCATCTTGGAGGGCCGTGGGGCCATTCCAAGCAGTGGTTCTCCTAGCTTGTCTAGAATAATGGTTGGACTTAAAGTCGACCTCAGTGAGTTGTCTTTGATCCCTTACTTCTTGCTGGGGCATCTTCCTGAGGCAACAGATTCAGGGCAATAAAGGGCTCGCTCTCAAGTGGGGTTTATTGACCTTGAGGCAGCAAGCTCTACATAGCCTTCTTTTGTGCTTTCTAGATGGGACTTAGCAGCTTCATACTCAGGAATTGCCCCCTTGCATGAATCCTGTCCAATTGGGATAGAGTTGACACAGAGGCTAGACAAACAAAAGCTGATACACTATGCAACTTTATTTGAGAAAGGAGAATGGTGGCCAGAGAATGGTACACTTTCCCTTCTAACCCTGATTCACCTGGAACAGTTTTGTAAAGTGATTGGAAAGTGGGCCGAAATGCCAGAAGTTACAGCATTTCTCCTTTTGAGGAGCAGTAGAGACCTTCATCCCCAGTGCACCCAGGAACCCCCTAAGGCAGGCATCCTCAAACTGTGGCCCGTGGGGCACATGTGGCCTGACGACATTTATCCCACCCTCAGGGTGTTTTTGCTGCCTCTGCATGTCCTACTTAGTAGCCGATTCGTGCAATGTGCATAGGAATTTGTTCATAGTTTGGTTTTTTTAACTATAGTCTGGTGCTCCAACGGTCTGAGGGACAGTGAACTGGCCCCCTGTGTAAACAGTTTGAGGACCCCTGCCCTAAGGGATCCTGGACTTAGGGGTTACTAATCTCCCAGCCCTGAAACATCCCTGAACATTCTACCCGTTGTAGGAGGCACCATGGGAATTTGGTCTCTGGGTAATTTACAAGTCTTTTATTCAATTTGAAGCCAAGAAAATTAAAAATGACTCAGACACTTACTTTCTTTTGATCCCTGTTGACTCCCGCTGTAGTATTCCAATATTACAATTTAACGCTATAACGCATGACCTTTTCATTCCATTCAATTAAATGTGTGTGTATAGATAGATAGATAGATAACTATGAAAGTAATTAATGAAAACAAAATTTGTTTGACCAAAGTTAATAATTGAGGGATAATAGGATTAAATAGAAGCATGGTTCTTAGCAGAGGGTCCAAACATTAGGATCATAAATGAAACAGTGATCTCAGTGCACCCAGTAGTTCCCAAACCCTGTACCCTCATAGGGGAAATTGTGGATGCTTTTACTCCCGTGCCTATACTTAGAACGAACAAACACACATGCCTGATAATCCTAAGATTTTTTTTGTTTCCTGTGACACTCACCTAATTTCAAGGGCACTGCCACCTCACAAGCCTAGCCTTGTCTCAGTTAAACTGTTCACCCTCTTGTCCGTTTGTTTGTTTTTCCAGAAGTTCTCAAGTTACCAAGCCCTCTGAACCAAGTGTGCCACCTCTAGGACCACCATCTCCTGGACCACCTCAACCTTATCCATCCTAGACCTGAATGGACAACCCCTCCCAGCAGAGTAGAAAGGGTATGGACCCAAAGCCCCACTTCACCCTTTTGCCAGCAGGAAGGACCTAAAGATGTCGTCGCCTTGTACCCCAAAGATTTGGGTCCATATCTCTTCAGGGTGTAAATTTTAGGTAGCTAGCATAGGGACTAGGTTGTCCATGATACATGCTCAGAGGGCCAAGCTAGCCACCCAGGAAAGAGTGGCACACTGAGCGTGCTCAGAGGTCCAGGTTTCCAGTCAGGAAGGCCAGGTACACCTGGGTGGGTGCTGCACCCACATTGACCCACCTAGGCCAAGTAAATTCAATTCAGCCACTGGGGTCCACCAGGGTTGCCTACCATGCCTCCCTATCTCTCCTAAAACACAATTGGATCACAAACCTGGCTTTGGCGTGAATTCTTTCTCATGCAGAGCCAAGGACCAAGGTATATCTGTCCACAGAGAGAAAAACCTAGGAAAGCTCTTTGGAGGCAGCAGCACTGCACATGAGTGGCTATTGGATACTGTTTAGATGCATGGCTTTCTATTTGGAACTTTTTTTTGTCTCACCTGAATGGAAAGGAAGAGGTAATACTTCTGGATCACACAGTATCCATGTCCACAAATGAGCTGCTCATTCCACAGTCCTGGCAGTGCCTTTTGAAAACCCTCTGCTTTAGAATGTCACTCCTTGAAGATGGCAGTGGGAGTGGCTGGGGCCAAGTATGCTGCCTCTTACTCCCAGTTGCAGGTTTCTGGATGCTGATTGTATCTCTTACAGCATCAATTAGTGGGCTTGTTGTCTGCCTCAGGCTTTGTTCACAGAGATCCTCCAGCTAGGTGGTGGTGTGTGCGCATAAGCAGAGGCTTCCTGCCAATCCCCCATGAGTAGTAGAGCTCCCATGGTGTGGACTCCATGAAAGCCGTGCTCCAGCCAGCAGGATTACAAAGGAGGGTGGGCCCGGCAGGACAGGAGGGCCATTGCCCCTATGGAATGACCTCAGAACCCCGCCTCCCTCCCTGTCCAGCTCCTGGGACTATGGGCCCTAAGCTTCATGCCTGACTCAGGAATAGACACAGGGTGAGGCAACTCCAGGAGGTGATTTTGCTGATCTAATCCAGCCTGAGATCATCCTTGCATGTGCCCTCTGTCCAGACCTTTTTTAAATTGTTCATGCAACACTAACCAGAATGCATATATACATCGGTTGTGTAAAGCACATTTGTACATTCATTGCCCTCATTATTCTCAAAATATCCACTCTCCACCCCACCCAAGCCCCTGGCCTCAGCTCCTCATTTTTCCCCCTCCATTCGAGCTACCCTTGATAATTTACTAATTATTTTCTCATATCTTGCACTGTCTGATGTTCCTTCACCCACTTTTCTGTTGAGGTTAAATGTAGATCCCTGTATACGGTTTCCGTTTTCCAACCTACCCTCCCTCCACCCTTCCCGAGTCTGCACTCATAACACTGGTCCTCAAGGGCTCATCCACCCTGGATTCCCCATGTTTCCTGTTCCTATCTGTCCAAGTGTACATTCTCTAGTCTAGCCTGATTTGTAAATTAGAATTGGGATCATGATAGTGGGAGATAGGAAACATGTAGGAACTAGGGGAAAGCTGTGTTTCATCGTTATTATCTGGTACCTGTCTTGGTTTATCTCCTCCCTGACACCCTTCTGTTAGGGATGTCCAGAGGACTGTAAATGGGCTTTGTGTCTGTACCCAGCACTCCCCGCTCATTCGCAATGATAAGATTTTTTTTGTTCTGATGATGCCTGCTACCAAATCTTTTCAAAACCTCATGATCACACAAGCTGGTGTGCTTCTTCCATGTGGGCTTTGTTTCTTCTGAGCTAGATGGGCGCTTGTTTTCCTTAAAGCCTTTAAGACCTCACATGCTATATATTTGATAGCTGGGCACCATTAGCTTTCTTCACCACATTTGCTTATGTACCTGCTTTGTGTTCAGTGATCGTGTAGGGAAGGTGAGCATCATAGAATGCCAATTTAATAGAACAGTATTTTTGCAACGAGGGAGTCCTTGAGCAGTGGCCCAATGTCCATCTGCTACCTTAATACAAAACCTATAAATATAGGGACATAGATCTATTTCCCCATGCTCATATATTTAAATATGTACATGCCTTTTTTTAAACCTCTATAATTGACCCTTGCTTCCTAGCTTGCTTTTCTATTCCCTTTGATTTGCCTCTTGGGCCCACTGCCATGCTCACTTTTCATTTGTGCTTCAGTAATTCAGTAATTCCTCTTGGTTCCATTGGTTCCATTTCCCTTGATCACTCCCTACCAGGCCTCCTACATCCCCCTCACCACCGATTTGCATCACCTGTTCTTCCCTTTTCTCTGGGTTTCTTAACACCACTACCTTTCCCCACACCTCCCTCTCTCCCATGTCTCCCCAGAAGTGTTGGTCCTGTTTTCTCTCCTCCAGATTGTTCGTCCAGCCTATCTTATTTAGACAGACCTGTAGATGTAATAACATACACAAAACAAGACAGAGCAAAACCAAGCACTAAAAGCAACAAAACAACCAAAATCCAATGACAATGAATGAAAACAACTCAACAAGAAAGAAGTGGCTCATCGTTAGTTCAAGGTCGGTTTGTTGGCCTTTAAGAGTGTTTTCCAGTCCAGTCTGTTGGTGTACCAAGTACTGGCCTCAAAGTCATCCTTTGGCATTCCCTGGGGACCTTGATGCTTCGTTTTCTTGCTCTTCTGCTGTACCCCCTTAGTGTTATGCCTCGGTGTGGCAGGATTAGTTGGGGCGCATTTCCCACACTGTGTCTTCAGTGTTGTCCCCTCTAAGGCTATGGGTCTTTGAGGGGTGTCTTGTCTCATCGTGGGGCTGGCCATGTGGTCTTCTATGTGGACTGGATTCTCTGAGTGGGAACATCATCCTCAAGTCCTGGTGTGCCAGGATGTGCTCCACATTCCCCTCCTCCCCCTTCATCTGCTCCATGTGCTCCGATCAGATATGTCCCTCTCTCAGAGCTGCAGATTCACTGCCACCTTCTGAAATAAAATATTTGGCATGGGAAGGTGAGTTGGGTGGGAGGATCTGCTCAGATCATTTGATGGTTCAGGATAGATTGACTGTTCGGCTGGGGACAGGTATGTGGGGCTTAGGGCTCTGGCTCCCAACACTGGTTGTGAATATGTCTTTGTTGTTAACCAGTTGTGTGCCTGTGGGTCAACACCTGTGTCTTTTTGAGTGAGTTTTCTCATCTGCAGAGTAAAGGTAATCCATTATCCAGACTCCCATGTCACCAATTGATTGAGAGGCACTAACCAGAGCCTGATTGAAATAGTGTGTACCTGTCAGGCGTGTTCTAAAAACACCTTAAAAGTCGTAAAAACACTATAAATGCCTTAAAAACCCTAAAACGTCTAAAATATTTCTAAAATGCTAAGACCACCCCTAAAGACCCTCTAAAACATCTTAAGACCATTAAATACATGGTAAAAGGCTTTCTAAAACACCCTAATGCGCCATAAGTCTTAAAAAAAAACTCCTTACGTCCCGAAAACATAATAAATGCCCTAATATTATGCAAATGCCTTAAAACGCAAAATAAAGAACACGTGAAGCCCTAAAAACACGCTAAAAGTCTTTTAAAACCCCAAGAACATCCCTACAAAGCAACCCGAAGCACTATAAAACCCTGTAAAAGTCCAACAGCCTAATAGACATGAATTCACCATGAAAGCAAAAAATAATCCAACAAAACCCTAAAGCCCTGAAAACCAAAACCTAATCCCCCCAAACACTCTAATGCCTTAAGAAGCACCCTAAAATTTTAACAAAACACTAAAAGCCATAAAAACACATATAAGCCTAATAAACACCCTTAAACACTAAAATCACCCTAAAAGCCTTAAAATGTCTGAAAAGCCATAATATTCCCTAAAATTCAAATAACACTCTGAAGCCACAAATAACACACTAAATGCCTCCCAAAACATGTGGAACTTCCAAGTCATATCCCTAGAAGATTCCCAAACCATGAACTTCCAAAACCACATAAATGCCCTGAAGACAACATGAAAGCCCCAACAAAACATAAAATGCTGGGGAAAAACACATAAAATATTTTAAAATACCCTAAAATCTCTAAGAAACCCTGTAAGATCACTAAAAACACCCCTACCTGCTAAAAAATACCTATACACTCCAAAAAATCACCCCTAAATCCCTTAAAAACTCCCTTAAACCTTATAAAACACCCTTAAAGCCCAAACCACCCTAATGCGCAAAAAAATTAAATGACCCCAAATGACCTTAAAGCCCTAAAAATCACATGCCACAAAAAAATCCTAAATGACCCCAAAATTCCAACTCAAAGCCAGCCTACAAGTCTTTTATGAGAACAGTTTTATCTTTCTACCAAGGAGAAGTTTGTAGGTTCAACCCCTGACCTATGCCCTTACCATATGAAGTTAGTAATCAGTGGTTTTGCAATTCTTTGAAGAAAGATGAGGGTAATTTTATCAGGAGTGAATTAAACTTGTCTAGTGCCTTGAGTAGAACTGATAACTGTACTACATTGAGTCGTCTGGTCAAGGAGCATGGGATATTATCCCATTTGCTGAGGTCACACTTGATTTCTTGTAATTTCTGTAGTTTTCCTCATATAAATCTGTTGTTTTTTTATTCAAGTATAGATATAGATATTTTCATTTACGCTTGGCTATTGTAAATGGTACTACCTGAAAATGTGTATTTCATTAATTATTATTTCTTGATCTATTTCTTCATCCTTCGAAATATTATCAGTTTGTTGTGGTAGATAAACATTAGGACTTTGCATAACTTAGAAATATTACATTTCACAGAAAAATCATATTAATTATGTCGACAGAGCTATAAAAGGAATGTTGCCCTGAATATCTTCAGATATGACAGCTGTTTCATTGAGAAATTAAGCCAGACAGACACAATGTGATGTACATTTTGTTATTTTCATGTGGGTTCCTTCACTCTTCCAAAAAAATTAGGTTCATGAGCCCCTTGGGGAATGAGTTTGAGTTCAGATCAGATGTCTATTTATATATTTGAGTCCTGAAGCCCATTTGATGGACTGTTCTGTTGCTTCCAAAGTAGTCAGTCACTTCCCCACCAATTAGAGAATTTGTCCGAAGCAAAAGTAAAAGTGTGGCGTACGACATTTGACTGCACACCATCTAGAATCACACTCTCATTTGGTGTTGGCAGTTTTACTTGTATTTCAATTGTAAACTACACTTCAGAGTTCAGGCTAGTGAAAACGTTTCAGTGGAAAAAATTTGCACACAACTACGTGCAGTTTGTGATTCTGTTGTTCCCAAGCAAGGCTATGAGGACAAAGATGCACAAGCATGGGGGGCACTGCAGACAATGTGTGAAAGTTTCCAGGAGCTCAGGGGTGGACAGTGGCTGCTAATTCTCCCGTGCTGGCAGTGAGCTATGTGGGAGGGCTTTGTGTGAGGTCCCTGTGGGGTCTCTGAGAAGTCTCCATAAAGGATGCTGAGAACTTCATATGAAGTCTCTGTGCGAGGCCTCTGAGTCTCTCTGGAAGTCTCCAAGGAAGTATGTGTGTGAGGTTTCTCTCTCGGGTATGTGTGAGTGTCCTTGTGAGATGTCTGCTGAATTGTGGGGGGTGGGGGGCAGTTGTTTCGCTGAGGTCTCTGCAGGTCTGAGTGGGCTTCCCTTTGTTTGACCTCACAGCACCATATAAGAGGACCTGGTGGCAGGGGAAAGGGAAGGGGCTTGGTCCATGCACCCCTTGCTGTTCTTTCAGGGTCTTCTCTCCATCTCCGTGCACTTACCTAGCACGAACGGTAGGGTTCAGCAGCGGGGAGTCCGGTGTCCAGCTCTTCACTCTCTCTAGGAACACACCCAAGCTACCTGCTACCCAAGAGGCCCCAGATCCAGGCTCTGCAGATCCAGAATCTGATTTTTTACTGCCACAGTCACTCCAGAGGCTGCCTTGGCACAATCAGGACTCCAGAAACAACATCATGCTGCTGTACCAGCAGTCTCTGGGGCCTATGTCCACTTCCCTCCTCCACCACTGGTGTCAGTCCCCACCCACCCCACACACACACTTGGTGTCCTGACTGAGGCATGGAGGTCAAGGCTCAGTGGATGTCTTCCTCGCCATCCTTTACTGTTTAGTTCAGTAAACAGTAAACCCTGGCCCACCAGGGGTGTTCTTTTAAGCACATGAGAATTTACTCTAGCGGATCAACTAATCATATTTTGGGGGGCCCTCCTGCCTTCTTCTATAATCTGGTGCCCAGGAAATAAAACCCTGTGTTAGAAGCACAGAGGAAACACTGACCACTATTGAACTGGTTTCCCTTATCAAGACAGGTGATGTCTAATCTCCGTGCACATCCTGATTTCCCAGGAGTCTCTAGGGGAAGGGAAGGCTGCTCCCAGTTGTGACTTTCTTTGCAGCACTCAGTCCTTAGAAGCCACTCTCTCCGGAGAACATTCCTAGAGCACGTGCACGCGTGTGTGTGTGTGTGTGTGTGTGCGTGTGTGTGAAGATCACCAGCCTGGGGTCATGTTTCCTGAGAACATTCCTAGAGTGTGCGCGTGAGTGTGTGTGTGAAAACCACCAGCCTGGGATCATGTTTCCTGAGAACATTCCTAGAGCGTGTGTGTGTGTGTGTGCATGTGTGTGTGTGTGTGTGTGTGTGTGTGTGTGTGTGTGAAGACCACCAGCCTGGGGTCATGTTTGCTGAGAACATTCCTAGAGCATGTATGTGTGTGTGTGCGCACGCGTGTGTGTGCATGTGAAGACCACCAGCCTGGGGTCATGTTTCGTGAGAACATTCCTAGAGCGCGGACGCGTGTGTGTATGCATGTGTGAAGCCCAAAAGCCTGGGGTCATGTTTCCTGAGTCCTGGCACCCTGTTATTGACTCATCCCCACTCTACCCCACCCTGGCTATCAACTCATCCTTCCCCCAGTCAGGAGATGGAAATCAAGTAAAATAACAGTTTGTCGCCCCACTAAAGATAGTATTGAGAAAGTAACCTTCCCTGCTTGAAAGCTGTGCCTTTGCTATCCAACCCAGTGCTCTCTGTAGGAGATAAAGTTCTGCTGTGGGGGCAGCTAGCTAAAGCTGGGGTGAAGCACCTGGCCGATTCCCCTTTGTAAGCCTGTGTTAGCTCCGCTTGTGTCTTGCGTCATTTCTGGGGATCCTCATGCTCTTTGGCCCCCTTTGCTACGTCCAACGCTTCATATTCTTCTTCACTGTATCCTTCCCTACCCTGTGTCCATGGTGCCTAACCATTAGTGGTTATTACACAGACGCTCATCCTGTACCACTCAGCCTAAGCTGTTGCTCCTTCTCCGGGTTTATATACAGAGGAAGGCATGTGAGCTGTGAACTGGATTTTCCCTTGGTGCAGTGGGTGAGCAGAGTCCCCCGCTGGCAGCCTCCCTAGCAGTTCCCACCCACATGTGTCAGACCTGGGACTTCCATCCTGGAGGTTACCCTAGGCTGGGAGAGAGGCAAAGGTAGCAAAATATGTCATTTCACATTTTGTGACAGGTGTATTGAGGCGGAACCTCCATGCCAAACTTGGCAGCCTTCATCAAATGCACATGTAGGACTTAGACAGGCCGCCACATGTCTCATGCCTGCTTGGTACCATGAGACGCTACTTTGGTCTAAACCTCTTCTGGACCCTCGATGGAATTTCTTGGCTGGATTGCGCCTCTCAAAACCTATCAACTGCGGCCACATAACGTTGAAGACAAAGTAATGGCACCAGGGAACATTCTTCACTGTGTTGGGACCTTCTGAGGTTTTCACAGTAGGGGTGTTACCATAAATCATAAGAGGTGCAAAATGAAGAACTTGGGATGGAAGTGGGTGGGAAACACTGCTGAAAACCTCCTCCAGAGCCCTGCCCTTTGAGAAGTCAGAGCTAGCACTCAGAGAAGGAGACGCAGTATCTAACATAGTTAAAGGTATATTATGCCAACCTCGTCAATGAACTCATGTGGGGTTAATTGAAGGGCAGGGAGATCAATGGCTCTGTGAGCCTAGCCTTTCTGGTCTCTTGCTCTCTGATAGTGCCACCAGGGTGGATATGCATTTGTTAGGTCCCTAAAGCAGCTGGAAAGACTCATTTCCTGGGACATCCCTGAGGAGAAGCCGCATGGACCTACCCTGTTGCAGCCCTGGTTTCTGCAGCAGCCTCATGGAGAACCTGCCAGCGCACGGACTACAATTTCCTCCTGCAGTCATTGTCTCCCCGTGTGTTTTTGGATTGTGAGGAGGACTTTGTAGATTGGTGTCAGACACATGGGATACTATTGGACTGGTGGTCTTAGATTGAACTGGGTTGGGATGCTTTTCAATGTTCACTTAACCTTTATATAAAACTCATAAAATATGAGTGTGTGAATTTTGTTTCTCTAGTCTACACAGACTAACACACATGACACCCCCTCTAGATCCCGCCATGCAGCACAGAAGTCACACTTTAATGTAGGAGGGGGAAAATCTCTATTATGGAACAATGAATATCATGGCTGAGAGAAGCCATTAGCCTGTGCAGAACAGGCTAAAGTGGCTGGCATGGATACTTTCCTACTAATCAGAGCAGAAGAAGCGTCTTCTAATTTGCCAGATAAGACATATTCTCGAAGACAGTGACGTGGGCAGTGGTAAGGGTAACTGGAGTAAGCCCACCTCCTCCGCCTCTGCTGCTGCAAGCTGACTGGGCACACAAACACCCTGGGGGCAATGCCTGAGTGTGGCTTCTGATATTGATATTGAATCCCCTGAACGGACAGAAATTTGTGAATACATCCCTGATACAGGTGCTCGTGGTGGGAAGGCTCTGGCAGTCAGGTATCGCCTGGTGGAGGCAGGGTCTCACACTTGCCACTCTCCTGTGTTCTACAAAGAAAGGAGCCCTGCAGCTGGAGGAACATCCATTAACTGAGGCCTGCGCTTCTTTTCGTGGACATAACGTTGACGCAAGATACTCCTGATGACAGCCTGGTGTCCCCTCTAGGACTTGGCCAACATCTGTCGTGAGCACCTGAGCCTCCGTGACCTTGTTAGGAGACACTGGTTGTCTTTGAAGGGGCCCAAGGCTGTGACCACAGGGTAATACGGGCTTTCCGTTTTGCAAAGGATCACCGTGTCCTGTAGATTTTTTGCTGGAGCAAATCCACTGGACAAAGTGCTTCCTCCATTTTTTGCTGTGGCCCTCAGCAGGAAGCTGTCCCTTCTCTGGTGGGAGCTGTGAGGACTTGATCTCAAGGCACTCAGCCAATGCCTTGTCTTGCACAGGCTGGCTTAACCCACAGACTTGGGAGATGCCTCTTCCCGCTAATCCTTTTCCATGCTCTTCTGGATTGGGCCATTTATGAGTCTCCCTCTTGTCAGTGGGAACAGCATCCTTCCTTCTCCTTGTCGAGGGGTCCTGAAGGTTGGGGCTTTTGAGCTTCTGCTGCCCCATGTAACTTGCTCTAGCCACCACGAAGCCACTTGGCCCTTGACATATTGGCTTATCCCCAGTGAACAAATGCTGGGGGCGGCAATGGACCACCTGAGAAGGCAAAACATTGGTGGCAGTGAGCACATCAGTGGTGCAGTCCTGAAGGAGCCCGTCAACAGGACAGCATGGAGAACCATCCTCTGCCTCTACCTCCACCTGGAGCTTAATCTCACTGCACACTCGTGCTGTAAGGCTTGGCTTTTCAGGAACTGGAGCACACTTTCCAGGTAGCAGGAAACTTTTACTACATCCTAGAGCCTCGAAGCACCCCCGGGTCCACATCATTGGTTTGAGATTTTGCCAGCACACTGGTTTTGAAAGTGTCTCTATCGTCTAGCTCTATTGAAGAGGACTTCTTGACCACCACCAACCCTGTCTCTTTGGCTCTTGAAGATGGACATTCAGAGTTCACTTCCAATCTGGGGCCTCCTGGGGCACAACTAGCACCCTCTTTCCTTGACCCCTTGCTGGTCAGTACTGGATTTGAGGTTTGCTCTAGGCTCTCTCTCTCTGGACACTTTCATTCTGGAAGGTTCTGCCAAGGATACTGGGCATGAAGGCTGGAAACGGCTGCCTGAGGGCCAATGAGCATCCACTGTCATTATCAAGTGGGGGGTAGGCTGGGGTTCCCTGAACAGGCTCCTCTGTAGGGGAGCAATCAGCAAAAGGACTCTCCAGGGTAGGGCTTGATTTCTTTGTGGTCACTCTCTCTCCCCAGTCTGCCTGACAGGGTTCTCCCAGGACCTTGGCAGCCTCAGTTACTAGGTTAGTTCAATACTTAGGGGTGGCTAAGCAGGTGGACTTTGGAAAGGACATTGCGTTGTCTTTTCTTGTCCTACAGAGGTTTGTGGGCTCAAGGACTTTGAGGGGCATGCACCACCTCTGCCTCATTTGGAGCCTTACGATATGCGAGTCCAGCACCTGTTGAGTGCTCGGGCTGAGAAAGGAAAGGCTCTGCGTTGTGTTCAGATCTTCCAGCTCTCCCCAGGAGGCCACATTGACAACATGTGGGTGGGTCAGGGAAATAGACAAAGCGTGCGTGGTCGCAAGACATGAACGGCAAACAATGCCAGGGATCTGATCCTTTCTAATCTGCTCCACCTTCCTGCACATGTGGACATTCAGGGTGTTTTCCAGTAGGATTTTATTTGGACCCCTTAGGGTGTAAGTTCCTGCGTTAATCCCCTTGTGTATCCTCAAATCACTTAACTCCTTTGAGTCGGCTCCCGGAGTTCCTTTTGGGCAGTAGTTTCCTGATCCACAGAGAGATAGATTACATTTGGATATTTTCCTCAAGTAATTCCCTTGTCCATTGACCGAGTTGTTCCTCAGCTGGACACCGGCTCTGCAGCACGCAAGCGACGGTCCAGGGTGTGTGCATCTTCCTGGGGACACCATCTTCATTACATTCTTCCCCTGCTTGTCTCCAGGTGTTGAGCAGGAGCATTCGGGCTGCTTCATATCCAGACAAGTCCCTGGCCATTTTTCCTGAGGCTGCTTTAGTGTCAGAGACTCAAGAGTCCCATTGCCGAGGGGCCCCTGCAATTGAGGGAAGTTCTCTTGGCGGTGGAGCTCCGATTGCTTCAAGCAGCCAGGAAGCTTGGGGTCTGTCTTTGGGGTCTGGACCTTCTGATTGTCCTGGGGATGAGTGGGTTTGCGAAGACAAAAAGCTTCCTGGGGTGGTGGTATCATAAAGGGTAAAGAACTCTCACTTTCCTGTTGTTTCTTTAAAAAATGGCTTTCCAGCTGTTGAAGTGAATTTGGAATGCGTGATTGGGACTTAGTGTGGATGGTAAGACAGGATTCATCACAGGGACTCTTGTGAGGAGGAGGAAAAGGTACTGCGAGTGGGCCACGGGGCTGTGGACCGGGCGGAGTCAGGACTGTAGCCGGCGGTGGGGCCTGGGCTTGGCATGCAGTTGGAAGTAAAAGTTGGAATCGGCCTTCAGTGTAGGGCAAGGAGTGACGTTGCAACTAGAGTGGGTACTCTTTAGCTTGCATTTGAGCTGGTAAGGCATTAGGAATTTCATTAAATAAGACAGTGGGAAACTCTAGGGTGGATCCAGAGACCCTGAGAGCAGCTGCCAGAGACTCGCTGTGCAGAAAAGGTAGACCCCAGAAAAACTCACTGAATTTTTGTGGAAAATGCTTCTGAGCGCTGGGTATCTGCTCTGCTTTGATGCTGGCATTCCAGAAGGGCTGGGGAGGTGCAGTGATCTGCTCCCCATCGAGTGCCTTCAACATATTTAAGGCCTGCAGATGGTATTCTGATACACCCTTTCCTTTTTCTTCCCAAATATTCCATTTCTCTGCCTTTGTGATTTCTATTTCCAGCAGCTTGTGGACATTGGGGTTGAGCAAGGTGGGCCTCCCTACTTCCCCCTGCCTCTTTGTGGGTCCTTCCCGAAAGGTGTCTTCTTGGGGGTGCCAGGTAGAGTGCTCTTTCAGAGACCCAAAGTATTCCAAGGAGGGAAGCTGTAAGTTCTTGGCAGCTGCCCAACACTGGGGTGGGGAGGCAGTAGGGAGGCCTGTGGGATCCTGACTTGTGATGGCTGCCATGGCAGGTGTGGAGCAGCGGTTGTGTGGAGATGGGCTCTGCCTGGGCCTTGCCAACAAGTCATTCTGAGAACGAGTCCCTGTGGGGTGCGGGGCTGGTGAGTCCCAGAGAGTGCTTGGAGGCTGCAGGTAGGCCTTTGAATCCGGGGGTTTGGCACTGGGTGAGGGAAGAGCCAGTGGTGTGGGTGAAAGACTGTCAGGTTCATGGGAATGTGCGCAGTCTGGTGATTGACTCAAGGCGGGTAAGACATGAGAAGTTGAGATGCACATCTGGGCCCGTGGAAGGGTGGAGTTCTGAGACCTAGGTGTCCGGAATGGATGAGCCGCAGAACCGTGTGGGGCGCGCGTACCGACGTGGACTTCAGCCGTACCTCTATTTCGCCAGCTACCAGAGAGGGCTTGAGCTTTCTGTTGACCAAAGCTGCCAGTGTCAAGTGGGTTTCCCAAGTGGCTGCAGGAGACAGAAGGACCAGATTACAGCCAGGACTGAAGGGGCAAGAGACCTAGCAGGCTAGCAAGGGTCGGTGCAAGCTCAGCCCCTCCCCAAGCCTTGATGGCCTGCTCTTCCTGCCCCACCCCACTGCCCGGGACTCCTGTCATTCTCTGCCCATCCCTGAAAGTGTCCCCCAAACCAGCGCATCCCAGCTGCTCTGCAGCCCGAGGCCACACAGGCACCCTGGTTGGAAGATGCACCCCGCGGTGAAGCAGGAAGGTTACTTACTTCTGCCTAAGACGCAAACGCAGGTTCTGAGCGCCATATAGTTCTTGCAGGAAGCTTCGGAAAACTGGAAATCAAGAGAACCGTTATGGTGCAGCCCTCCCAGAGGACCGAAAGGAATGTCACACGGGCTGTGCACTTAGGACGTTGGACTCTCCAGAGCTCAAGGTCAAATGATAGCTTACTCCCACGGGCAGGAGGTGCTTTGGCATTTCAAGGAGCATCGGTTTCCAATATTGTCTGTGGGGTCTCAGTGAGCAATCTGAACCTTGGCAAAGTTACACAGCTTATCGCAGTTACCCCTCAATGTTCCACCTCCAAATCCACCAGAATCTGCTCCTGACACCCCCACTGCCCCCTACTGGGTCCTACCTTGGCCAGCCTTCATCCCATCCTAGGCCCCTCCTGTACATCTGGGAAATATCTGGGTTCTGTTTCCATCCACAGTATCCTTTTGTTCAGGATTATTACCTGAGAGAGACGGGCTGTTGCCACTGGCATCCTGCAGAGGAGGGGACAGGAGAGCTTACAGAGCTTGGTTGAATGGGCAGAACCTTACCTTTCAGAGCGTCACCTTTGTCCCTTGACCTGCTGCTTCTCCTTGTCTCCACCTGAGGCTGGGGCACAAGAGAGGAAGTCAGGCTGGAATCCAATCCTGCATCTGTTCTTTGTGACAAACTGCAGGCATTTACTGGTGATTAGAAAAATGACAATCTCCATGGAATGACTAAAGCCCAGAAACCAGCTTCTGTGTGAGACCTAGAGTGCATTTCTTCCGTCAGCCTTCCTCTGCTCACGGAGAGCACACACTCTCAGCACTCAGTGTTCTGGTGGGCAAGATTTTGATTATGGAGGCTGAAGCTCTGGGCCAGCCCTTGACCACTTCCTCCCCGGGGTCAGCCATGCTTTCTCAATTAGCCCAGACAGAAAAGGAGCCTTGGCCCAGAGACTGGAGCTCAAGGAAAGAGACTGAGGACCCAGTGATGAGAGCTGCCCTTTGAAATGTCTAGTCATCTAGTCCTTAGCCACTGCGTCACTATATTGGGGATTTTTACCTATTGCCCTCTATAACAACTAGAGATGGGAGGTCTGAGATCTTCAAAGAGAAATATTTTTGAATGCTCATCTTACTGGCAAATGATTTACATATCATACGAGTCAATAGTTCAGTCGTTCAATCAGATCAAGGGCAATGGTACAATCAATGATTACCATATCCATTTTAGAACAACACCACCCCCCTCCATGGTTAAATTGCCTTCAAAAGGAGTTGTGTAATCACAGTCAGGTCTAAAGCTCTCTGTCCCCTCTGGCCTCCTTCATTTTTTCGTCTTGAAATCAATCCCCCTTCACTCCCTAGCTTCCCGATGGGGAAGTTCTCCACACTGCTGATCTCACAATCCCTCCCTCTGCCATGAGATCTCTCCACCTGCAACTCTGTCAACCCTTGTGTCCATGATCATGATGCATCCACGCCTCCTGTGCTTCACAAACAGGGAAAGCCAACAGAAATAATGAAAATCAACATAAGCCGGCAAGGATAAAATGATACCAATGCAGTGAACAAAGTCCTAACTGAGTAAGGACGCACCAGCCCTCATCAACATTCCAAAGCCAGGGCTGATGGTCTCTTCTTTCTTGAGATTTCCCCTATCAGGAAATTAATTACGAAAGGAAAAATTTATAAAACAAGGAAAAATCAATCTCTCCTATGGCTGGGTTGAGAATTTCTTACCTTTATCCTTTTCCTGGGTGGTCGCACAGGTGGAGTATTTGGAAGGAAGGGGAGGACCAGGAAGAAGCAACCCACTCCATACAGGATGCCCAAGGTCAAAACAGTGAACCAGGTGGGGTATTGGTAGGTCAGCCAGGAAGCACTTTTCTGTTCCAGCAGAAAGAGAATCTCCTCCATCTTCTGGATACAGCGGTTGCACTCAGGCAACTGAGCACTCTGAGTCCCCTCTGGCTTCAAAACCACTTGCATCACAAACCTGGGCCCACATCACTAAAGGGTCACAGTGGGGTGGGAGGTGACAGCAGGACAACACATAATCCCTCCCTCTACCCTCCAGCTCATCACATCCCTCCCCTGCTCTGGTCTTCTCTCTCCCACTGCCTGCTCTGGGCCTCCAAAGTCACCAGCTGCACCTGATGGAATGGAATCTTAGTGCAAGTTCTTATTCATTCCACCTCCCACCTAGGTATTACCTGCTTCCTTGGCAAGTTGCCTGAATCATGACCAATTTCATAGGCTTAGAATATCTGAAGTTGTCTCTGTCCTCAATGAAAACCTTCTCAAGTCATGGTTTTACTTTGTCTTATCCAAGATAGAGAACTTAGGTTTATGTAACATTTATTTAGCTTTATGAATGTTGGATGAAAAGCTTGGAATTTGACTTCTATGACCAGGAGAGTTATTCAAGAGCTGAGGTATATCTCTCCCAGGAGAGAGATCTAACAAATTTTCTGCCAGATGGTACATTTGGGGAGACAAGGAACACTTAAGCATTAATCATTCTTAACAGTGTCCCCTGCAAATCTTCCTTGTGTGTGACTACTGCCCATTTAGGGCTTGCTCTGGGAACACTTGATGGGGTAATAAGCCTTGCAACAATTCAGGCTCAAAGGGCAAGCATCTGGCTGAGCAAAATAAAGAGATAATATGGATTGAGTTGTGTCCTTACCACTACCACTTGAGATATTCCCCCAAAATTCGTTGGAACCCTAACACTGAAGGCTATAATCTGATTTGGTTATGTGAGGGCTCTCTCTGGGAGAAATGTACCTCTGTCCTTGGCTTCACACAAGAACCAATTGACGCAGAAACCTAGTTTGTGATCCAAGTGACTTTATAAAGGATAGAAGAGGCAAATATGCTCGTGGGGGGTGGGGGCGGACTGGACAGCCCACGCGCGCTGGGTTGCATGACAGCTGGTGGGAGGCCCCCACCCATACCCTGTTGGTAGGCATGGCTGACGGTACTGTTTGACCCCATTGACTGAATTAAGCCCACCTGGTCTAGATGGGGGCCCGCCCAGGTTGACCTGCTTCCTGTCACAAGGACCTAAATGTGTGCATCTTTCCAGCCTGAAGCAGCTTTCAACTGTCTGTGATGGGGAGGAGGTTTGGCATGCACAGCGACCACCCTCAGTTCTGCCTCTACTTGCCTAACAGGTACACGGCATTTCTTTTCTGTTTTTTAAAACAACAACAAAAAAATCATTTGTAATCTTTCTATTCCAGCGGTGCTAGGAGCAAGGCAGAGGCAAAACCCAAGAACAGGGTTCTTCTCTGTTGAAGCGCGATAAACTCACGGGGAAGCAAACAAGCATCTTCATCCACGTGAAGTGAATCTGTGAATCAGCAGCTCCCAACTGACCAAAGCACGCACAGAGCAGCCCAACATCAAGGTCCGTTTCTGTGCACTGCTCCCACTGTGAGGAAGAGCTTCATGTGCATTAAAAGGGAACTTTTGTAATATTTGAATTTTGAATAGTGGTTTTTGTCAGAAACTGGAAAAAAATCTCAAAGCCTGAAGAAACTCCTTTCTAGTACTGAACATTCAAGGGAGCCTGTAGAAGCCTGAAATGATTGCTAGGTGACCACCTGGATCTGCTTGTTGAGTGAAAGTGGCAGAATAGCAGCAATAGAGCAGCGGGTTCATTCTGACCACTGACACTCGTGGACCTGGTTTACAGGCAGTAGAGAAGAAGATGAGAGCAGGTTGACTCGTTTGAAGTCCATGACCTACTCTGAGGGGACTAGAGTTGTGGAGAATTGGTGATGGGGCCAAGGCCTAAAGGCAATGCGACCAATGGACACTGAGGTGAGGCCAAGAGAGGGAGCCCACATTGACTTGACCCGAACCCGACCAGATGAAGAGAAGACTGTTGAGCCTGTGCACTGGTATATACTGCTGCAGACTGTATAGACGAACTGTCCTGCTTTGACTTTCTTGTGGATGTGGACTTCACAAGGTTCCAACTGGCATGAAGACTCTTTATATTGAAGAATATGATTGTCTCCTCAGAGCACTGGGTTGATGGAAGTAGGCAGTAGAGAAACTGGATAGCCAAAATGGGCCAGATAAAGGCGTGAAGTGGCTAGCTTACAAGATTTCATAGATACTGGAATATATTCATAGAATTATAGGATTAATATGTGGGTGTACCTTACCTGCAATTGTTAAGCATAGGATATTTTTGTTTCATCACTTACAGAATATTATGTTTAAAGGAGGGTGGCACGGAGTGAAATGTATGCATTTTCATATTATACTGTTAGATACTGATATGATTCTATTATTGTTTTGAAATTATATACGGCTAAAGAATTTTGTGAAAATGTCAAATGGACAAGGGGTGGTCTGTTGTAGTTATACAATCTGGTGTCAATTTGGGACTTGAGAGGATTAAGAGTGAAGGGGTAGACTCTAGTCTCTCTATTGGGTTATGGCCAATGAGGCCTCTTTGTGGGCCTGGCCTTCCCGTCAGGGTTCTGGGAAATCTGGTATTTCCTCCTTGGAGGCAGGAGACTATCTTTCTGCTCATTCCCTGAGAGATGTCCTACTAACAAGACACATGGCACCACACTGATAGAACCCATGCCCTGGGAACTGGAGGAGCCACATGGAGACCCTGCCAAAGCTGAGATGCTTCTACCACCACTGGATGCAGAAGACTTTGCAACTACTGACCTGTGATCTTCCTGCATTTGGGGTCATTGAAGGTGTTTCATGAGTCTGAAGAGAACATTATAGATTGATATCAGACATGGGCTAATATTGGACTTATGGACTTGATCTTGGTTGGGCTGGAATGCTTTCTCAATATACAACTGTTCTTGTATATAAAGGTCTTTCCTATACACATCTGAGTGTGGATTTGTTTCTCTAGTCTACCTGGACTAACACTCATGGATCCCTTTCAGGACTGTAAGTTCTGTTCCCCTGACTGCTGCAAAGTATGTGACAGAGAAGAAAAGGGAGAAGAGTGAACTGTACCCATTTATTGAGGTAAGAAAAGTGATGAAGGAGCATGGCCGGTTCCCCAAACTTCATGAGTGGAAAAATGGGCTCTTGGCACAAAATGACATTCAATCTTCACCAAGAGATTCAGGGCTAAATTGCTGCCCTATCTCTGACCTCAGCTTTTGTTTTATTTTAATTCTCATATAATTCACATATATCATTCAATACTTCAGTCATATTAAGATTTGTGTAATCCTCACCACAATCAGGTTTACATCATTTCCTTCTTTTATATTCATTTTTGTTAGCCCCCCCCTCACTCCCCCAAATCTTCCCTGCCTGTCCCTAGGTGATTGTTAATTCTGTTAGTGTCTCTCTGGATTTACCTCTCCTGGATTTCATATGTATTAAAAAAAAATACAAAACAAAATCAAGAAACAAGTAGAAAAGAAAAACTAACAATGATAAAAGAGAGAAAAACCTCAATCGAACAGAAAGTGAAAAATACTAAAAACTGGAACCAAATTAAAATTAGTCTGAAGAGATCAAATGATCAGGTGTTACATTTGAACTTAACTGTATCTGTTCATGTCCATGGACTGTGGTCAGAGGGAATTCACCCCGCATGTGCATTTGAGTCCTTTTGCAAACTGGGTGTTCCGAACTTAAGCTCTGATTCTTGTTCATACCTGCAGATTGAGATTCTATTATTTATCACCCTGGCATCACACTGGCTGTGCTGCTTGTTCTGGGCGGCCTTAGTTGATATCTCACTTAGATGGCTGCTTATTTTCAGAAAAAAGGTTTAAGTACAAGGCCCTGTTCTTTGTGATGGATGTGCACCAACTGATTTCAGGGTTTTTTTACACCCTATGCTTTCCAGTCAAATATTCACTTGAGGTAATTCAAAACACTCACTTGGCTCGATGACGCCAGAATAGCTCCCCTCCATGCAGTTCCATGGAGCTCAGCATAGTTAGGGCACAGAGATGAAAAGACGATTGAACCATGTACTGAACGTTCAGGTTTTTCCCTGCTTTTGAAAATCTGTTTGCGCTTGTAGAGTAAATGTTTTGTACTTTTTAAGAGTGTAAAAAAAATAGATGGAGGGATTCAGAGAAAATGGCGACCAGATAGGACCCATCTATCTGGAGCTCCTGCTGCCAGACCAGAAAAATAGGAAATTAGGTGAAGGAAACGGGAGGTGGAGTTCTGAAATTAGAACTAGGGTAACAGGGTTTCTCCTGAACCCCTTCTTTTGTGGGATTTCCACTCACAAAGCAAACCAAGAATGCTTTAAAGCACTATAATTTTGACGAAGTGGCAGGTGCCAGATATGCCCTTGCCTGGAGCAGGGATCCCTGCAGGTGGACGCCCTGAGAGGGGGCAGAATCTCAGACACGAGGGGAACCCCACACTGAGCTCTCCATGCGGTTGGATGCCTTGAGCTCACGGTCAGGGGTTGGTGGTGGGTAGCCATAATTTAGAGTAGAAGAAAAAATATATTATTACCTTAGGAAGATCATGGTGTGGGAGAAAAAGGCAGAAAGTCGGGAGTCCAGGGAGCAAATTTAGTTCCAATTGGCCGACTAGTAAACAACCCCCCTGATAAGCTGCATCTCCCCCTCTGGGGGTCAGCTTGACAGCCACCAAATCTGAGCACATCACAAGTAGAATTTTTTTTAAGGGTGAAACATAAATGATTGGTTTAAAACTCAAACCCAAGTCTGGTTGCTCAGCTCCAAGCACCACATAGGGGAGGTCCTTAACATAAATCAGCATAAGAAGCAACCTAGCTAAGGAATGCCAGAACTCAGCCACAGGGCCTGGCAGCTTTTACCATAACAAAGACCCGCTGTAGCAGTGTCAGCCTTAAACAGCACTGAGCTGTAGCCCAGAGACTGTGGGAGACAATTTCATTCTAGCTGGCCAGAGGGATAAAAAAGAAAATCCTCTGATCTAGGAAGCATCAGCAGTCTAGATAGGACAACAAGCTTCCCTCTCAGTGATTCTACACATAGCTGGGGAGGCCCTGCCGGTCTTGGAGCCCTAGACGGGGCTGAGGGAGCCCCCCAGTGCCCCCTCCCAGCCCCTGCTGCAGTGCTACATGCAGCACAAGGCAGGTACTCCAGCACCCAAGTGACCCCTGGCCACGGGCGCGATCTTGCTTTTGAAGTAATCTCACACAGCATCTGTGGAACCCTACATCAGGGATGGGAAAGTCCATTAACGCATGCCCAGGAGAGCCAGCATAGGAAAGCTGGATTTTCCTGCCCGTGGGCTCCGATGGATGTTGCACCTGGAGCAGCCCACCTGGGCCAGATGATTGCAGTTCAGCCAATGGGATTGACCTGGGGTCCTTCACCAGCCTCCCCGGGAACCCTTGAAAAGGCAGGAACCAGAAGGGAGAGGGGTGGTCTGGTCGTCTTCCTGGGAGGAGAGAGATCCTTGCATGACCTGAGGCAGTCTCTGCCAGGCCCCATGGTCAAAGGAATCCTATGGGTGCCTTGTAAAACCTGAAGCTTCTTTTAACTCTCATTAAATTCACTTGGATCACGAGCCTGGCTTCCGCATGAAATTTTTCTCGTGGGGAGCCAAGGACTGGGGTTGGAATTTAGGCCAGAGAGAGAGACCTTACAAGTCCATGACCCCGTGACCTTGAGGAAGAGTTGGAATTCCTCTGGCCTCAAGGACAGGTGATCAAGTATCATTACCTCCTTACCCACTGCTCTACTTATTCTCACTTTATTCACTAGCCCTTCTAACTTTTCCACCGCACTCAGTTTCAACGTGCTCAGGTTGGTGTTGGGCTTTTATTTACTCGCTTTCTTCTTTATCCCTCTTTTTTCCCCTTTTCCCCTCTTTTTCCTCTTCTCTCCCACTCTCTCCTCTCATATGCCACTAAAGGCTTCCAGGTCACTTCCCTCCGCTTAGGGCAAATCAACCCAAATAGCAGGAGGCACTCCAGCCTGCCCTGTGTGGGAGTGCTGTACACCACACAAGGCACCTGGGACAAACACCTACAGTGCGCTGCACCGTTGAAGAAACCTCCGTCATGCCTCTAAGGTGATCTCGTCAACTAGGGCAATTCTGCCCAGCACCACTGGGTCCCGGCATTAAAAGGGCACACTGCCCTGCCATGTTGGAGCAGTGTCTAAACCGCTCTGGCCCTTCATCCAAGCAATCAGGGATCAGCTACTACTTTATACTTTATTTCCTCCTTCTCTCTCTCCTTGCTCTTTACCATCACAGCCAACCTTAGTGAACTCAGTTGGATTTATTTCCTTCTTTCTCTTTATTCTCTTTTTCTTTCTTTCCTCTTTCTGTCTTTGCTTTCTTCACCTCTCTCTTAGCTTGTACGATTCTCTCTGCTCCCTCTCATTGCTTGCACATACCACTGCTGGTTTCCAGAGCCCTACACTCTGCCTAGGGCAACCCTGTCCTCCTAGTGGGCAGCCTGACCCCTAAGACAGTACTGCACACAGGACGAGTCAGAGCTACACACAGCATAACACAGGGTCAGTTATTTCTTTAACCATTTAAAAAATACTCTCTCCTCCTCCTTCCTTTTCTCTTCTCTCTTTTTCCTTTTATTGGACTCTTCTTACAGGTTTTTTGCTTTTCTCCGCTCCATCTAGCTCTTCTCTACTTCCTACCACAGCCTCCACAGATTTGGTTCTCCTTTTTAGTTGTTTTCTTTTCTTTTTTTTTTTTTACTGTTGTCACCTTTGTTTACTCTGTGCATTTTAGTTGTGTGTGGGTGAGTGGTTGTCAGTCTGGTTGGCATTATTGCCCCAGTCTGTGTCTTCCTCTTTCTCTCTTTTTCCTCTCCTTTCACTCTCTTTCCCATCACAAGACAATAGCTGTCTCCAGGCCACTCCCCTCTGCCTAGGGCAAACCTGAAGGCCCAACTGAGGGAGCTCCCACCCCCCACTTATTGGTGTGGCAAGCAGCTGGGGAATTCACGCTGGTCCTCTCCCACACACCAGGCCACAGGTTGTTCTCCCCTATAAAAAGTGGGGGCATCCCCAGCCTAAATCCTGAGGTCCTACAAGTGACTGGGGGAAACGCCTGACCACCACTTGTGAGGCTCCACGCTACTGTGGGAACATCCACCCAATCTCCAAGGCGATCTCTCTGTACATCCCCTTGTCTAGCCAGATTTGTAAAGTAGAATTTGGATCATGATAGTGGGGGGAGGAAGCATTTAGGAACTAGAGGAAACATGTTTCATTGTTGCTACCCTGCACCCTGACTGGCTTATCTCCTCCCCACATCCCTTCAGGAAGGGGGTGTCCAGTTACCTACCAATGGGCTTTGAGTCTCCACTCTGCACTCACCCTCATTTACAATGACATGATTTTTGTGTTCTTTGATGCTTGATATCTGATCCCTTCAACAGTTCATGGTCACACAGGCTGGTGTGCTTCCTCCATGTGGGCTTTGTTGCTTCTGAGCTAGATGGCCGCTTCTTTATTTTCAAGCCTGTAAGATCCCAGATGCTATAACTTTTGATAGCCAGGCACCATCAGCTTTCTTCACCACATTTGCTAGTGCACACATTTTTCTTCAACCATCATGTTGGAAAGGTGTTCATCATGGAATGCCAATTTAATATAACGTCTTCTTGCATTGAGTAAGTATTTGGCAATGTCCATCTACTGCCTTAATACTAAGTCTATAAATATATGCACGTTGATCTATTTACGAACCCTCCTGTATAAATATATTTACATATGTACATGCCAGTATGTAGACCTCTAGAAATACCCTTTGTCACCTAGTTCTTTCCTCTATTTACTTTTACTTTCCTCTTGTCCGACTATCATGCTCAGCTTTCACTTGGGTTTGAGTAATTTCTCTTGGTTACATTGCCCTTGCTGAATACCTACCAGGCTTCTCACACCCTCCTTGCGACGGATTTTGGATTACTTGTTGCTCCCCTGTCGCTGGATTGGTCAGCATCACCTCCTTACCCCCTCCTCTCTCTCTCCCATGTCCCCGGGAACCATTGGTCCTGTTGTTTTCTCCTCCAGACTATTCTTCCAGCCTATCTTATCTAGATAGATCTGTTGAGATAATAATATGCACCAAAAATCAAACCATAGCAAGATAGGCGATGGGTGAGAACACTGTGATGACAAAAAAACAACAACAGAAAACCAATGATCAATAAAAGAGTAAATTAATTAAAAGACAAAAAAATTTTTTAAGAAAGAAAAACCTGTAAATAGATCAAGGTCTGATTTTTTTTTCTATAGGTGTGTCCTTCAGTCAGGTCTGATGGCGTATCATGCTCTGGCCCCAGAGTCTGTCCTTTGTACTCCCTCAGGGGCTACCCGCTCTGCTCTCATGGTTGCTCTGCTGCATGCTTTTAGTGATTTGCCTCCGTGTTGGAGGGCCAGTCGGGTCAGTCCCAACACATAGTCTCCGGTATTGTCCCCATAGGGCTCTGGGCCAGCAAGGGATGGCATGTCTCATAGTGGGATCAGCCATATGGTCCACTCTGTACATTGGCTGTTCAGAGTGCCAAAATCATCCTCCAAGCCTGGTGGACCAGTGTGTGCTCCACTCTCTTCCTCCCCCTTCATTTGCCCCTGTGTGCTCTGATCAGACATGTCCATCTCCCCTAGCTACAGGTTCAGTGCCGTCTTCTAAAGTAAATTCTTCTGGGGGGAGGGGCAGTTGTCCACGTAGCTGGTATGGAGGCTGGACCATCCACTTTTCATTTAGGATCAAAAGCATCTAGCTTTTAGCATTAGGTGCTATTGAGTCAGTTCCAACTCAAGGCAGAATGAACCACTGCGCAGTCCTACACCATCTTCAAAACTGTTGTTATACTTGAACCTAACATTTCAGCCTTTTCCAGGGACTGGCATCTCCTGATAATATATCCAAAGCATGTGAAGTCTCCCCGTGCTTGCTTCTAAGGACCTTTCAGACTGTTCTTCTGACACAAATCTGTTCATTCTTCCAGCACTCAATGGTATTTTTAATATTCTTGGCTAGTGTCATCTTGATGGGTTGAAACACTATCTCGCTCTAGTGTTGATGTACATTTTTCTGATGCCTAATTATACTGAGTATCTTTTAAGGTAATCATTTAATTTTTATGGCATTTTGAAAAGATGTCAATGAGGTCTATTTAATTTGTGTTCAGATGGAAACACATAACTCAAACTAAATATGTGACAGTAGAATAAGAATCCATTTTATCCTAAATACTTGAGATATTTATACAGCCTACTCAAGTTTTTATCAACATAGATAAGGTGGCGGTGGTGGTGGTGGTGGTGGTGGTGGTGGTGGTGGTGGTTTTTAAGAGTTAATCTCTAAATAGGGGGCTGTAGTACTGAGCACTGAATCTCCTTTGCTTGATTAATTTTTATGTTAGGGAAGTAATACAAGGATTCCATCAAATGACCCATCAGTTTGAGGAAAAAGCATATCAGAATTGATGGTCAAAGCCTATATGGCTTTATGGTTTAGTCTCTAGGGGTATGTAATGCTCTTGTGAAAATAGTATTCCTCATGATAATAACGAGGAACTGGTGGGCCTCCAGGGCTGGGAGCTGAACTGAGGGGCAGTTCTACCCTGTCTAATAGGGTCACTATGAGTTGGCAAAGACTCGATGGCTGTCAGTTTGGTTTGGTTGACTTGAGTACTGGCATTCAGTGTGTTTATCGAAATCAATAAATTACAAGCATTTAGATGTCTATTTTTTACATACAAAATTTAAATCCCCCAAGCCTCTGAAAACTGCGAAGATTTCACAGCACTAGGTTGGTACTCTCCCATCCAAGAATCAGTGAAACTGGCAGGGTGTGAGGCATTCAGGCTCCCTCAGTTCCTCCTACTGCCTTCCCTGACCCTGGTCACTTGCTTCTATTACCTCTCTTGGACCTTACATGCATTTGAATTAGAACACCATAGAGTACAGTGCTCTACATGTGCAGCAGCTCTAACCATGTCACTCTCTGTCTCTATGAAGCCTCTTCCAACAAAATTCAAATGCGATTGTATGTGCACACATAAACACACGCATGCACCAGAGCACCCTTCTTAACAGAGAGTCAGGAGGGTCTCTTATTTGCTGTCCTCACTTTGGACACAAGTCCCTTGATGATGAGTAGGAGAAAAGGAACATCAGGTAGTGGGGGAAACCCTAAGGAGGAACAGAGGAGAGCTTTAACTAAGAATAATGCTACTAGGGGAATGATGGCATGTGAGGAAAATTAGATACTTCCAGACTGTCAGATTTTTCCATACAGCAAAATTAACTTTTCTAGTTTTGTCTAAAACTGGCCCCAGGAAATTTCAAATAGCACATCTCAGATTATCTAACCTACAAAGGAGTAGCCGGCCTTCCACCCACCCCCACCCCACCCCCGCCAAAAAACCAAGCGGTACAAAGCTCCACTGGGTACACATTTCAAAATATACATTCTCCTGTTTGGGCAGGCATCTGGCAACTTGCTCTGAGCTAGTGCACCCACACTTTTTTCCCAAGGTCATTGCTGGTGACAAGACCTTGTGCTCTTCTCACAAGCCAGAATGCAAACATAAATCAAGTCAGTGTAAGACGCCATCATCACCTCACTCAAATACACCTCGTCAAGTGAACTCAAACTTCAAGAAGATGCTCATTTGTTTGGTTTTGTTGATGTGAGGGTGATAGTGCATTTGGAGTTTAGTCATTGCACTAGGTCAGACTGTTAATCAAGCTTCCTATATAGAGGTTCTGAAGATATTGTGTAAGAAGGTCTGAGTTGTCTGGCTAGACCAGAGCTTGCACACTGCTATTGACTAGAAGTTCCGACACACAGAATCCAGGACAGATAAACCCCTCAGGACCAATACTGAGAGTAGCAACACCACGAGGGAAGGTAGGGGGGAGAAGCAGGAGAAAGGGGAAACCAATCTCAATGATGGACATACAGCCCCACTCCACCACCCAGGGGAACAAACAGCAGAAGTTTGGGTGAAGGGATACAGCAGAGGCGTAAAATATAAAAATAAAAAGTATGTATAAAGTATCAGTGGTTCACGTGGGTGGGGGGAGGGGAAAAAAGGAGCTCAAGGAGAAAGAACATGTTTGGAAATGATGATAGCAATGTATGTACAAATGTGCTTCATACAAATTGGTGTATGAATTGTTACAAGAGCTGTAAGATCCCCCAATAAAATGATTTATTTAAAATAAAAAGGACTGATTAGTGGTAGACAGGGGACTGGTTTTGCCACCATGACAGTGCACCTGCTCACACAAAAAAAACAGCATGCCTCTATCGCCCGATCTGATCCCAGCACACCGAGGCAAAATACTAAGGGTGTACAACAGAACAGGAAGGGGAACAGAGCAACGAAGTCCCCAGGGAATACCAAAAATAGACTTTGGGGCCAGGGCTAGCTGACCCATCATACTCTATGAGAAAACACTCCTAAAGGCCAACAAACAGTCCTTGAACTAACTAAAAGCTTTTCTTTCTTGTGTTTTGTTTTGCTTTTTGTCATTGGCTTGTTGGTGGTGGTGTTGTTCTTTTGTTTCATTTTGTTGCTTGGGTTTGCTCTGTCTCGTTTTTGTGCATGCTATGATTTCCACAGGTCTGTCTAAATGAGATAGGCTGGATGAACAATCTGGAGGAGAAAACAATGGGACTGACAGCTGGGGGAGGGAGATGGGAAAGGGGGGTGTAGGGAAAAAGGAAGTGCTGTTAACAAACCCAGGGACAAGGGAACACCAAGTGATCCAAATAGATGGTGAGGAGGGTGTAGGAGGCTTGGTAGAGTGTAACCAAGAGTAATGTAACCTAGAGGAATTACTGAAACACAAATGAAGGCTGAACATGAGAGTGGGACAATCAGAAAGTAAAAGGAAATCAAGGAAAGAGGTAGGAAGCAAAGGGCATTTATAGAGGTCTAAATAAAGGCATGTGCATATGTAAATATATTTATGTATAACGATGGGGAAATAGATCTATATGCATATATTTATAGGTTTAGTATTAAGGTAACAGATGTACATTGGGCCTCCATTCAAGTACTCCCTCAATGCAAAAATACTTTGTTGTATTAAAGTGGCATTCCGTGATGCTCACCTCCCCAACACAATTGCTGGAGGCAAATGGGTGCATAAGCAAATGTGGTGACTGAAGTTGATGGTGGTCGGCTATCAAAAGTTATACATTCTGGGGTCTTAAAAGCTTGAAGTTAAACAAGTGGTCATGTAGCTGAGAAGCAACAAAGCCCACATGAAAGAAGCACGCCAGCATGTGTGATCACGAGGTGTCGGAAGAATCAGGTATCAGACATCATCGGAACAAAAAAATCATATCTTTGTGAATACGGGGGAGTGTGGAGTGAAAACCCAAAGCTCATTTGTAGATAATTGGACATCCCCTTACAGAAGGGTAGCAGGGAGGAGAGGAGCCAGTCAGGGTGCACTGTAGCAACAATGAAACATACAACTTTCCTCTAGCTCCTAAATGCTTCTTCCCCCACAACTAAAATGATCCCCATTCTACCTTACAAATCTAGCTAGACCTGAGGATGTACACTGGTACAGATAGGAACTGGAAACACAGGGAATCCAGGGCGGATGATCCCTTCAGGACCAGTGGTGAGAGTGGCGATACGAGGAGGGTAGAGGGAGGGAGGAATGGAAAGGGGAAACCGATTACAAGGATCTACATATAACCATCTCCCTGGGGGACAGACAACAGAAAAGTGGCTGAAGGGAGATATTGTATAGTGTAAGATAAGACAAAATAATAATTTAGAAATTATTCAGGGTTCATGAGGGATGGGGAATAATTATCAGCTGATGCCAGCGGATTAAGTGGGGAGCAAATGTTTTCAGAATGATGAGGGCAATGAATGTACAAATATGATGTATGTATCAATTGTGATAAGAGTTGTATGAGGCCCCAAAAATTGATTATAAAAAAAGAGAAAAGAAATAACAGTATGAAAACATCCCCCAAAAAAGCATGCCTCTCTTGTCCCTCATATCCTAATCACCTGAACTCACTCCATGTGACTTCTTTCTGTTTCCATGAATGAAGGACAGTGGTTTGACAACACAGAAGAGGGGGGGAAAAAACAAGGGTGTCACCCAAACTGCTGAGTTTGAAAAATGTTTCCAAGAATGTAATCACAGATTAGACAAATGTGTGAAGTGTAATGGAGAGTACTATGAAGGGGATAAAAAATTTAAATGCATAGTTTTGAAAAAATTGTAGTTTTTGTCGGGTTCCCCCTAGTAGCTTCCAATTTCATAGCAACTCAAGCCATCACCATACATCAAACTGACAGAGAAGGGGTGGGTTTTGTGTGTAGGTGGTGTTGGTTATTGCACAGGGGCAAGGGACTTCTGGTGGCATAGTACCTTATGCCTTGGGTGTCAACTGTAATGTCAGTAGTGGGGAACCACCAGTCAGTCCTCAGAAGAAAAGGATGAGGCGTTCTACTCCCATAGAGTTAGCCTTTGGGAAACCCACAGAGATAGTTCTGCTCTGATCTCATAGAGTCGCTATGGCTCAGCATCGACTCCATCGAAGTGAGCTGACAAACTAAAGGCAGGAGATCTGAAAGAGGATGCGGAGACGTTGTCTCAGGTACTTTGGACATATTACTATGGTGGAACCAGTCCTGCAAGAAGGGCATCATTTTTGGCAGAGGGTTAGCAAACAAGAGGAAGACCCTTACTTAGGTGGATTGACACCGTGGCTGCGAGAATCGGCTCAAATACAGTAACAAGTGCGAGGATGGCGCAGGACTGGGCTTTGTTTCTCTCTCTAGTGCACAGGCCCCTATGAATCCGAACTGACTCCAGGGCTCTACAATATCAACTACTACAACCCTGAAGTTCAAACCTACCCAGTGGCTTCCCAAAAGGGAGGTGTGGCCATGTGCCTCTGTAAAGATGACAGCTAGGGAGCCCCTGCGGGGCAGTTCTACTCTGTGGCACAGGGGCAGCCAGGAGTCGGAATGTGCTTCACAGCAAAGGGTGTGCTTTGTCTCAGTTTGTGCCTGCTGCTGTTTATGCTATGCACTGAGTTTAACATGTGACACTCAGGAGCGAATGAATGGAAACACACCCATGATGCTTCCATGATGCCAGATGCAAGCTGACACTGTTTCTGAGTTCTGGGCATATTATTTTTTCAGAGATAATTTCCTGTAGCGGTGACACACCGAGTCCTATTTCATGTAAAAGCATCAGCAGCAGAGGAAAGCACTGCACAGAGAGAAGACTATGACACATAACAGGCTTTCCATAGAGGAACAAAAGGGTGGATGTCTTGGGCTGAACTCTTTTCTTGTATACAGACAGTAAACAAGCTGAACACATCTCACCTAAGCATAACATTACAACTACTTGAAGCCCAGCTCAGGCATCTGGACAAGAGGCAGCAAGGAAGGATGGGAGAGAGTTAATGGGCTGGGCGTCCCCAAAGGTGCAGAGTGGGAATCAAGGGAGGATCCAGGACGAGCCAAGGCTTCTGGCAGAAGTCTGAGAGGAGAGCAGCAGAAAGGAGCTGCTCTCTGGGTCCTCACAGATGTAGCCAGTGAGAGAGCAGCAGTGCTGCCCCCTGGCGGTGCGCCGAAGGCAGGGCCGCTTCCCCCAGGGCTGGAGAGCTCTGGGGAAAGACAAATCCTGTCACTTTGGATGCCAAGTAAGGGGGCACTGTGTGCCGGTGGTGTACCTATGTTGGCCAAAGCGCTGCCCACTGTGCATTTGCTTCCCACAAGCACAGTTATCCTTCCTCGTGCATCCAGGAAAGACAGTTCTAGAAAAACACAAGCAGTAAAATAAAACACTGCCAGGTCTCGAACCATCCTCACCATTGTTACTATGCCCACTGATGTAGCCACTGGTTCGAGCTGTTTTATTGCCCGTCCTCCACTTTTTGCCAAGCATCATGTCCTTCATGGACTTGATGTCCCTTCAGGGACTGGTCTCTCCTGACAGCACGTCCAAAGATATCAAATGAAGTCCAGCCATCCTTTGTCCCCATGTTCTCTTGGCAGTCCTTGTACTTTTATTGCTCAGTGTCTGATTATTTGGGACCAGGCCTTATTGCTGCCCCTTCCTCACCTTGGCCCCCAATCCCGACCCCAAGCCCTGCACATCCACTGTGTGAAACCTCCTGTTCCTGTAACCATCCCTGTGCTTTTGTGTGGGGGGTCTAGCTGGGTTCCCCTGGCAATTCGCCAGCTGCCCCTGGGAAAGTTCATGGAGTCGGCTAATTAGTAGAAAAGCCAAACGTCCAGCTGAGATTGGTTTACTCCCTAGCACCCTTGGGCAGGAGCACAGCCCCACTCCCGGTCCCAGGTAGCCAACGACCACACCTAGGTTCTCCGGACTTGGCAGCTGTAACATGTGGCCTGGGCTTCCCCTTCATTTCCTGCTCCTTTCTGGCTTGCTGTCTGACTTTTCTTTGCGGAATTAAAGCTGCAAATTGACAGGATCCCATAAACACTCTAAAGCCACAAAAAAACACCAAATGCCCACCCAAACATGTGAAACTTCCAAAAATCATCCTTAGAAGATTCCCAAACCCTAAACATTCCTAAACCCCATATATGCCCTGAAAACACCATGAAAGCCCTAAGAAAACCTAAAATGCTGGGGGAAAAAAACACATATAATATGAAAAATGCCCTAAAATCCCTAAGGAACTCTGTAACATCACTAAAAACACCATATTGTGCTGAAAAATACCTATACACTCTAAAAAACCACCCCTAAATCCCTTAAACACTCCCTAAAATCTTATAAAACACCCTAAAAACCCCAAACCACCCGAATGCCCCAAACACACCTTGAACGTCCACAAACAACCTAAAAGCCCTAAAAAATCACATGCCACCAAAAAGCCCTAAATGACCGCAAAATTCCAACTCATAGCCACCCTATAGAGGGCTTCTGGAGCTGTCAGTCTTTTATGGGAACAGCTTTATCGTTCTCCCAAGGAGAAGTTGGTAGGTTTGAAACCCTGACCTCATATTTAGCAGTCTAATAATTGCTGGACAGTGCCACCAAGGCTCTACTGGTGTAGTGGGTTACACATTGGGCTGCTAACCTCAAGGGAAACGGTTCAAAACCACCACCCACTCCTTGGGAGAAAGAAGAAGCTTTCTTTCTATTCCCCTAGATTTCTCATTGAAGGTGTAAAGTAACCAGTTAAATGCTCGCAGTGGCAGCAGCAATGTCTCATAACCATGGGGAAATGTGGTTCAGAAACTTCAGAAGCAAGCATCCACCAGTAGGTGACTGACCAGCAGTATTGACTTGGGCAAAGAGAAGGTGACATGGAAGGGTAAGGAGAAGAATGCGTGCAGAGGGCAGGTTGGCAGCTGAGCCTAAGTCCAGTAGAAACAACAGCAGAATGGCCTGTTCCTGGAAGGGCCACAGGAGATGGTGCGACTTCATGTAGCCCCCACTTACATGTGTAACAGCAGCAATTGCCTGAACACGTGGTCTCCCCAGGGAGGAGCCTTTGTGTGGTGTTAAGATGCTGTTACTGTCTGTTGTACTGTGGTGGCCTGCATTTGGCTGTAATGGTGGAAATTTTGCAGCCAGTAGTTCAAATGCCTGCTGGGTCACTCACTGCAGGTAGACTTCAGCAGTTTCCAGACAGAGACGAGGGAGGAGGACCTGGTCTTCCACTTCTGAAAGAACTGGCCAGTGTGAACCTTGTGAATGGCAGAACACTATACCTGAACATGAGTACCGCAGGCTATAAGGCATGATGGATTGACACAGTGGCTGCAGCAATGTGCTCAAACATAGGATAGTGCTGGCCTGGAAAATAGTTCATCGTCCATTAAAAAAAATCATTATATAGGGGCTCATACAACTTTTGTTGTTGTTTTTCCCTAAGGGAGAGCAGTGTATTGGTACACTGAGAGGTATATAGATCAATGGATTCGAACAGAAAAGCTACACATATATTCACCAGTCAACAGGAAACTAGCCTTCGAAAAAGGACACAGAAATATCCAAAGGGACAAATTCTGCTTGCTCAACAAATGGTGTTGGACAAACTGAGATACCGTATGTAGGAAAATGAAGCAAGCCCCAAACCTTCCCCCATGCACAGAAATTAACTGAAGAGGGGTTAAAACCTGAAAGTAAACCTCCGGGCTATCAAAATCAATTTTTCGATGACCTCATCGGTCAGAAATCATTGTAGGAACGCCAAAGCGTTCTTGTGTTCAACGTCTACATACATAGCAGGTGCTCCAGTAAAGGGGAATCTTGGTGGAGCTGGCTCATCCATTCCTGAAGAGAGTAGAGCACCACGTTGGCCCATCACAGAGCTCAGGTGTAGAATCTTCCTCACTGTCATTCTTTATCTCAGCAGTGTCAGTATTGGATTATGAATTTCCCAAAGAACCAGTATCGCTCAATTCTGTGCACAATGCTAACTCACTCTCACTGTTATTTCACTGGTCTAAAAACCCATTTAGGTTAAAATGACACTTTTTTGATGCCATGACCTAAAATTTTTAGTGAGAAAATGTTCCTAATGACATTACTTGGGTCTTCCTCTAATCCTGATGCCATGTTCTTTTTCACATAGACCAGCTTCTTGTATAAATTGCTCAGCATACAGATGGAATAAGAACAGTGAAAGGATACAACCCTGATGCACACCTTTTCTGATTTTAAACCATGCAGTATCACCTTGTCCTGTTCACAGTCTCACCTGGTTCTATCTCTTGGCCTTTGTATAAGCTCCATATGAGTACAATGAAGTGTTGTGCAATGCCCATTCTTTTCCATGGTATCCCCAAGATCCACGTCCTTCCACTCGTGGTTTCCAGAACGTGGGGTTGGGACAAAGCCTGGATAGTCTCATGGCAAGACCAGATCAGGAATGGAGCTGAGCCGGGAGCAGCTTTATTTGCTTGCTCCAGGGAAAGTCTGCCAATGTGACTAAGCCTCAGGGGCTTTCTACAAATGATAAAGGTGAATCCCTCTCTCGTTACCCACTGATCATCTCTGAGCCTCTTGCTCTCATATCCCTTGCACAGACCTCTACCATTAGATGGACAATTCGGTAACGTTTGAACACTTTTCTGATGCTGAGCCTGGGGAGCAACTAATAGCTGAGTAAATATTGATTGAAAGATGGTGAGTGGAAGAAAATAGCTTTGCCAGGTCAAGGTTGTGATGGAGATGAGAGTGTTACCAAATCCTGCTGTCCCCATGGTGGGTTTGCTGTATTGTGCCCAGTCCTGAAAGTCTGAGCCAGGGGTTTTAATGTGGCCCCTTTCAAAACATATAGGTGGAATTCTTGGACCATGAGCTGTCCATAAAGCTTTACCAAGGAGATGTCCGCCCTGGAGCGAAACAACCCAAGAACCTAGATCTTCGTGAAGGTGTTGGTAAGGGATGCAGCGGAAATCATAAACTTGACTGAAAGCAAAAGAAACTTTGCCTTCATGTGCCTGCAGCTGGACGAAGTGGTGCTGGAGCACACCCTCCTTTGTGATTCTTCTTGTTCTTTTTATGAGCTGCTCCCTGGCCTGTGTAGTCCCGTAAATCTGGAAACTCTTTGCTGGTGGGGGCAATTGTTATATCCTCCCCCCAGATCCAGATGTCTTGTCCATGGTCAGTGTGCAATCCTTGTTTGCCAGAGGAGTGGGGCATCTAAAGGCAGGCAGGGGTCACATACTTTTTTTCTACACTTTCTAGAAAGACCAGAGCTAAACATCTTGCAGCCCTTTTCATGTCCTCATTCTTTTCTGTATTTATTTTCCATGAAAGAGGAGAAGAAACGCGACAGCATCTACTGACAGCAAGTCAAATGCCATCGTGTGTGTTCAGAGGGCAGGCTGGTTCTCATTTGCCTAACTCATCAGTCCCATCGTGCCATGTCCATGTTAGATTGTTTAGGGAAACAGATGACATATGTTATGATGCTAAATAAGCTGAAACAGTGCCAGGATGGAGGCAGAAGGGTTTTATTTGTTTGTTTTTAAATGAAGCATGGCTTTCTAGTGACTTATTGTGGTGGGGAAGGGGGGCACCGAGAGCAACAAGACATGGCTGTGACAGTGGTCTGGGAATTGAGACAAATCATTGCTTCTGCAGCAGAGATGAGCTGCCTCTGACCTGTCAGTTACTTGAAGGGAGACTCTGCATTTGGTCAGACAAGTCTCAGTTGGAGATGGTACCAGCTTTCCTCCTGAGCCTCTGTGGTTCCCTTTGAACTACACAGGCCCGAATCGCTTTTAGCTGAGCAACAGCAAATGGCAACACAGACTTGCCATATTGCTCTTTTGCGTACACTCTTTAAAAATCATACTAAATATACATGCATCAAAACATTCGTCACTTCCACGCTCTACAAGATTATAATTAAGTGGCATTCTGCATGTTGTTCATATATCATCCTTACCCATTCCAAAATTATGTCATCACCCTTATGGAAGCTCAGTATCGTCTCAGGGATGGCACTTCCCCTCCAGGCCCTACTGGGTTAGGCTGGGTTGACTAGAGAAATAAATCCAAGGACACTCATATAGGTATAAGAAAGACTCCACCTCACTTATTTGTCCAATTGACATGGCATTATGTAACAACCATACTTACCTTCCTACCTATCCCTGGAAACAATTGGGAGATGTTTGTCTCTATTCATTTTCCTAGCCTAGATATTTTTTGTAAGTGGAATTAAGCAAAATGTGTCCTTTTTGAAGCTGATTTATTTCACTCAGCATAATGCTTATGAGGTTCATTCCTCTTGTAGCCTGTGTCAAGAGTTCATTTCTCTTTATGGCTGAGTAGTAGTCCATTGTATATACCGTAGGCAACATGTTTGACTTATCCATTCACCTATTGATGGGTATTTAGACCGTTGACACGTTTGCGAGATTGGGAATAATGTTGCAAGGGCCATCTGTGTATTTGTATCTATTTATGCGCTTGCTTTTAATTGCTTATATCCTTCATTTCCTTTTCTTTCCTTGTTAGACTCAGTATGATCCCCTTCTGCCCATCCTCTAGCCTCACAACCTCTGTGTCTGATGTGCCAGGATCTCACCAGAAGCCTTAACACCAAGATTCTGAGCCCTGACTGACCATTCTGACCATCCAGGGAATTGAATATTCCGGAGCACACAGAAGATGAAGTTATCAAAACTCCTTAGGCATAACCGAACAACTGGAGGGAGTGCTTTATTGGGCTGGGGGGCTGGGGATTATAGTTGTGAAGGACACCAAGAACAATTGTCATTACCTAGACTGTAAAGACTATGTTCGACATCCATGCTGGTGAGTAGCAGCTGGATTTCAGAAGCTCACAAGTGGCCATCTAGGTGGCAAGTATTGTCACCCTCACTCTGGAGGAAAGAGTGGTGAGTGGACCACATGAACATTAGACTTCATGACTCTGAGCACAGAATAACTAGATGATCTCCAACTATCAATTCCAACTTCTTTGAAAGGGATCACATCCAAAGGTCCTAGATAGTGAAGCAAAATTCACAGTCATAAAAGAGACCAGGCTTATTGGCTGGATAGGGACTAACAGAACCTCTGAAACGATGGTCCTTATTCACTAAGTTTGAAAATGAACTCCTACCTGTGGTTCAATATTCAGCCAAATAATAGATTGGTCTATAATGGGAGCAATTACACAAGTGAGGCACACAAACCTGAAAACAGCAAACCATTTGATCTCAAAAGGGCAGTATTAATCCAAGGCCCAAGTTCAGAAGGGTAGGAAGAGAGGAGGAAGGGAAACAGAAGACATAAGTAGGGAGTGGAACAAGTCATATTATATTGTGGAGATTGCAATAAGTGGCATAAAACACAATGGGTATGAATTGTTGAATAAAAAACTGATGATCTTGGTAAACCTTCACCTAATTCACAATAAAAACTTATGAGAGAGAAAAAAATCCAAGCACCTAGGCTGCATTGCAGGCCAATAAAATCGGACTCAGTGGAGATGGGACAAAGATGTCTTTTGGACAGCTCTCTGGCGATCCCAATGAGCACACAGGCTGATACCCACCATCTGGAAACTATGGGGTAGCTGCTTCTCCGGTAATGCCTCGGGGGAGCGCTTGGGTCCCTCAAAGAATGCGGGATGATGAAGGGGCAAAGGTCATCAAACCTCACCCACAGCTTTACACTGGGGGGCTGCTCTCTGAGGAATGTGGGAAGGGTCCACTTGCATGCTGTCTCTGTGCAGCAGATCCAACAGACTCAACACCTTTCCAAAGCTGGCAAGAAAGTCCAAGAGACTAGATGTGGGCACCACGCTGTGAGTTTCCCAGAAGGCACGAGACAGATCGAGAGCAGTCACAGGAACACAGACTCCTCCGGAAATGCCGCCATGCGCAGAACATGCATCTTTAATTTCATTTCACACTGACTCAAGCATTCAGTCCTTTTTACGAAAACCCAGCTTCTCATTACAGTAACCGGTTTAAAATGACAATCTTCTGTTGAGCAAGTCTAAGAAATGACCTTCCTTTATTTTACATGGTATAAAAATTCAGTTTCCTAGGCCGATGGGCTCTAGGGACAGGTGTTTTTATGTACTAGACATGGCTTTCAAAGTTCTTCAATTGCCTAAATTAATAACGACTTTTTTTCCTTTGGCTTTTCTAAGGGACACATTAATTTCAATCTTTTTCTAAGGAAGTGAATCTCTAGCTATCTCATTTGGATAACTTTCTGCCTTCAGAGTAGAATTTGAAATAATCTGCAAGGTTACCCCTTCCCCACCCTGCCCCAGCAGCCCAGCCTCTTTCTTCCTTCCAGCCTCCAGCCAACGGGGTTTGGTTGGGAAAGGAGATGCAGAAGGGAGTCTCTGGATTTTTCTATCAAAAGGTTGGCCACAACCCCCAGTAGACCAAATGTAATTCATTATGGCGGGTTTTGGTTTTTACTACATTAAGAGTTATCCTTAGGGAAATTACAAACAAACAGAAATAGGAAGACTTTATATTTTATTAACGGATGTACTGCTCAGTCTCATTATATTTTAAAAGACACAGTATAAAAAAAAATCTGGCTCCATTTAAAATGTCCTGACTAGCAGAACTTAAAATACACAAATCTTAACATGAAAGTCTAGATGAATAAATAAAATAAACAACGAAACAGCTTTCTCAGGAAAAGCCATAATAAAGAGCTCGACTATTTTTTGAGCTGTTTAAGATGCTCGTGTTAAAGGGAAAAGAGTATCATTGTTGACTTTGAAATGTAGAACCATTTGCTTAATTCAGTGATGCTAAAATGGGCAGTTTGGCTGAAGAAAGAAATTGGCTTGTAGCATTTGATGAGCAATTTCTTCTTTTGAATATAGAAATGACCAGGGATGCGGACACGCTTTTTATTCTTTTGAGGACCCTCTAACCAAGAAATCTTTTAAATGATCATTACACAGTGAATGCCTGGAGGCTCTGGAAACTATTTATTTTGACATTATTATAAGCTCAAAATGATTCACCAATGCAAAAGAAGAAGAGAAAAAGCAATTAAATACTAAGCTGTAAACACTGGAAGCTTTTCTGTGCTGAAAATAATTGGACAGAGTTTTTTCTTTTTTTAAGTAATAGTGTCCAAAGAGATTCAATGATCTTATTGCTTATGGATTTGGAGCTTAACTATATTCCTTATTTTAAATTTGATATTAGAATAGCAAGATTATAGACCTTGATACAGTGTGACTTGGAGAAGTATCGTTTCATTAAATTATCAAGTTAAGGCTCAAGGAGCCTGGTGGAATGTGTGTGACCATGAGGCCAGCCAGTTGGAATCCGCTATGGCTCACAGAGAAAGATGCGGTTCTCAGCTCCTGTAAAGATTTAGAACTTCGGGAACCCACAGGCATAGTTCTACGTTGTCCTTTCAGGGGTCCTCAAACTTTTTAAACAGGAGGCCAGTTCATTGTCCCTCAAACCCGCTGGAGGGCCGGACTATAGTTTAAAAATAAAACTATGCACAAATGCCTATGCGCACTGCACATACCTAATTTGAAGTAAAAAAAAAAAAAGGGGCAAAAACACCCGGCATGCTGAATAAATGTCCTCTGAGGGCCATGTGGTCCGCAGGCCATAGTTTGAGGACCCCCTAGATTGATATAAGTCAGAATCGACTTGATAGTGTTAGGTTTCTGGGGTGGTTGACCTCAGTTCTTGCTTAGCAACGCTGAAAGAATTCATATGGCAGAAGCACTTTTGTAAATCCAAGTGAATGTTATGAAAGAAAGTTTCAGGTATCGCAGTCCCCAAAAGTCCCCACTATCTCCGGAAAGCACGCCGGGCTGCATGGCAGGGGTGGGGAAAGTTTGCAGCTGAATATGGCGGTTTCATGGGAGGAATACCTGAGCAGGAGTGCAGAACCAGCTGAGGAGCCACGGCAGGAACCCCCAAGGGCCTCACCCTCCACTTGCAGAGCACGTGAACAAGGGAGGGCGACAAGGAGCCCAGGCCTACTTCTATCACCTCCCAACACCACTGGAGGGCATTGGTCGATCGTACTGGTTGATTTTGGTGCACTTTTGTGAAGTCCTATTCTGTATGACCAGGTGGACCTTCCACCTGGGTCTACATGACTTGGGTCAGAGCATGCTCAGTTCTGAATTTTGCCATAGGTATCTAATGAGTGTGCCTGATTTATTTCCAACCCCTTTGTTGTGGCCCGGACAGCTCATTTTCGTTTAGTGCTGGCATTTGGGAAGACAAGCCCTAATCTAGCAACCTGTCAATAGCAGTAAGTGAATGGAATTAAAACTCAACTCATAGCCATAAATTCAATTCGGACTCATAGCGACCCGAGAGGACAGGGCAGAATTGCCCCCTGAGGATTTCTGGGGCTGGAATTCTTTACAGGAATAGAAGTCTCTTTTTTCTCCCTCCCAGTGGCTCCAAAGGACTGACCTTGCAAGGAGATGTCCAGCGGGTGCCTGCAGGCTCCTTCATTGAAAATCTCTGCTAGTTTATGAAGCGGGAGGGAAATTTTGAGGAGGCCGTCTGCGGCAGAGTTAACTCCCCATTAAAGCCAATGAGCTTTTCCACATCTCTCAAAAAACAAACAAAAAAACCTAAAGTGACTACTTCAGATTAATATGCTGTAGGTAGAACCACCTCCCACTCAGCAAACCAAACCAATCAACCAACCAACCAAACAAACAAAAACACCCCAAATCCTGTTGCCTTCAAGTCAGTTCTGACTCATGCTCACCCCTTGTGGTACAGAGTACAATTGTTGCATGAGGTTGTCTAGGCTTTACCCTTTATGAAAGCAGATGACCCCTTCCTTTTGTGGTACAGCTAGGTGGATTTGAACTGATAACCTTTATATAAGCAGCCCTATCCAGCGATCTATGTCAACTAAAGTGTCAAAGCATGTAAAGACTGATCCACAACCCCCACTTCTCTCTTCCTCTTCTGTGATGACCTGGAATCCACCTTTTGATCTGGTGGCACCATATTTGTGAAGCAGCCCGAATCACTGACGGACGGTGTGCAGGACAAACACCCTGTAGAATTGCCCTTCCAGCGTCAGAATTTGCATGAACAAGAAATAAACTTCTAGATTTTAAGCCACTGAGGTTTCAGGGGTAGCTTCTTTCTGCAGAACAGACTAGGCTATCCTGCCTGATCATCTCTTCACAGGGTTTTTGTGGAGAGCTACCGGAGCAGCTCGATCCAGGGGAGCTGCCAAAGCAGATACCTACACTTTATCTGGGATTGTAGGTTGTAGTACCAAAGTTTTTATTTGCCCGGGAGGCACTGAGTAAATTTTTTTTCTTCTGAAAACAGGACAATATGTAAGTAAGTTTGGAGACATATGTAGCTGGAGCTGAAAGTCCTCTTACCTTGCAGTTTTCTTTGGTAGAGATAGACTTGTTCTTAATGAAACCCATGACAGTCAGTGTCACAAATGACTTCTGAGGAGAGGCCAAACAGCTAAGTCAAGGCCAGCCTACCGTTCTCTTAAATGCTGTCTCATGCTCTCATCTGCTCTGACGTGTTTGCTCAGGGGCATGTGGCAGCCACTGGGCGGGCCTTACCATTGGCACTGAAAATCATTGTAGGGGATATTAGAGGATTTACATCAAGAAGACCTGACTTCCTGGCCATTGCTCGGGGGCCACAGTTCCCAAGACAATCAGTGTCAAGGGCAAAACAAAATAAAACATGACGAGGCCTCTGGGGCTGGGTTGAGCTGGATATGTAACCAAAGCCCCCTTCTACCAGGATCTTCCCAAGAGGAGATTGCTCTTTTCCATAGCTAAACAATTTTGTTTAACACACGTTCTGCTGGGGAACCTTCTGGGAAGCAGAAGAAAATAAATCTGCCTTCCTTTGAATTAAGCTGGGTTGGGTCCAAGCCCTGTGTAGTGTGTATTCTTATCATAACATCTAAAGGAGTCTCATTTCACCATTCTTAGCTATTAAAAAAAAAGTTCCAGGCACAATAATTCAATTTAAAATTACACACCAGGAGTAGTTCATATTTAATACACTTTATACAGGTATTACAGGTACAAGGGACGTACTTGTTAACTGCCAGGTTGCTGGCTTGAACCAACCAGCTACTCCACAGGAGGTACTGTGTTTCTGTGAAGATTTTCAGCTTGGAAGCCCACTGGGAGAGCTCTCCTCTGGCTTGAGTCTGAAGGTGCTTGACAGCAGTAGCCTTTTGTTTTTATAGAGGTATAAAGCTTTCTTTCTTTCTTTTTTTTTCTCGGTATAAAGCTTTTTAGAACAACAAAAACAATTCCTTTTGGAAGTAAGCCAGAGATAAAACCACAAGTTACATGCTTTACTTTTTTTCTGTCCTGCTGCTGGCAGCCACCCTTTCATCGATTGTGCACACCAGCATGGTGGTGAAGTGGTGAACTCTGCGCTCTCACTCCCCTGGCTACACACTCGGTCTCCTCACTCATCGTGTGGCTTCACCCAACGCACGGAGCCTCCTGCAGGCTCCTCACCCTGTGTGTGTAAAAGTGCGAAGGAGACAGACTTCCTCAGAGCTGTGCTTTAGAGAGAATCCTCCTCACATACTCAGCACCGCCTTGAATAGGGCAGCACTGCATACATGACATCTACTTGATGATTGTTGATGGTGTGGTGGTGTGTTTGTACGGATAAAAAAAGAGCCCTGAATGGTTATGTAACAAGTAAGGGAATAAATAGATCTTCCTTCATCCACCTTCATCTTTCATTGTTCTATCACTCTCTGATTGCAATATTAGAGGCTAAAATGGGCAGAATTCCCACCTCTGAACAAAGTTTGTGCACATGGGTGTGCATGCTTGTGTGTCCATGTGAGTGTGCCTGTACAATGTGTGTGCACGTGTGTGTGCACATGTGCACTGGAGCCTGGCAGCAGCAGGGGAGGCGCCTGTCTCTGTTCAGCAGTATCTGACGGCTGCTGCAGGTGTAATGAGAAGTGATTGGTGATCTGTTCAGGGAGCTCCTGGGGTGGACTCAGGGAAGGAGCAGCAAAGAAGACATACTCATCTCCCCCATATGTAGATGAGGTGATGGAGGTGGGCGGTAGAGGAGCAGCTCCTTAGTAATGAGATCACAGGGGAAAGGCCTTGGATGAGGTGCCAGACATCCCTGCTTTCCCAGAGAGGGTGGGGACTGGGAACGAGGCTGCATCCTGCCTAATCAGTTACAGTTGCTCTGTCGCTCTGGGGAGGGAGGCAGATGAGGCAGGGAGCTTCCGGAATCTCTCATCTCCAGTCCTTCTAGGTGGATGTGGGAGCGTGTGAGGACGGCCACACTGGAGGGTCAGGGTTGATCGCCTTGCAGTGTGGAGCCCGGCCTGGACCTGCGTTGTGCAGGGTGACCAAGGAGCTCTGAGGGCAGGGTTCTGGGTGGGGGCTTTGTCTACTAAGACCCACAGCCGCGCCCTGTGTCGCAATGTTGGCATGCAATGTGCAAAGACTTGAGACAATGTGAAATGGACCATCCACTTCACTTGGAAAGACAGGAGGGCTGAAAATCAGATTGGGAGATCTGATCTCGTTTGCTGCACAGTTGTGAGAGGAGATATTCCTGGCTTCTCTCATGTTGGGAACCGGGCATAATCAGCCTGACAAAACCAAGGCCATATTGCCTGCCCAGCAGGGCTAAAGCCACGTCACCTCAACCTTATCTTACCCTGACACACACCAGATGGCCCACCCTTGTCTGCTCCAGCACCGGACATTCCAACTGCAGACTTGCGGCCGCCTGCCCTGTGTGCTCTACACCCCCGCCCTTCCTTTTTTTAATCTCCCCTTTGAACTCCCTTGTTTGCCTCACCCTTTATAGAGAGGCTTGTGTAGCAATAAACTCAGACCTTGACAAGAATCTGCTTGGTCTCGCTCCTCTCTCTCGCCCGTTTCTCTTTCAGGCTGGGTCCTCCTTGGAACCCCTCGAATAACTGAGTCCCGCGGGTTGGGGCACTCTCACACATGAAACTATATTCCTCCTCAGGCATCAAGGAGGTGATACGAATGCTTTGATAGCCTAGTATCTGTCAGCTGGGAGGCACAACATAGTGAGAGCCCTTATTAATCACTTGGAGATTAGCTGAGGGGTGGGAGAAGCCAGGCATGAGGCTTTCCAGGGCTGCTCAGCCTGCACAGGAGTCCTTTCCTGGGTTGGACAGAGGTGCTGCCATCTGAAAGCTCAGATAGAGCAGTTGGAAAATTAACTGACCTGGTACAAGATCTATTTACATATATCAAAAGATCCTGGGTAATAACATCTCATGTTTGTGCAGCATGCCACATTTGTCAAAGGGCTTTCTCATTTACTGTCTTACTTGGTCCTCAAACTAAGAGGCCTTTGGGCAGCTATTGCTGTTTAATTTTGGGCGTGGTAACAGCTTTGGGTATAGTACTGGGCTTGGAATCAGGCTGTGCAACCCACAGCAGGTCACTTAGCTGCTCTGGATTGGCTTTCTTCCTCTACGAAGGTCAGCGCTTGGACTAGACCATTTTCCCAGTGGCAGCTCTGCTGACATTTTGGCCAACATCGTTCTTGTGGGGCTGTGTTGTTCCCTGCACCAGGATGCTAAGCGAGCATCCCTGGTCTCAGCCCACTAGATGGCAGTGGGACTCCCTTCTTCAGAATGTCTCCAGGCATGGCCAAATGTCCCCAGCAGAGCATGCTGCTGGGCTGGCGCACGGCAGGATGATGCACTCAATGAGTTGGATTTTAAGTTTTCAGGTACTTTACATGTCTGCACAGGGAGACTACATCAACAATTACCCAGCAGTCAATGGATCATCACTGACCCTCTCTATAATTCCAACTGAGATCATGAAGCACCGACTGAGTTTCTGAGCTTAGCACCCTGCATGGCACAAGTTGTTTAGCACTCAGCTACAAACTAAAAGGTTGGCGGTTCCAACCTATCCAGAGGCCTCTTAAACAAAATCCTGGTGGTCTGCTTCAGAAGAGTTGGAGCCATGAGCACCCCATGGAGTGAAGAGATATAAACATGAATGTGGATGGGACTCTAGGTATAGCTACAACCGGGAACCATGGAATCAACTACATCATGGAATCAACTTCAACTCCTGGCCTCCTTGTGTGTCCAAGAAGAACTGTGCTCCCCAGGGTCTGGAAAGGCTGCTTGGTCTGAAGTAGATTTGCAGGCCCTTCTTTCTAGGTGCCGCTGGGTGGCCTCAACCTTCCAAGCATGCTATTAAAAGCCAATCCGTCACCTGTGTGCATCACTGAAGACACACAGACACAGGGAGCAATGCCCTGGCTGGGGCACTGGAACAGCGCTGGCATGCAGTGAGTGCTGCCCAGTTAGCGAACAGGTCTTCCCTTGGTACTTTCTCAGGTCTGTGTGAAGCTTTCTAAGCATCCAGAGTTCTCGGCCTGATTCTGCTGCCAACTTGCAGTGTGGCTTCGAGCTAGTCTCTTGCCCTCTCTGGGCTTGATAACAAAAGCAGGGCAGGCCAGCCACAAATATCGTGTGGCTAGCAGGGGAAAGCAGTTGAGGACACAATTGCAGATGGAGTTCATCCTTTGGACTCATCGCCCCTCCTCCCTAACACCCCCCCCCCCCACTCCACACACACACCTTTTCAACTGCACCAGATGGGTTTTAACTTTCCGGCACCAGAAAAGCAGACCTTGAGTTTTTTCCTTTATGGAATGTAGGCCATCCCTGCTTATGTGTCACATTCAGTCCTCGTTCTTCTCCCTACTCTTGTCCCTCCTCCAGTCATCAACAAGTGACTGCAGGGCGGTTTCCCAGCAGGGCTGTGCTCAAAGATTCATAATGCTGGGTTTTCCTTTAGTTCTCCACAGTCTTGGGCTTGGAACAATCCAGGCATTACCTTATCAAATGCTCATTTTAGGGGGGAAGACGGGGGCACTGGAAACACCACATGGGGCTCAATCCTTTTCTGCACGTGTCTGAGGGGTTTCCAGGAGTTCGAATTTCAACTTAAGTGATTTATTTTTTGTTGTTTAATCGCGTGCCTGTCATCTGCTGGACATTTCTTCTACAGTGTTTTGTTGTTGTTAACCCCATTTCTAAGATCAGAGATAGAAGGGTCAGGCACAATAGGCAGTTAAATTGACTCAATCTGGGGTGTGAACCTGCTTCTGTCTGGTTCCTCATAGCCCTCAGTCATTTTAATGCAGGTGTTGTGAAGGGTGTGGGTTCAGCAGCCACACACTGCCTCATCTCGCCTCCTCGTTGATAGGCTGTGTACCCTTATGTGAGTTGTTTAATCTCCTACCAAGCTTGTGAGAGCACTACTTTTATTAGCTTCATTTTACCGAGACTGTGAGAGGTCAGGGGAGCGAAGGCTTACATATTGCCAGGCATATAATATGCTAATGATAGTCAAGATATATAACTAAGCATTTCTCTGTTCTTGGTTCTGTCAGTACCTGGTGTGGCCACAAAGGAGAAACCTGGTTTCCTGCTATTTTGAGCATCTAGTGTGAATGGCAGGAGATAAGTCACAAGCTAATGAACCCTTGTGGTGTACTGGTTAAGCACCCTGGGCCCGGCTATCAAAAGATATAGTGTCCAGGGTCTTAAAGACTGGAAGATAAACAAGGGGCCATCTAGCTAAGAAACAACAAAGCCCACATGGAAGAAGCCACCAGCCTATCTCGACATGATCGCTGAAGACAAAGCGGGTGCATAAGCAAATGCGGGCATGTTTTCCTGATGTGCACTCACCCTTTACATAAAACTCTCTCTTATACATACGCGTTTCTGTGGATTTGTTTCGCTAAGGCACCCAGACTAACATAAGCAGCATGGAACGCATTTAAGAAGCCTAGACAAGGGCAGGGCAGGATATTTGGAGGGACTGGATCCAGAATTAGAGAGGAAGGGGTCCTGGAGGTGAAACGGGCTGCTAGCTCCCTGTCCCAAGGGGGACAATGAGACTGCTGGCTCCCATGAAGATTTACAGTCTTGAAAACTCCATATAGGGTCACTGTGGTTGGAATCCACTGGACGGCAGTGGCCTTTTGGGATTGAAGGTGGAAGCCACCAAAGAGCCTGCGGGGAGTGTGTGAACTTCTGGAATACAGCGAACAACCTCTGCACATCTGCTTTTCGTGCTGCCCAAGTCATGCATTGACATTTGTCCAAAAGTGAACCATCACAGCTGCTCTCTCAGGAAGCTGGGGGCTGAGCCCGCTGGTTCCACTCTGTCAGCATTTCTGGTCCGGGTACCTGCCCTCTGCCCCGGCACAGGCAATGGGCTTTTGGAAGCAGTGCTCCCTGGGTAGTGGGTGTGATTTGGCTCCTCTGGCCTAACATGATGAATGCTGAGAGGGGGTGGATACTAGGGGGTTAAGCTCCCTGACCTTTCCCTAGCCCAGGGGAAAACTTACTATTTAAAGTAAGTTTTAGACAGAATCTTTAGAAAGATAAATTGTTTACTTAATGTACACAATTACTCCCCAACACATCTGTTTTGTGTCTGCTCAACTCAACCTCATAGGCTATGGATGACCTTGAGCAAGTTTTTAAAGTCACAATGGGTTTCTACCAGGATTGAGAGTTCAGCTCTCTCAACTCTCCAACTGGTTATTAGCACCATAGTCTCATTTCTATTTATGGATTTACTTTGTTTGAGGGAAAAAAGACTCCCAATTCAACTTTATTTTATTAGGAACTCCTTTGCTATGTTTTACACAAGAAAAAGACACAAACCGCTGTTCTGGATGAAGGAGAGCATCCGCATGAGGCCACAATGGTGTCGGAAGGACCCACAGCCACAGTTACTTAAATAAAATGACACTCATTCTGTCCTGCTGACTCTGACTCATAGTGACTCTGTGTAGGGATCCTGAAGTTGCTACCTTTACAGGAAGCAATAACCTCATCTTTCTCCTGTGGAATGACTAGTGGCTTCGAACCAGCGATCTTGCTGTTAATAGTCCAACACTATCCAGCATCACCACCTGAGCTCCTGAAAGCTTAAATGAGACATGGAAAACAAACACCTTTGTCACAAAACTGTCCCTGAAGACGGATCAATTCATGGAGTTGCGGGAGGGCCTGTGAGAGCATGAGCGGGACCTTCATTGGGATGTGCACACGACCGTATATCGCTGAGTCTGGCCCGGGGAGTGGACGCAAGCTTTCCACTGCCGGTCAGCAGTAGGAAAGAACTCAATGGTGGCTGAATGTGTGGCCCCTCAAAATGGATTTAGGGTCTCCACATAGACTCTCACTGTGAGCCACAGCCTATTGCTCAAAATTTAAGCTTAAATATGACTTAAATGCCTAACATTCTGTTTCCTTAAACTAGAGTACTGCCAGGATCAACTAGAGGCCTGGATGACCTATCAGGTCTGAACAACGATCTCAAATCACTTCACATGATCCATTCCACCAGTCATGTCACCAGTCACACCTCCTCACTTACCCATTCCAGAGACTGTGCCTGTATAACCTATCGACTAACACATTCCCACATGTTGTGATTATGAAACCAACCATCATGCTGGAATAAGGACCAATCACGATGTAAGGGGCAGGGTCAATGGGAAAGCAAGATAGGGGCTGAGGGGAGCCAAGAGGGTCCCGTCACTCAATCCCTAAACCTGATCTAATGTCACTAGACTGGGGTCTTCCTCACATCTCAAGGGCACCCGATTCATGATTGAAGTGAATTGTGCTTATTCAATCTTTGTTCTGCTTACCGTCCTGCTATGCTGCCTCCTCTTCTTGCTTTATGTGTGTGGCTCCCTCTGTTGTGGTGACAAATGGCTTGAGAGGGATTTGACATAGGGAGAAAGCCCACCCACATCAACTGTCACCAGAAGCAGACACTAAGTTCATTTCTCTCACCTCACAGAACTATGCACATCAGACACTGGTAGAGCTGCCCGGAAGGGGAACCCTTAGTGCAGTGGTTCTCACCCTGTGGGTTGCGACCCCTTTGGGAGTCATATGACCCTTTCACAGGGCTCGTCCAATTCATAACTTTAGCAAAATTACAGTGATGAAGTAGCAAGAAAATCATTTAATGGTCGGGGGGGGGGTCACCACAACAAAAGGACCTGTATTAGGAAGGTTGAGAACCACTGCCTGAGTGTGCTTAGGACTTTGCTGCCCTCAGGGTCACCAGACATTCCTGAAGGCAGAGTCACTGCAGGAAGCCCTTCTGGGAAATGCCCTGAAGCCTGGTCTCAACCAACTCCATCCACCCTCACCCTCCTAGATCCTAATCATAGGCTGCATGGAAATGCTCCCTGCCACTTCAAAGACTGTAAGTCCATGGGAGCAGAAAGCCTTCTCTTTCTCCCTTGGAGTGGTGGCTGGTGAGTTCAAACTGCTCACCTTCTGGGTAACATAACCCACAGACCAGCTCCCCCTGAGCTCAGTTAGGTTTGCCACACAGCACACATTGTTGGGAACCTTCTGAAGTAGCTGTGCCATGTGCAGGTTGGGGGATTTCGCACAAGATGCAGAATTCCACCCTCTTTTGGCAAAAATAATTTTTGCAATAGCCTTGTATTCTCTTCTGGATCTGAGTAGCAGCTACTCTCATGCAGTCCTAGCACATACATGCTAGGTCTTACGCCGAGTCTGCTCCATGCTTTCCTGTGTCCTATGTGGCGCTGTAGGCACCCAAGGCATGGACTCTGCAGCCTGGGTTCAAATCTCTCCTTTCCACTTCCTCACTGTGTGGTCATAGGCTCATGGCTTTATCATCCTGTGCCACTGATTTTTCATCTGTAAAATGAGGCAAGAATAGAGTCCACACATAGGCTTCTTAAGTGATATAATTGAATTATAATATACAAAAAGCTTAGAACATTGCTCGGCATCTTGCAAATACTGTTAGGTAGCTTAGCATAGGGAGTGGGTCATCCATTACATATGCTCAGGTTCAAACTTCCGGCCAGGAAGGGGTGGTACACCTAGGTGGGTGTTACACCTGGATTGGCCCATCTGAGCCAGGTGAATTCAATCCAGCCAATGGGGTTGACCAGGACCATCAACCATGCCTCCCTGTGGAGGAATTGAAAAGGCAGGATCTTGACCTCTCCGATGTCTCCCTTCACCCACTTTTCTGTTGTCCGTCCCCCAGGGAGGAGGTCACATGTAGATACTTGTAATCGGTTTCCTCTTTCCAATCCACCCTCCCTCTACCCTCCCAATATCACCACTCACAAATTATCAAGGTTTCTTGAGGGATGGGGGAGGAAGGGGTAAAAATGAGGACTTGATTGATGCCAGGGGCTTAAGTGGAGGCAAATGTTTTGAGAATAATGAGGGCAGTGAGTGTACAATGTGCTTTACACAATTGATGTATGTATGGATTGTGATAAGAATTGTATGAGCCCCTAATAAAACGATTTAAGAAAAGAAAGAAAAGGCAGGATCCTGGAGCCCACGTAGTGACTTTCTCTCCAGCAGCTTCTAGGCAAGCTGTGCAGGGGTGAGGGGCCCTGAGGTGCCTGTGTAAACCTGAAACTTCTTCTCTCAAAAAACTCACTTGGATCACAATCCAGGCTGCGGAGTGAATTCTTTCTCACGCGAAGCCAAGGACTGAGGTATATTTCTCCCACGAGAGATCTAACAATAGTATCTCTTATTATATCATTAGGAGCCCTGGTGGTGTAGTGGACTATGCATTAACCTGCTAATCGCAAGGTCAGGGGTTTGAACTGACTAGCCCCTCCGTGGGAGAAATATGAGGTTGTCTATTTCTGTAAGGCAATGGTTCTCAACCTTCTGAATGCCGCCACCCTTTAATACAGTTCATGTTGTGGTCACCTGCAACCATAAAATTATTTTCATTGCTACTTTATAACTGTAATTTTGCTATCGTTATGAATTGGATGACCCCTGTTAAAGGGTTATTTGATCCCCAAAGGGGTCGCGACCCACAGGTTGCGACCCCTGCTGTAAGGATTTAAAGTCTCAAAACCCCAAAGGGGCAGATCTTTGTCCTATTGGGAGTCAATAAAATGGTAGTTAGGTTTTTTTCTGCATCAGTATCAGATTCTGGTGGCAATCTCAGTCATCCTGCATTGTGGTCTGGTTTGAACTCCGGAAATGACTGCCCTGGTTTGAGGTGAGGGCCACGGTGCTTCAGTGGTAGACCTCTCATCGTCTTTCACCGGGAAGACCCGGGTTTGATTTGCAGCCAATGTGCCCCAGACTGTCAGTGAAGGTTTGTGTGTTGCTACGACACTGAGGCTTCAGTGGTGTTTCCAGACTGAAACAGAATAATGAAGAAAGACCTGATCATCCCCATCCACACATTGACCTATGGCCCACCACTGTTGGCTTCCTCTCCCAGTCCTGGTGGTAGCACAGATTGGCACAGTTTGCTCCACTGCCCATGAGGTGCCCATGAGAGGCTGAGTCGACAACCACAGTCAAGATCAACAGCTTAAACTCCATTCTGGGTCTATGGAAACAAGAACAACCTTCTGAAATGAGGTCACATTGCTATTTAGGACTGGGAGGATGCCTTTGTGATATGGATTGCACTCTGGATCCCGAGGGGGACTTTTAAACACAGCCACATAGCAGCTCCGGAAATTGTCATAGTGAGAAGGCAGGTTAAAAAAAAAAAAAAAAAAGCTTTTACTGGCTTGCTCAAAGGAGGCTGCGGGTAGATTGTGGGGTGGAAAACTCCTCTGGAAATGAAAAGTTTTTTTCCTTACATATGCATCATTTCTTCTGGTCCTGAAAGAAAACACAAAGCAGACGAGAGAAGGAAATGGAGACTAGCAGTCATCTTGTTGGTATTCCCACAGCACCCCCTCCTTAAGCACTTGCTGCCATCTCATCCAACTCCACTCAGTGTATTTCCACCCGGCAATGATGCAGAAATGTCTGCGTACTCCAGTTTGATTGTAGTCGGGCAACGTTTATGGCTTTGACATTCAACTGAGCATGGCAGGACGTCTAGAAACAATTATAACCAGCACCTGCTCTGTCTGTGCTGTGGGCAGGCAGTGACGGATTCCCAGCCTCTGGAACACTAGTGTTCCCTCCCAGCTCAGGATAATGACGGTGACACTCGCCCCCCTTGTTGTCTGGGGAGCTCAAGGAGCTCTCCTCTGAAACCTCAACTTATGGGCATTTCTTTAAGTGAAGACATCAAATTAGTGACTGGAAAGGAAGGCGTAGGAGATGATTATTGGCCACAAGACAAGCCTCAACCGCCTCCAGAGAGCATGTCTCCTAAGTACCAAGTCGGCGGTGACAGCTAGGGGGCCCTGGGTCACCGGGTGGTGTTGAGAGGGGACTCTGGGGCCCCAGCATTGGACGCTGGCGGGTGCAAGTTCAAGAGGGTCAGGGGCTGATGCCTCCCCATGCCCCTGCCCTCCCCCAGCAAGGGCGCTCTGGGGTGCTGGGTCCTTGAGGCCCCGGCTGGCGGGGCCGCCCACGGTCAAGGCTTCGGGCACAAGCGCGGGTGCGCTGAGGCCTGTGCCGTGCGGGGGTCTGGGCTCAAGCAGGTGGTCGCGGCGGCTCCGCGGGCGGGCGGGCGCCCAGCAGGACGACCGACGACCCCCAGCGCGTCGCCGGCACCCAGCGCCCGGGCGTAGAGGCGGGCGGGGGGCCTGCGCTCCGCTGCCGCCAGGGCCCCCTCCTTCCGCGCCCCCCCCCCCCGCGCCAGGTGAGCCCGGCCTGGGCCTCGGCGGGCGGTGGGGCTGCCCTCTCGCCGCCCTCCAGCGCCCCTCTCGCCGCCCTCAAGGGGCCGGGCCGCGCCGAGCCGGGCGGCCGCCGGCCGGGGCTGGGGGTTGGGAGGGGCGGGGGTCACAAGCGGGTCGCTCGTTCGGCCGCAGGCGGGGGGCGTGGCCGGGCGGCCGCGCGCTAGGCCGGGCCAGCGGCCGCCACGCCCTCGGGCTCAGACTCCGACTCCGGCTCGGCTCGCCCTGGCGGCGGTGGCGCCGTGAGGAGGAGTCCGCGCTCCTCTGTGGCGGCGGCGGCGGCCGGCTCCAGGCCGGGTTTTGGCGCCGCCCGCCTGCTGCCTCCTGGCGGCTCCTGAACTCCAGCCCCCTCTCTATCAGCCTCTCACTCCGTCTCAATACGTCTCAAGATGGCGGCCAATGTGGGATCTATGTTTCAATATTGGAAGCGCTTTGATTTACAGCAGCTGCAGGTCAGGCTTATCTCTCGGCCTCTCGCTCGCGGGTGGGGGCTGCGGGCGGTCGCGGCCTCCCCGGGGGGGCGCCGGGCTGCCTTGCCGCCGGGGAGCCGCGGCGGAGGGGAGGAGGGAGGTGCCGGGGAAAGCGGGGCCGACTCAGGGACAAGTCCCTCTCACTCCCCGGCCCCCATTGATAACTCGCTTGATCGGAAATTGATCCTCTTTGTTCAATTCATCGATCAGCCCAAGATGGCGCCGGGAGCCGCCGCCGCCACCGCTGCCCCTGGTGTCTGCCCCCTCCCCTGGCGCCCCCCCCCCGCCCCTGAGCCGCCGCCGCCGCCGCGGGACCAGGGAGGGGGCGGCACCGGGCGCCCGCGGGGTGCGCAAAAAAAACAAACAAAAAAAAAGAACTTGAGGAAAGTTGTGTTTTTCTTTGCTGTCTCATACCCTGTATTCTTTTATCTCCTCTCTGAGATCCTTCTGTAAGGGGATGTCCAGTGCACTGCAAATAGGTTTTGGGTCTATACCCGGCCGTCCCCTCTCATTCTCCATGATAAGATTTTTTTGTTCTCATGATGCCTGTTGCCTTATCCCTTTGAAACTTTGTGATCACACAGGCTGGTATGCTTCCTCCATGTGGGCTCTGTTGCTTCTGAGCTAGATGGTTGCTTCTTTACCTTCAAGCCTTTAAGACCCCACACGCTATATCTTTTGGTAGCTGGACACCATCGGCTTTCTTCATCACATTTGCTTATGCAGCCGCTTTGTGGTCAGTGATGGTGTAGGGAAGGTGAGCATCGTTTAATGCCAATTTAATAGAACAATGTTCTTGCAATGAACGAGTCCTTGAGCGGAGACCCTATGTCCATCTGCTACCTTAATACTAAATCTATAAACACATGGACATAGATCTATTTCCCCATGCCCCTTTGTAAATATATGTACATCCTTTATTTAGACATCTATAACTGGCCCTTGCTTCCCAGCTCACTCTTCTATACCCTTTGATTTTCCTCTTGTGCCCACTGTCATGCTCAGTCTTCCTTTGGGTTTCAGTAATTCCTCTTGGTTACATTACCCTTGATCACGCCCTACCAGGCCTCCTGCATCCCCCTCACCACTGATTTCCATCACTTTTTGTTCCCTTGTCTCTGGAATTCTTAACACCACTACCTTTCTTCCCACCTCCCTCTCTCGCATGTCCTCCAGGATGTGCTAGTTCCGTTTTTTTTTCTCCTCCAGATTGTTCGTTCAGCCTATCTTATTTAGACAGACCTGTAGAGGCAATAACATGCACAAAAACAAGAAAGAACAAAACCAAGCAGCAAAATAAACAAAACAACAAAAATCCAATTACAATAAAAGAAAACAAAGGTCAACAAGATAGAAAAGCTCATAGATAGTTTAAGGACTATGTGTTGGCCTTTAGAAGTGTTTTCTAGTCCAGTCTTTTGGGGCACCAAACCCTGACCCTAAAGTCCACCTTTAGCATTTCCTTGGGATCTTGCTGCTCCTTTTACTTGCTCTTCTGCTGTACCCCCTTAGTGTTATGCCTCGGTGTAGCGAGATCAGTTTGGGGGTAATTCCCACACTGTGTCTCCAGTGTTGTCCCCTCTAGGGCTATGGGTCTTTGAGGGACGTTGTGTCTCGTCGTGGGGCTGGCCATGTGGTCTTCTATGTGAACTGACTTCTCTGAGTGGGAACATCATCCTCAAGGTCTGGTGGGACAGGATGTGCTCCACTCTCCCCTTCTCCCCTTCATCTCTGTGTGCTCTGATCAGATAATGTCTCTGTCCAGGAGATGCAAATTCAATGCTATCCTCTGAAATAAAATCTTTGGGAGGGGTTGTGGGGAATATCTGCTCAGATCTTTGGTGTGTCCAGGAGAGAGGGACTGCTCGGCTGGGCACAGCCACGAGGGGCTCAGAACTCTGGCTCCAGAAAATGGTTGTAAGTTTGGCTTTGTTTTTAACCAGTTGTGTGCCTCTGGGTCAACACCTGTGTTTTTTTGAGTTAGTTTTCTGATCCGAAAAGTAAAGGTACTCCATTGTCCAGACTCCCATGTCACCAAGTGATCGATAGGGGCTAACCAGAGCCTGATTCAAATAGTGTGGATCTGTTAGGTGCCTTCTAGACCTGGGGTGGCGATTCGGAGCCCAGGACAACAATAATGTCCGAGAGGTGATATAGGTGGCTCCAAATTGAAACAGGAAGACCACTGTGGAGATTTTGTCCTTCCACTGATGGCCACAGGCCACCGCCTCACGTCCTGCAAAAACAGTTTCCATGGCTCAACAGCCAAGCCAGGGGCCAGTGCCATAAAAATCATATGGCTAACTGGGACAAAGGGCAGACAGATATTTTTTATCATGATGTCTTGAGAAACCCACCTAACCTCCATGCAAATCTTCTGGTGTGAGTTATTTTTGGAAGCAATCATATGCTGACAGTAATTCAAATCTTTCCTTTTGACAATTTGCCTGTACTCTTTTCTGAACCTGAGAAGGTAATCCCTGTGTCCACTAAGAAATTGACTGGCAGGCCTCCTACTTGGACAGTTAGCCTGGGATCCTGGGGACCAAGTGAAACAGAGCACTGACACCTTCATTCAGCTTCTTCAAGCATTATTGTCTCTTGCTTGGGATTTTCTAGGTGTGGATGAGGCCCGTCCTCTCTATTGGAGGGTTGTCTGCTTCTCCTGGGGTATTCAAGGCACTGATTTTTCCAATGTCCTTCTTTCCTGCAGTAGGCACATTGATCCTGCCCCATGGCTTGGCGGTGCCCACAGGTCAGTCTCTCCGTAAGTGGGCCATGCTCTCCTTTTCCTGAGCCTCTGGGGTCTCTCATGGCAATTACTAGTATTTTAACTAGTTTCTTTGTCTCTGTCGTGGTAGGATCATCTCTGTTGTTACACACCCGCTGAGCCACTTGTACCAAATCACTAAGATTTTTCCCGTCAAACCCTTCCCACTTCTTTTTCATGTCTGAGGCAGACTGAGTAATAAAGGCAATACTTATTGCCCTCCTGTTCTCGGGGCCTCCAGGCCGTTAGGGATATAAAGCCCGTAGGCTTCCATCAGTCACTCTAAAAAGGCACGCAGACATTCTCTTGTAAGAGCCTGAAAATTCTCACTGACCTTAGATAAATTCATAGGTTTTCTAGCTGTTCCACTGAGGGCCTGCAAGAGAAACTGGTGATACCTGGTTAGGCCTTCTGTGCCTTGCAAGGAGTTTGGATCTCACATTTTTCGTGCAGTGGCAAAAAGAGTTTCCCTCACATGGGGAGTGCCTGCTGTCTGACCATCATGTCCATTGACTGCTTACTGGGCCTCTCTCTGGCAGGGCTACTGTACCTGTGTTGTGAACAGCACCTGGAGAAGTTGCTGGCAATTTCTGGAGGTGGGCTAATGCATATGGAAAACCGTTTCTATCAAGGAATCAGACCTGCTTTGTCAGAAAAAGGGATTTTGTTGATTCCAATTATACAAATCACTGGAATACAAGGGGATATATACCCAAAAAGGGACTCAGGGGTCTTCCCCAGGTGTTGGGGCTGCTTGCCTTGAGTGTAGAATGGCTGCTGCCAAATCATCCTTCTTGGGGGGTGGGGCGGTCGAGATCCCATACCAGCCCTAGTGTATGTTGGGGTGTGGACTCAGAAAGGAGTTATGAGTATTTCTCTCTCTCCAGCCCCATGCACCTGACAGGGTGGCAGTGATAATGAAGGGTCGTAAGCTAGTTCTCCCACTCCCAGAGTCCTCCTGCAAAAAGGAATAAAGCCGAGACAGAGGGGTATGGGGAGGGGTTGGGGAAGGGCAGCCTCCACCTTAGTGGTTTTAGGACCTTGGGTCTATTTTTTTTCTGGTCCTGCCATGTTTCCTGAAATCTTGAAACAAGAACCCTTTCTGTTGCAGGAGGAAGTAAGTCTTTTGTTTATGCTGGCTTATTAGTGGCAATGTCATTCCACGCATCAATTTTAGGGATCAGATAGGGATGTCCTGGTTCCCCATAAACATAACTATGAACTCTGAGAAATAGGGGAAGGGAAAACGAGTCTTGCATGGGCAAATCAGGAACTCCTTCTGTCCAATCACCTTTAAACAAATTGCGGAGTCTCCAGGCTTTAGGGCTGAAACTACATTCTCTTTGTGAGCGCCTAGAGCAGGGGTCCTCAAACAATAGCCTGTGAGCCACATGCGGATAGCCGAGGACCTTGATCCTGTCCGCCGAGTGTTTGTGCCCCGTTTGTTTGTGTGTTTTTTTTAAACTTCAAAATAAGGTATGTGCAGGAAGCATAGGAATTTGTTCATAGTTTTATTGAAACGATAGTTCGGCCCTCCAACTGATCAGAGGGACAGTGAACTGGTCCCTGTTTAAAGAGTTTAAGGACCCCTGGCCTAGAGAAATCAGAAATCCGTAGTTCTGGGGAGAGCACTCCTGTTAAGGAGGTTTCCTTTCTAAGCAAGCCCAGACAGTGGCAATTGGATCTCGGTGCACCTCGAAATGTTGTAGCCACTCTCCATTCCCAGAAAGAAAACTACTCCGACCGCTGGCAAGTTCAACAGAAAAAGTTTTTTTTCCTGAGCAGCCCCAGTCTAATTGTCCAAAGGTTTTTATACTTTTGCAATGTGCAGGTGTGCAAGCAGGCAGAGTAGAGAAGCAGGGTGTTGCAGTTAGTCATTCTTAGTTGAACAAAGACTGCTCTGGTCGCTCTCGCGAATCTTCTGAGCATCCATATCCTTTGGGACATTCCCTTGGGCACATCTGCACAGCCTACCTCCCCTATATCAGCTAGTTCATTTACAGTTCATAGCTACTTTATTTACTTTACATGGTGCCTTCTGTCAGCTCATAATGGCTTCACTCTTGTCAAGGCTGTTTAAGCTTTTCCCAGAGATCCTATATAGCCGCCATTGTGGCCATGGGGAAACGGGGCCTGTGACCCTGGCCAAGATGGTGCCCACCAGCCCAAACATGTGGAAGGGCACTGCCTAGGGAGCTGGTTGAATAGACCTGGGAGTTAGCCCTGCCTTGTCCTGGGAGCCAAATATTTCCCTTTTCCCCTCCATTCCCTTTCTCCTGGCTTTTCAAACAAGCTGCTTTAGCCCTATAATGCCCAGCACAACATTTTTATAACATTTAATTGAAACTTATCTAGTACCAAACTTATAAATTATCAATGTGACAATTTGGTTACATTTCAAAAACATTGCACGTTTTATATATTTGAATGCCATATATACATATTGATAACTATGAAAGTAAAGAATAAAAATGTTTAAAATTATTTCCTGAATTTAAAACTTGAGGCGTTATAGTGTTAGTGTTCTACCAGTGTAGGTTTGTTCCTTGTTACAGGCTGGTTTTCCGTGGCCCAGGCTTAGGCCAATGGCATATGGAACCCTTCCTGTGTAACTGTTACCTTTAGGCTTTCAGTGTTGCTGCTTAAGGCACTTTTGGGGAAAGCTCTTACTACACAGTTCCACTGCCACGATGTTCCAGACAGAAATTCCAATTCCCTTAAGGTTCCCTGAGCTTCCAGATGCCCCTTCCCTTCAGAGATTTGAGAGTCTGCTCCCGCCAGCAGGCATCTTGGAGGGCCGTGGGGCCATTCCAAGCAGTGGTTCTCCTAGCTTGTCTAGAATAATGGTTGGACTTAAAGTCGACCTCAGTGAGTTGTCTTTGATCCCTTACTTCTTGCTGGGGCATCTTCCTGAGGCAACAGATTCAGGGCAATAAAGGGCTCGCTCTCAAGTGGGGTTTATTGACCTTGAGGCAGCAAGCTCTACATAGCCTTCTTTTGTGCTTTCTAGATGGGACTTAGCAGCTTCATACTCAGGAATTGCCCCCTTGCATGAATCCTGTCCAATTGGGATAGAGTTGACACAGAGGCTAGACAAACAAAAGCTGATACACTATGCAACTTTATTTGAGAAAGGAGAATGGTGGCCAGAGAATGGTACACTTTCCCTTCTAACCCTGATTCACCTGGAACAGTTTTGTAAAGTGATTGGAAAGTGGGCCGAAATGCCAGAAGTTACAGCATTTCTCCTTTTGAGGAGCAGTAGAGACCTTCATCCCCAGTGCACCCAGGAACCCCCTAAGGCAGGCATCCTCAAACTGTGGCCCGTGGGGCACATGTGGCCTGACGACATTTATCCCACCCTCAGGGTGTTTTTGCTGCCTCTGCATGTCCTACTTAGTAGCCGATTCGTGCAATGTGCATAGGAATTTGTTCATAGTTTGGTTTTTTTTAACTATAGTCTGGTGCTCCAACGGTCTGAGGGACAGTGAACTGGCCCCCTGTGTAAACAGTTTGAGGACCCCTGCCCTAAGGGATCCTGGACTTAGGGGTTACTAATCTCCCAGCCCTGAAACATCCCTGAACATTCTACCCGTTGTAGGAGGCACCATGGGAATTTGGTCTCTGGGTAATTTACAAGTCTTTTATTCAATTTGAAGCCAAGAAAATTAAAAATGACTCAGACACTTACTTTCTTTTGATCCCTGTTGACTCCCGCTGTAGTATTCCAATATTACAATTTAACGCTATAACGCATGACCTTTTCATTCCATTCAATTAAATGTGTGTGTATAGATAGATAGATAGATAACTATGAAAGTAATTAATGAAAACAAAATTTGTTTGACCAAAGTTAATAATTGAGGGATAATAGGATTAAATAGAAGCATGGTTCTTAGCAGTGGGTCCAAACATTAGGATCATAAATGAAACAGTGATCTCAGTGCACCCAGTAGTTCCCAAACCCTGTACCCTCATTGGGGAAATTGTGGATGCTTTTACTCCCGTGCCTATACTTAGAACGAACAAACACACATGCCTGATAATCCTAAGATTTTTTTTGTTTCCTGTGACACTCACCTAATTTCAAGGGCACTGCCACCTCACAAGCCTAGCCTTGTCTCAGTTAAACTGTTCACCCTCTTGTCCGTTTGTTTGTTTTTCCAGAAGTTCTCAAGTTACCAAGCCCTCTGAACCAAGTGTGCCACCTCTAGGACCACCATCTCCTGGACCACCTCAACCTTATCCATCCTAGACCTGAATGGACAACCCCTCCCAGCAGAGTAGAAAGGGTATGGACCCAAAGCCCCACTTCACCCTTTTGCCAGCAGGAAGGACCTAAAGATGTCGTCGCCTTGTACCCCAAAGATTTGGGTCCATATCTCTTCAGGGTGTAAATTTTAGGTAGCTAGCATAGGGACTAGGTTGTCCATGATACATGCTCAGAGGGCCAAGCTAGCCACCCAGGAAAGAGTGGCACACCGAGCGTGCTCAGAGGTCCAGGTTTCCAGTCAGGAAGGCCAGGTACACCTGGGTGGGTGCTGCACCCACATTGACCCACCTAGGCCAAGTAAATTCAATTCAGCCACTGGGGTCCACCAGGGTTGCCTACCATGCCTCCCTATCTCTCCTAAAACACAATTGGATCACAAACCTGGCTTTGGCGTGAATTCTTTCTCATGCAGAGCCAAGGACCAAGGTATATCTGTCCACAGAGAGAAAAACCTAGGAAAGCTCTTTGGAGGCAGCAGCACTGCACATGAGTGGCTATTGGATACTGTTTAGATGCATGGCTTTCTATTTGGAACTTTTTTTTGTCTCACCTGAATGGAAAGGAAGAGGTAATACTTCTGGATCACACAGTATCCATGTCCACAAATGAGCTGCTCATTCCACAGTCCTGGCAGTGCCTTTTGAAAACCCTCTGCTTTAGAATGTCACTCCTTGAAGATGGCAGTGGGAGTGGCTGGGGCCAAGTATGCTGCCTCTTACTCCCAGTTGCAGGTTTCTGGATGCTGATTGTATCTCTTACAGCATCAATTAGTGGGCTTGTTGTCTGCCTCAGGCTTTGTTCACAGAGATCCTCCAGCTAGGTGGTGGTGTGTGCGCATAAGCAGAGGCTTCCTGCCAATCCCCCATGAGTAGTAGAGCTCCCATGGTGTGGACTACATGAAAGCCGTGCTCCAGCCAGCAGGATTACAAAGGAGGGTGGGCCCGGCAGGACAGGAGGGCCATTGCCCCTATGGAATGACCTCAGAACCCCGCCTCCCTCCCTGTCCAGCTCCTGGGACTATGGGCCCTAAGCTTCATGCCTGACTCAGGAATAGACACAGGGTGAGGCAACTCCAGGAGGTGATTTTGCTGATCTAATCCAGCCTGAGATCATCCTTGCATGTGCCCTCTGTCCAGACCTTTTTTTAAATTGTTCATGCAACACTAACCACAATGCATATATACATCGGTTGTGTAAAGCACATTTGTACATTCATTGCCCTCATTATTCTCAAAATATCCACTCTCCACCCCACCCAAGCCCCTGGCCTCAGCTCCTCATTTTCCCCCCTCCATTCGAGCTACCCTTGATAATTTACTAATTATTTTCTCATATCTTGCACTGTCTGATGTTCCTTCACCCACTTTTCTGTTGAGGTTAAATGTAGATCCCTGTATACGGTTTCCGTTTTCCAACCTACCCTCCCTCCACCCTTCCCGAGTCTGCACTCATAACACTGGTCCTCAAGGGCTCATCCACCCTGGATTCCCCATGTTTCCTGTTCCTATCTGTCCAAGTGTACATTCTCTAGTCTAGCCTGATTTGTAAATTAGAATTGGGATCATGATAGTGGGAGATAGGAAACATGTAGGAACTAGGGGAAAGCTGTGTTTCATCGTTATTATCTGGTACCTGTCTTGGTTTATCTCCTCCCTGACACCCTTCTGTTAGGGATGTCCAGAGGACTGTAAATGGGCTTTGTGTCTGTACCCAGCACTCCCCGCTCATTCGCAATGATAAGATTTTTTTTGTTCTGATGATGCCTGCTACCAAATCTTTTCAAAACCTCATGATCACACAAGCTGGTGTGCTTCTTCCATGTGGGCTTTGTTTCTTCTGAGCTAGATGGGCGCTTGTTTTCCTTAAAGCCTTTAAGACCTCACATGCTATATATTTGATAGCTGGGCACCATTAGCTTTCTTCACCACATTTGCTTATGTACCTGCTTTGTGTTCAGTGATCGTGTAGGGAAGGTGAGCATCATAGAATGCCAATTTAATAGAACAGTATTTTTGCAACGAGGGAGTCCTTGAGCAGTGGCCCAATGTCCATCTGCTACCTTAATACAAAACCTATAAATATAGGGACATAGATCTATTTCCCCATGCTCATATATTTAAATATGTACATGCCTTTTTTTAAACCTCTATAATTGACCCTTGCTTCCTAGCTTGCTTTTCTATTCCCTTTGATTTGCCTCTTGGGCCCACTGCCATGCTCACTTTTCATTTGTGCTTCAGTAATTCAGTAATTCCTCTTGGTTCCATTGGTTCCATTTCCCTTGATCACTCCCTACCAGGCCTCCTACATCCCCCTCACCACCGATTTGCATCACCTGTTCTTCCCTTTTCTCTGGGTTTCTTAACACCACTACCTTTCCCCACACCTCCCTCTCTCCCATGTCTCCCCAGAAGTGTTGGTCCTGTTTTCTCTCCTCCAGATTGTTCGTCCAGCCTATCTTATTTAGACAGACCTGTAGATGTAATAACATACACAAAACAAGACAGAGCAAAACCAAGCACTAAAAGCAACAAAACAACCAAAATCCAATGACAATGAATGAAAACAACTCAACAAGAAAGAAGTGGCTCATCGTTAGTTCAAGGTCGGTTTGTTGGCCTTTAAGAGTGTTTTCCAGTCCAGTCTGTTGGTGTACCAAGTACTGGCCTCAAAGTCATCCTTTGGCATTCCCTGGGGACCTTGATGCTTCGTTTTCTTGCTCTTCTGCTGTACCCCCTTAGTGTTATGCCTCGGTGTGGCAGGATTAGTTGGGGCGCATTTCCCACACTGTGTCTTCAGTGTTGTCCCCTCTAAGGCTATGGGTCTTTGAGGGGTGTCTTGTCTCATCGTGGGGCTGGCCATGTGGTCTTCTATGTGGACTGGATTCTCTGAGTGGGAACATCATCCTCAAGTCCTGGTGTGCCCGGGCACATCTTGTTTCATTTGAATCCCAGTTTTACCTTTCCTCCTTTCTGGGTTCTGAAGCATCAGATGGGTGCCAAACGCTTCCACGGACAACTAAAGCTGAACAAGGTGGAGGCAGATGAAGAGCAACGGGAGGTTGGTGTTTGGGAGACTGAATACTTGGGCTTCCTAGGCCAGTCCAGTTGGTGGTTAGAGCCCTGTTTCAGATTCCACTGTAATCTCCTAGTGTCCAAGGACCAAGTGGCTCCTAAGTCTAGAATTTCTGTTACATGTGTCACCAAGGAGGAGTTGGGCTAAAATGCATTGAAGAATAAAGCAGGAGCTTGGCTTATGAATCCACTCTCTGATTCTGAAATTTCAAAGGCTCCGTGCACAGACATTTCAACACTGAAAGCACAGCAGGGAAAACCAAAGACTTGGGCTTCCTCCTTGTCCCTCTTTTCGGGCTTTTACGGTTTTCCAAGGCGCCTCCCTGAGCCGAGTGTTGTATAGGTCAGGTTTAAAGATGTCCTAGTTCCGAGGGACTTGCTGTTCTGCTTTCTTTTTCAGGGAGACCTGGTTTCTTGTCTTGTGGCCAAACACAGAGCACAGATGTCTGTGGGCCTCCTCCCTTTCCCCTGACCTTTGCTCTCTTCTCTGGATACACTACTGACCTGTTCTCCCTTACAAGATCTGAACTGCTCACAAACTTCGATGAATTTTCATCCTAGCAAGAAGCATCTGAGCATCTTATTAGAGCCTGTATGAGTTCTGTTCTGGATGCTTATTTGTGCAACTTCAGGGTCTGGCATGGAAACATTCCATGTCCACAGACCCACACAAATAATATAAACTCCAACAGTAGTTTAAGGTTTAAGGTGGTAACAGGGAACGCTGGGGCCTGTGGCTCCTGGTGAACCTCACAGGCTGTCTAAAGGGGCTACTTCCATCTCAATGTAACCATACAGGAATGTAGACCTGTTAGGTAGCAAGACAAGGGGTTGTTCCTCTCCATGCTTAGGGGGCCCCCTACAGGAGGTTGGAAGCCAATGCAGGCTAAAGGGCATGCACCAATTCAAGGCCAAGCCAGGAGAGCTTAATTGACGCCTCACAGCTGAAAGCCCTTAAAAGGCTGGAACCTTCCCTTCAGCTGCTTCTCTGCCTTCCGCTCAGCAGGGCTGGGTGTGCAGTGTCATGAGGGTGCCCGTGTTCAGTTAACTGTAACGCCGGAACCTTCTTCTCTCCTGTATATGAACCCACTCGGATCACCAACCAGGCTTTGGTGTGAATTTCTTTCTAGTGTGTAGCCAAGGACCGAGACATTTCCCACCCGAGAAACCTACAGACCCAGACTTACAATAAACCCATATGTGTGTGTGTGTGTGTGTGATATACACACACACACACACACACACACATATATGGCAAGAGGTGAACAGGTCTAGCCAGCAATGGTGAAGAGGGCCCTGGGATTGAGATTGAGAACGATTCTGAAGTAGAATCCATAACCCTTAGAAATGTATTGGCCTGCTATACCAATCCAATTACCCTCAACCTTCTTCAAAGAATTGGAAAAACTGACCACCAACTTCATATGGAGAGGGAAGAAACCCAGAATTAGCAGAGAACTCCTCAAGAAGAAGGACACAATTGGAGGACTCGCCCTACCTGATTTCAATGCCTACTACACAGCTACAGTGGTCAAAACAGCATGGTACTGGCACAATGATAGACACTCAGACCAGTGGAAAAGAATAGAAAGCCCAGGAGTAAAATCATCAGCATATAGACAACTGATCTTCGACAAGGGTCCCAAAAATGTCAAGTGGGAAGCAGATGCCCTCTTTAATAAGTGGTGCTGGAAACAATGGATATCCACATGTAGAAAGTTGAAATAAGACGTCTACCTCACCCCATGCACAAGAATACACTCAAGGTGGATCACAGATCTAGAAGTCAAACCCCAAACCATCAGGACCATTAAGGAGGGAATCGGGACTAATCTCAGCGTACTGGCCCAGGGAGCACATAGGCTCACTGCAACAGGGAAGGGGACACACACAGGTGAATTGGAAATCGACAAATGGGATCTAATAAGAATAAAATGCATGTGCACCTCGAAAGACTTTGCCAAGAGGGTGACAAGGCAACCCACAGACTGGGAGAAGATTTTTAGTAATGACACATCAGACAAAGGGCTCATTACTAAAATCTACAACACCATCGTGACCTGCAAAAAGAGGAAAACAGTTAACCCCCTAAGGAAGTGGGCAAAAGAAATGAGAAGAACTTTCACTAGAGAGGAGATCAATATGGCCAATAAACATATGAGAAAGTGCTCAAAGTCCCTTGCCATAAGAGAAATGCAAATCAAAACAACCATGAGATACCACCTAACACCCCTGAGGCTAGCCCAGATCAGTAAATCAGAGAGCAACAAGTGTTGGAGGGGCTGTGGTGAAGTAGGAACCCTCCTCCACTGCTGGTGGTCGTGTACATTTGTACAGCCACTGTGGAAAGCAATCTGGCGATACCTAAAGAAAATGGAAATTGATCTACCTCATGACCCAGCCATCCCTCTACTGGGCATATACCCGGTTGAAGCAGCAAATAAAACACGACCAGTCATATGCGCTCCAATGTTTATTGCGGCACAATTCACAATGGCAAAGACTTTGAAACAGCCTAAGTTTCCATCGACAGATGAGTGGATTAGCAAACTTTGGCACATACACACAATGGAGTATTATGCAGCACTGAAAAGCACCGATGAGCACATGAAACACGTTATTTCATGGGAAGAGCTGGAAGGAATTATGTTAAGCAAGGTAAGCCAGACCCAAAGGGACAGGTACAACACGAGTCCCCTGAGGTAAGTACAATCAGCATGACAGAAATAGAAGAATAAACATCCATCCCACAATAAACGGGAGGAAGCATAGATAGTTGGAGGGAGGACAGGCCACACCTAGGGAGGTACATAAGAGCCCAGCATAAAGAAGGGGTAGTGGGGTAGGGAGAGGGAGAACCGGGAGGGGGAGAATCCGAATGGATGGTATGGGGGGGGGCAGGGTACTAACCCACCCGGGGGAGAGTATCGGTTATGTCCCCACAGACTTGGAACATGCATACGGACCCCAACACGACACACCAAACAAGGAGGACAATGCAAAGTACAGAGGTCTACACAAAGAGGCTGGACGACAAGCCGGCCCAAACCAGAATTAGGCCGACCCCCACACTCGAAGGGAATACCACAGAAAACAAAAATAGATTGTCTGGAGTGGGAAAGGAACTGACCCACCACACCACATCCAGAAGGAAGCTGAAACAAAAGAAGGAGAAAGGACATAGTGGAGTACACCTGAGTCCACCAAGCCCAAAGTCCATAGACCAGCTAGAAGAGCCCATCATACAGAGAGGACCATTCAGCTGACCACACTACGAGATATGACATCCTGCACCAACACATGGCCCTACACGGGACAGCACCTGAGACACAATGGGGGATGGGCAACTGAGCTGACCCCACCACACTGAGGCAAACACTGGGGACATGCAATGGAGCAGCGAAGGAAGCAGAGCAAAGGGAGCCCGAGGGAGTAGAAAGGATGGTCTTCTGGGCCAGGACGTGGCACCTCACAAGCTACACCTAGAAAACACTCCTAAAGGCCAATGAAAGGACCTTGAACTACTAGCAATTTTTTCTTTTAATATTTGCTATCTTTTTGTTTAGTCTTTTTAAATTTGTTTTGTTTTTTTACCCAGTAAATTTTGTATGCTAGTGGCTTTTCTGCTTATCAGCGTGTCGATGTTGCTTCTGTCAAAGCCATGTTCTTATGGGCCACTTGGGCGCAGTCAAAGTCATATCCATTTGTATGCACGTATTACTATGTCAGCAGGTCCACCTAGACAAGATAGGCTGGACAAATAATGAGAGAAGAAAACAACAGGACCAACGGTCCTGGAGGGACATGAGAGCGTGGGAGGTAGGGGAAGGGAGGAGGTGTCGCCCAACACAGGGACAAGGGAACAGCGAATGGTTCAAAACCAGAGGAGGGAGGGGAGGGGAGGACTGGAAGGGAGTGACCAAGAGCAAGGTAACTGAGAGGAACTACTGAATCCAGAATGAAGGCTAAACATGGTAATGGGTCGGGAGGAAAGCGAAAGGAAATAGAGGAAAGGAGTAGGAGGCAAAGTGCATACAGAGAAGCCTAAATACAGACATGTACATATGTAAACATATTTATGATTATGGGGGCAATAGATTTATATGCATATATTTATAGGTTCAGTAGTAGGGTAGCAGATGGACATTGGGCCTCCTCATGCATAATCCCCCAATACAATAGCACCTCACCCTGCTAAGCAGCCATTGCAGGATACCCATCTTCCCGACATGATCACTGAAGACAGCCGTGTGTGTAAGCAAATGTGGTGAAGAAAGCTGATGGTGCCCGGCTTATCAAAAAAAAGATATAGCGTCTGGGGTCTTAAAGGCTTGAAGGCAAATAAGCGGCCATCTAGCTCAGAAGCAACAAAACCCACAGAGAAGAAGCACACGGCCTAAGCGAATACAAGGTGTTGAATGGACCATGTAGCAGATACAAAGGAACAAAATCAATCATTGTGTGATCACCTCTCTTACATAATGGCTGAAGACGAAAGTGTGCATAAGCAAGTGTGGTGAAGAAGGCGGATGGTGCCCGGCTACTGAGAGATATAGCGTCTGGGGGCTTAAAGGCTTGAATGCAAACAAGCGGCCATCTAGCCCAGAAGCAACCGAGCCCACACGGAAGCAGCACACCAACATAGGTGATCATGAAGGACAGAGGAGACCAGGTCTCCAACATCAAAGGTGGGGTGGTGGTGAGAATCACATCACCGTGAAAGAGGGGGAGTGCATGATGGGGACCCAACGCCCACCTGTAGACAGCTGGACACCCCTTCCAGAGGGGTAGTGAGGAGGAGATGGGCCACTCAGGGTTCAGTGTAGCAACAATGAAACTCAAAACCTTCCTCTAGTTCCTGAACGCTTCCTCCCCTCCCAATCATCATGACCCCAATCCTACCTTGCCTTGTGGACCTGGTTATACCAGAGGATGTACAGCGGTGCAGTGGGGATCTGGAGGCACAGGGAATCTAGGACAGACGAACCCCTCAACACCAGCTGTGGGAGTGGCGACACCAGGAGGGAAGGGCATGTAGAAAGGGAGAACCGATCTCAGAGATCTATGTGTAACCTCCTCTCTGGGAGATTGGCAAGGGGGAGGCGGGTGAGGGGAGACGCCGGGGAGTGTAAGATAAGATGTAATAATTATTTATAAATTATCAAGGGACCAGGGGTGGGATCGGGGAGGGAGGGGGATGGGGGAAAAAAAAAGGGAAACCGAGCTGATTCCACGAACCCAAGTGGAAGGTGAATTATGAGAGTGATGAGTGCAACGAATGTATAAGGGTGCTTTGCTCAATTGATGTATGTACAGATTGTGATAAGAGCCTTATGAGCCCCAATAAAACGATTAAAATAAATAAATAAATAATGAAAGAAAAAAAAAAAGAAATGTATTGGCCTTAGGGGAGGGGCAAAGAGGGCTGGATTGAGAAAGTCTGTGGCATCCAGTTCTGACTTGACTTTTGGATCCAGAATCTTTCAGGAGTCATGGCCTTGCCCTCCAGCCAGAACTTCCAATAACCGTCTTCTCAGAGCCTTGTTAAATTCTCATAATACGTTACACCTGCCATCCTGTGAGCAGCTACCAAACCCAGGCACTTTTTTCTTTCTTTCTTTTTTTTTTAACAGGAACAATAAAGTTTATTGAACCGTAGCTTAGTACAGGCGCTGGGGTTTCCCCACGGTGCTCTTAATGTACAAAGCACGGATATTCTGCCAATTCTTCTTCAGCAGCGAAACCAAAAAGTTGACAGCCAAGTGGATGTTGTACACGAGTTCATCATCTGTCATCTTCACATGGCCAACTGCCACTGCCAGACACAGCACCTTCTTCATCTGGAACTTGACGGTGGACTTCACCTCGTCGACCTTGGCCACCATGTTCTCATTGTGGGTCAGCAGGGAAGGGAATTTCCCGGCCTTGTTCAGGCCCGGGCCCAGAATTCGAGGAATCTGCTTGATCAGGGTCTCTGAGGTCAAAAAGGCATCATACTTCTTGACCAGCTTTCTGACCAACTTCTTATTCTTGTTGAGCTTCTTGAGCGCCTCGATGTCCATGTGAGGGATCTCCACGGCCTTCGCTTGTCACAGTGCTGCTGGTCCCCAAGGACACACACTGAGAACTTGGGGCACGGGGTGGACTTAAGCCTGACGGTGCCAGAGAAGCATTTGTCCTTCTGAGGGTCGTAGTTCTTCAGGCTGATCTGCAGCTCCACCGTCTCCAAAAACTTCCGGCGCTTGCGCTGGTTCCTGTGCAGGACTTCCCGCACCGCCTCGTAGAGGGTGTCGCGAGAGACTTTGGTACTCATGGTTCCTAGCGCTGCGGCAACCGGAAAAGAGACCCAGGCACCTTTTTCAAAGACAAGCTCACTCTCTCTACCCTTAAGAGCAGGTAGTTTTTGGATGATGGATATGAGATACCACAGAAGGCAAATCTGTAATCTTCCATGATGCCCAAAACATGCTGTCACAACCAGGACCCATGACAATCCCTCAGTTTCCTAAATTGCTTCACTGTTGCTTTTTAATTAATATATGACATTAACTTGTCATATATTGATAACAGGGAGGACCCTGAACTAGATGAATAAATTAAAGCTCTCCTCATCCTGTGCTTTTATATGAATGTGTTAATTATTTTTGTCATTAGGGAGAATGATGGAGGGATGGAGCAATACCAAACGGAGTTTGACAAAGTGTTGTGTTTGCTGCGGGAAACATGGTGCGTGTCAGATACAATCCGTCACCCAGTGAGTCTGCAATTAACACCAAGGGACCAAGGTAGGATTCCCGGTAATAAATAGCCTTCCTCCCAGATGATAGTAGAGACCCAGCAGGACCCACTGTTGTGTTTTAGCAGTTGTACACGGGACCTTATGGGAGACAGAGCTGGTGTTTGAAATGAGTTTTGTTTGTCCCCAGTTGGCTCAGATTTGTTTTTTAGATAGCATAATCACTAACATTTAAACACAGGGTGATGTCACGTAACAATCTGCAGCTTCTGAGAAATGGAGAGGCCCGACTTTGCTGGTTGACAATGCACCTCTGGAAGACAAGGGGGACCACAGAGGGACTGGGGGGGGGGCAGGCAGATGTGGTGATCGGAGTTTGGAATCCTTGTTTTCCACGTAGAGGTGGCAAGGAGTTCAAGGGTTCAGAAATTGAGGAGGGAAGTTCCAGAAGACAAGTCTGTGTGGTCCATAATAAACCAATATAGGGGTTGAGATTTCAATCCGTTGGCTATTTATTTTGTGCCTGGTAGCCAACCAGCCCAGAATTCCTGACCTCGCCGACCGTGTGAAACAAGGACCATTCCAGAATTACATAGAAGCAAGCATGGAAGCAAGGGCATCCACCACCCTGAATGCGTAGGGGTCAGGAACCAAGTGCTTTCTGTAGAACAGCCCCAGAAGGCAGACCTTTGGCTGGAAAACCTGTTAGGGAGCTAGCATAGGGACTGGCAGGCCCATTACACAAGCTCAGAGGTCTGAGCTACCGGCTCATGAAGTAGAGGCTCACTGCATGCTCAGAAGTTCAGGTTTCCAGCCAGCAGGGGGAGCTACGCCTGGGTGGGCGCTGTACCTGCATTGGCTCACCTAGGCCAGGTGAATTCAATTCAACAATACAGCCAATGAGGTCGAACTACGTCATCGACCACGCCTCCCTAACCGCTCATAAAACTCAAGAGGATCCCAAACCAGGCCTCGGCGTGAGCTGTTTCTGGCGTGGAGCCGAGGACCGAGGCACACCTGCCCCAGGTGAGGTCCAACAGAAGCGGTGATGTTCGAACAGAAGCGGTGCTGTGTGACTGGAAGCTATGAGGTAAGCCGGGCCCAGGAGTGGGCCTTCCCATGCTGGTCTCACGGGTTGTGGGCCCCTCTGGGCTCCTTTCACCTCACCACCCTTGGGAGAATTGTTGGGTTGAGTTCACCTGGCCTAGGTGAGCCAATCCAAGTGGCGCCCCACCCAATACGGTGGAGGCCCCTGGGGACGCTTGTAGCGTATTGCCGCAGCCCCAGCCTTTTGTGTCGGTCTTTGCGCCATTTCTTGCTGGTGTCAGTCTTTGCGCCGTTTCCTGCTGGTGTCGGTCTTTGCGCCGTTTCTTGCTGGTGTCGGTCTTTGCGCCGTTTCTTGCTGGTGTCGGTCTTTGCGCCGTTTCTTGCTGGTGTCGGACTTTGCGCCGTTTCTTGCTGGTGTCGGACTTTGCGCCGTTTCTTGCTGGTGTCGGTCTTTGCGCCGTTTCTTGCTGGTGTCTGTCTTTGCGCCATTTCTTGCTGGTGTTGGTCTTTGCGCCGTTTCTTGCTGGTGTGCGGGACTTGATGTGCCTCTCTGTGCCTGCCTTCCCGGGCTGCATTTGGGAGGGGGCTGGGACGCTGCTGCCTGGAGGCTGGGAGGATTTTGACTCCCAAAGCCTTCTCGAGGCTCAGTGTAAAAGTTTATTTGGACTCGAAAACAGAATCAAAGACCCAATTAATTAAGTTTTAGAAGCAGGCTTTATTGCGAACTTGTGGCGGGTTCAGCAACTCAGGGTATTGAGCTATTGAAGCCACGCCAGGGAAAAAATCCTGGCGGCGTTTTTATGCCCACTGCTGGCAGGCACAGCTGGGAAGAATCATAGCTTGGGGGGGGGGGTGGATCTGCGCACACAGGTGCTTCCAAAGGGAGAAGGTCGTTAATCTTACCTACATATGTCAGGGACGCGTGGAGTGACCATATCTTCAGAAAACCTTCTGGCTTTGGGAGGAGCTGGTTCCAGGAATTTGGGGTTGAGCAGAGGAGGGGAGGTCAGTTAGGGGTCAGTCTTGAGAGCTAAAATGGAGTCTGTTGTGCCAAGACAGGACGTTTTAGACTGACCCTATAGGGAAAAGGGACATTAGTCCATTTCTGTAACTGCTTCCTGTGGGTAGTGGGCGAAGAGCAAGGGGAGGGGCTTTTCCAGGCAGAGTACTGGGAGTTGCGGCCTGGCACAGGGTGGAGAGGTTGTTGTTGCTGGTGGACTGCTATACGGGTGATTTCGCGGAGTCAACTTTGCAGGAGCTGAATGAGACAAGGAGCAATTAAGAGCAAAATTACTACTAAAATTATGGGTTCTAGTATGGGGGCTAGGAAGGAGTACAGAGAAGAGTTCCACCAGGAAGAGGATCCGTCTGTTCTGAATCTGTTGTTTTGCAGCTCACGGTTTAGCTTGTTGAGGGTCTGGACTCTAGTTTCCACAATTCCCAGCTTATTGATGTAATAACGGCATTCCTCCTGGAGGAATTAGCAGGTTCCTCCTTTTTCAGCAGTGATGAGGTCTAAAGTGCAGCGGCTCTGCAAGGCAACTTGGGCAACAGAGGTTGTTTGTTTCTGCAGGGAGGCTAGAGATTTGGCAGAGGCATCGACTGCCAGCTGGAAGCGTGTGGATAACTTGTCTGCTGTGGTGATAGAGGGTCTAAGGGTCCCGCCGCTGAGTCCTACTGCACCTGCTGCTGAGGCTAAGGAGATTCTCACTGCTATCGGAAGAAAAACTGCTCTTTTAGTTTGGCGACTGTATACCTGGATGTATTTGTCCTGGACCTCAGCCGGAGTGTATGTAGTGAGCTGCGGAACCAGAGTGACGGGCAGGCACAAAAGGGTAAGGTAGAACTGATGTTTAAATGCTTAGTGTATAGTTGCACCAAAAGAAAATTTTTTTCTGGCGCTGTTAGTGGTTTGGAGGGGATTTGGGTGACATTACATGTCTGTGTCGATGGATTGGAGTAGCAAAAGGGCACTTGAGTGTTTTCTGGTTGGATGTACAGAGGAATATTGGGGATGGTTATGGGTTTTGTGGTCTTTACGTTGGATGAAAATGACAGGGCAGGACCTGGTACTGCTACCAGAGGAGGGCGTTCTAGGGCTGCACACATGCAGCAGGTGGAGAGGTTGGCTAGTCCAGCAAAGTGGCGATGGCCAGTCCCTGCTGTAGCAGGGTAAGCTGGGAGAAGGGAGACTCAGAAGGTTTAGAAATTTGCTTAGTGAGTTGAAGGTCTTGGATCTGAATATTACAGTGGATGGTGGATTGGACCTGGAGTAGCGACCTCCATACATAGAGTTTGGCGTCTGGAAATTTCTCTCGGAGAGTGGCGTACCACGCTCCTGGAACCAGAGGTGTCCAGCGGCTATCCCAGGGGTCTGGGATTGTGAGAGTGTATTTAGATTTATGGTAGTAGAATCATCCCTGGGGACAAAGGGAAAGGTAAAGTATCTGGCAGGAAGACCAAGGACACCCTACATTTTTCTGTATTCACCTTTTTGCACATTGGGTAGTTGCCTTCTGGTCATACAGGTAGCAAATAATGGGATCAGCTTTTCCTTGATGCCGCTTAAAGTCAGTGAAATTTAAGTATATGGGTGTTCTGCACCCTGTGGGTGGGCAGTCAGCGGTGGCCAGCAAATAATCATAACGCTTAGTGCGGGCGTAATTGGTATAGTTTTCAGTCAAGTAAAATCGCTAGCAAAAGGGGAAATTATGTTAGGTTTAGCTGGCTGGCTTGGTGAGGCGAGTGAGGCGGAGAGACATAGGACCACTAGACTGAGTCAGACCACTGGGAGCCATGGTCAGAGTTCACTGCTGCCTTGACTCGGGACAAATGTACCCAGGAATCTATTCCAAGACCCTTGACTGCCAAGGGAGTAGTGAGCACTATGGTGTAAGGGCCTTCCCACCGGGGTGCTAAGGGTCTGGGTGCTAGGGATTTAATTAACACAGCATTTCCAGGATGCACTGGTTTTTGGTGATCAGCAGAGGTCGGAGATGGTTCAGGGATGGGGGAGTTTTCGTGTTGTCTAAGAAGGTTGCGGAGCAAGGACAAGTATGGAAGGTACGAAGCTAGCAGAGGGCAATCAGTTGCAGGAAGAGGCGAGAAAAGAAAAGGTTGTCCGTAGAGTATTTTGATCATGGCTGGGGTGGATCTGCGCACATAGGTGCTTCAGAGGGGTCGTTAATCTTATCTATATGTGAGGGAGGGGTGGAGTGACCATATATTCAGAAAACATTCTGGCTTTGGGACGAGCTGGTTCCAGGAATTTGGGGTAGAGCAGGGGAGGGGAGGTCGGTTAGGGGTCAGTCTTGAGAGCTAAGATGGAGGTGCAGGCCTCAAAATGGAGTCTGTTGCACCAAGACTGGGACACAGTGGTGTGCTGCGGCTCCGCCAATCAGGATGGCTGGGAGCGCCCACATCTACCCTGTTGGTTTGGGCCGGTCTCTGGCTGGGTGGTTGGCTCCAGGCTGGCTTTTGGCTAGGCCACAATCTGCGGCTTCCATTTTCCCAGCCACATGACTCCACTCCCAGGCAGAATGGCGCCACCTGTGTCTGTTGTAGCTACTGTCTCTTCCCAGAAAGAAAGCCACCCAGACCGCGGGCAAGTTCAACAGAACAAGTTTTATTTTCTGCGCAGAGACTGTCAGCTCTCTTGAGAGGAGACTGAGTGGCCCCCAGTCTAATTTTCCAAAGGTTTTTATACTTTTGCAATGTGCAGGTATGCAAGCAGGTAGAGAAGCAGTGTGTTGCAGTTAGCCATTCTTAGTTGAACATTACCTGCTCTGGTCTTTCCTTCTGTACATTCCCTTAGGCTACGTCTGCACAGCCTACCTCCCCAATATCAGCTAGTTCGTTGACAGTTCATAGCTAGTTTATTTACTATTCATAATGGCTTCTATCAGCTCAAAATGACTTCTCTTGTCAAGGCTGTTTAAGCTTTGCCCAGAGCTGCTACATTCCCTCCTCTTCTTAGCCGAGTTCAAATCATTGAATCTGCGGTAGCCAGCCCAGTGTATGGTGGGCTCAGCACTAAGAGTTTTATGGTTTGTACTTTCTGTTTGAGGACTGCCACTAGCTTATTGGTTATTATTGGTCCAAACGTGAGGTTTAGCAGGAGGAGGATTAGGGATCCGGCTAGGGGCGTTACTAGGGTGGTTCGCCAGGTTGCCCAATTAAGTAGCTTTTCAAACCAATTGGTTTCTTCATTTCTTTTCTTGACTCTTTCCTCTAATCTTTTCCTAACCAGGGCTAAACTATCTTTAATGATTCCTGAATGGTTTGCATAAAACAAGTTTCTCCTAATGCCATGCACAACACTCCTTGTTTCAAAAGGAGCAAGTCAAGCCCTCGGCAGTTTGGCAACACACTTCTACAAGGGAGTCTAAGGATCTTTCTAAATGGGAAACATGGTATTTTTATCCCTGTAAATCTAAAGCAATTTGCTGACTAAGAGTCTGATAGTTTAAGTTTCCTTGTATTAAAGCAACTGACCCGACTGCAGCTAATCCCATAATCCCAAGCCCCGTTAACAGTGGGACTGACATTGGGGCTCTTTTAGCTCATCCAGAAATTCCAAAGTTATCCCTACCTCCTTCACCAGAACACAGGTACACTTGAGGAATAACATGCACTAGGACACAAATACCCGGGTCTGCTGCTAATACTGGGGAAAGGAGACAGGGTGCTAGTCCTGTGGAACAAGTAAAGCAAGTACCCGTTGGGGCAGATAACAAATAAGGATCACCATTTGGTTCAATAGGAACAGCTTGAAGGCAAAAATCTTGATATTTTGATATATTAAAGGGATAATTAGATGAATAAAAACAGTCTTCGCCCTTGGTAATCTTTTAAAGTGAGCTAGAGTTGAGTCCACTCTAACCTCACCTACAGACTGCTGCTTCGTGTAATCCTTCTTACTAACATTTCTAATTGGATTACGCTCTGCACCAATAGTGCTATTTATAGCTGTGCCTACCGAGTAAGGGGGAGCAGGGTTCAGACAAAGCCAACAATCAGTTGCGAGGTTAGGATTTGAGTTCATAAATTGGAATACAGCATCCAGAGTATCAAACACAGAACCTTGAGGTGGCTCCTGAATGGGAAGGGCCCTTTGAGTTGGGCTGGCAGTGAACGGGAAAGTTACTGAAGAGTCTGGAGGGTGCGGCAAAGGAATCTTAATGACACCCAGCTGTGGCTCTTCAGGATTTATCACCAGGTTTGGGCCTATTTATGGACAGGAAGTTGCCATATTTTACTTTGCTGCATAGTAAAGGTTGTCCCGGGATCTCTATCATTTACATAATACTGAATTCCCCATGTGTTCCCAGTGAACCCAATAACGCTTGAATCCAGTTCTTATTGGGTTACATTTGGAAACCATACACGTGGTGGGATCAAACCCCTCCGACTTGAGTCCCATTCTTGTAAAAACAATAGGGTCGTCTTTAACAAGTTTCCACCCTGAAGATGATAGTTTCACAACCCTAAGCTGCACAATGGCAATGTCCCTCCCCTTGGCAGTTAGGGAGCCCATGAGCCGGGCATCTATAGAAATGGTGTGTTTGGAGCCTTCTTTCTATAGAGGGTATTCCGCACCCATAGGACGGGATTCCGGTTATGGGCCCCATTGTGCCCTTTACCTTTAAAGGATCCGGAATGCCAGCTCTTTCCTAGCAAATCAAACAAATCAAAGCGGAAACGGGGGTCAGACCCAGTGTAAGAAGTTACATATTCACTGTTGGAGGTTTGAGTAGCAGTCCACAGATGTGTTTGTGGTTGGGCGAAATGGCGGGTGCTGTCAGCAATGCTCAGACAAAAACAATTAAGTTCTGTAAAGCCTTAATTTTGAGGGTTTTTCTGTCTTTCTGAGTGTTCATCTTTTCAGGATATGCTCAGGGAGGGCTTTTTTTGACTTGTGACTGATGAATCCACGGCCCCTTCCCCACTACTTTAATAGCAGTTGGTGTTATAAGTATCACCTAGTATGGGCCAGTCCCCCTAGGTTCTAAGGTCTCGGGTCAGTGCTTCTTTACCCACGTTCAGTCTCCAGGTTGCAAGTTGTGGGCTGCCTCTTCACCTTTCCCTTGGTTGGGCCCAAAATGAAGGTGTCGGAGCAGATGATTTGTCTCACCTGCTGGACAGCCTGCAGGCACTTCATGAAGGAACAAGTAGTGACTTCCATTACTTCTACTTCCTTCAGTCTTGGGAGGATTGGGGAAGGTCTGCCAAACTTAAATTCAAACGGGGTCGTGCTTTTCACATAGGGAGTGCATCGGACTCGAAGTAGGGCAAAAGGTAAAGAAAGGATCAATCCAGTTCTCGCCAGTTTCTAAATGCAACTTAACTAACAATTCCTTTAGGGTTCTGTTTATTCTTTCTACTTGCCTTGAACTTTGGGGCCTATAAGCCCAGTAGAGCTTCCAGTTAATATTTAGAAGCATTGCTAATACTTTAGTAATTTGAGCAATGAATACTGGGCCATTGTTGGACCCCAAGGTGGTGGGAAGCCAAATCTAGGGACAATTTTAGTTACTAATAATTTACACCCAGTGGCAGAAGTGTCCTTCTTCGTTGGGAAGGCTCCCACCCATCCAAAATAGGTGTCCACTAGCACCAGCAAATACCCGTAGCCATACTTTCTAAGTTTGATATCCATAAAGTCCACCTCCCAGAATTCTCCAGGAGTACTACCTCGAGCTTGTGGTTGGGGTTGCTCCTTTTCTTTTCTAGGGATGTTTCCCCGAGCGAGCACAGTGAAAGCAACAGTGGTGTCATCTGCCACCCAGTGTCCAAGCCTGGGTATGTAAAAGTACCTGAGGAGCAACTGAGACCATTTAGAGGATCCTGAGTGCATACCTTCACGTAGTCCTTGAATCAGATCTCTCCCAGAGCTTCTGGCATGAATCTTCTTCCATCAGGATGGAGCAGCCACCTGGATGCTCCGAGTTTCTTTGGCAGCCCAGCTCTTGGCTTACCTTTAGATCATTTTCCGAGTATGTAGGTTGTGGCAGTAACACTTGGGATGGCATGGTCATGGCCATTACCTTGGGGATTTGTGGTATAATCCTGGCATTCGAGATCCACCGGTCCAGGGGACTTGTTAGGAGGGGCTCAACCATAGGTCCCCCTACCCCAGCAATATCCTGCCCCAGTGTAAGCTTCCTAGCTTCTATAACTAGGATGGCCGTGGCAGCCTCAGCTCGCATGCAGCTCGGCCATCCTGCAGTTACAGAGTCTAGTGTGATTGAAAGATCGGCCACAGGTCTCTTTCATGGCTGCAAGTTCTGAGTTAGCATTCCTTTTGCTGTGCCCCTGGCCTCATAGACAATTGGAAGGGATTTTCTATGTCTGGAAGGGGAAGAGAGGGTGCCCATATGAACGACGTTTTTAAGGATTCAAACGCTTGCTGTTCTACTTCAGTCCATTGAAGTTTTTTCCTTTCCCCAGTACTTGCATATAGGAGTTTGGCTAATCCCTCAAATCCCAAATTCCACAATGGACAGTACCCCACAAATCCTAGAAACTCTCACACCTGCCTCTTAGTCTCAGGGACTGGGATTTTGAGGATCACCTCAGTGCGGCTGGGGGACAAGGTCTGTTTTCCCTCCTCCAGTTGGTAGCCTAGGTATACAGCTTTATTGACACACAGTTGAGCCTCTCTTGCAGATTCCCTGGACCCCAATTGGCCAAGGACTATTAACAGGTCCTCGGTAGCACTTGGGCATTCCTCCAGGGTTTCGGAGGCCAGGAGGAGGTTATCTTCATACTGGAGCAAGGGGGTTTGGGGGTGTTCCTCCTTGTATTCCTGTAAGTCTTCATTGGGTTGACGTACAGAGGACAAGGGTATGGAGAACAAAGCATCCTTTAAGTCCAAAACAGTATAACAAATTCAGTTTGATGGGATAGTACTCAGGAGGGTCTCGGAGTTTGGTACCGTGGAGTGGACAGTTTCTACCCTCGCATTTACCTCTCCGAGATCCTGCACCATTTGGAAGTCCTCAGTTCCCGGTTTCGGCATGGGCAGCAGGGGAGCGTTCCATGTGGACTTGCAGGGCACCAAAATGCCTGTCCTCTTTAGTCTGCATATGTGAACAGCAATACCCACCTGTGCTTTCCAGGGAGTAGGGTTTTGCTTGACACTCACCAGTGTGGCTGAGCTCAGAAGTTGTACGACCGCAGGCACCTGATGTTCAGCAAGGTCTGGCAGGTTGTTCTCTGCCCAAACAAAAGGAATATCTTTTAGCCATTTATCAAGAAGTTCCTTTGAGGAGGTTTCTTCTGCTCTTTGATAAAACACATATCCCTCTGGCAGTGGAGCGGTGAGCAAAACCTTTGCCTTTTCAAGTTCAAGGGTTAAGGTGGTTGCAGCAGATGAGAAAGTAATCATGGCCACCATTTATCGTAATAAATCCCGACCAATTAGGGGAAAGGGGCCCTGAGGCATTACCAGGAAGGAGTGTGGAACTGTCTCTTGTGCTAAATCTGTTATTCTGGCCGTTGTCCATGGGTATGCTTGGGTCTGCCATGTGGCACCTGTAATTAAAATCTTTCCTTTTGACAATGCACCTGTAGTCTTTTCCAAAACCAAGAAGGTGGCCCCTGTGTCCACCAAGAAATTTACTGGCTGGCCCCCTTTTTGGAGTGTTAGCGTGGGATCCTGGAGGCCAAGTGAAACAGCCCTGACACCTTCATTCAGCTTCTTCAAGCATTATTGTCTCTTGCTTGGGTCTTTCTAGGTGTGAATGAGGCCCGTCCTCTCTAGTGGAGGGTCGTGCACCTCTCCTGGCGTTTTCAAGGGACTGATGTTTCCAATGTCCTTCTTTCCTGCAGTAGGCACATTGATCCTTCTTCGGGGCTTGGTGGTGCCCACAGGTTAGTCTCTCCGTGAGTGGGCCATGCTCTCCTTTTCCTGAGCCTCTGGGGTCTCTCATGGCAATTACTAGTATTTTAGCTAGTTTCTTTGTCTCTGTTGTTATACACTCAATGAGCCACTTCTACCAAATCACTAGGATTTTTCCCTTCAAACCCTTCCCACTTCTTTTTCATGTCTGAGGCAGACTGACTGAATAATACAGGCAATACTTACTTCCCTCCTGTTCTCAGGGGGCTTTCAGGTCAATAGGGGTATAAAGCCCGTAGGCGTCCATCAGCCACTCTAAAAAGGCAGGCGGACATTCTCTTGTAGGAGCCTGAGAATTCTCACTGACCTTAGATAAATTTATAGGCTTCCTAGTGGTTAAGCGGAGGCCCTGCAAGAGCAACTGGTGATATCTGCTTAAGCCCTCTGGGCCTTGCTAGGAGTTTGGATCCCACATTGGTTGTGCAGTGGGGAAAAAAATTTCTCTCAAGTGGGGAGTGCCCGCTGGCTGACCATTAGGTCCATTGACTGCCTTCTGGGCCTCTCTGGAAGGGGTCCCATTCCTCTGATATGAACAGCACCTGGAGAAGTTGCAGGAAATCACCTCAGGTGGGCTGATGAGTATGGAAAACCATATCTAGCAAAGAAATCAGACCTTATGGTTTGTCAGAAAAAAGGGGTTTTGTTGGTTCCAATTATACAAACCCCTGGAACAAAAGGGAACATATACTGAAAAAGGGATTCGGGAGTCTTCCCAGGTTTGGGGGCTGCTTGCCTTAAGGGGAGAATGGCTGCTGCTGAGTGATCTTTCTCTGGGGGTTGTTAAGACATGCCTGCCCTAGTGTATTTGTTGTGGGGTGGGGGGGCTCAAAAAGAGGCTGTGAGTATTCCTCTCTCCGGCCCCTTGGGAACCTGATAGGGTGGCAGCGGCACCAAGGGTCGGAAGCCAGCTCTCCTGCTCCCAGAGTCCTCTTGCAAAATGGGATAAATCAGACAGGTAGGGAAAGGGGGAAGGGAGGGGGGAGGGACAGGGACAGCCTCCACCTTGGTGGTTTTAGGAACTTGGACAGGTTGTTTTTCCGGTCCTGCCATGTTTACTGAAATCTTGGAAACAAGAACTCTTTATGTTGGGGGAGGAAGTAAGTCTTTTATATATGTTGGCTTCTTAGTGGCAATGTCAATCCACACATGAATTTAAGGGATCAGATCAGGATGTCCTGGTTCCCCTTTCTAAGCAGGCTCCGACAGTGGCACTCGGATCTCGGTGCACCTCGAAATGTTGTAGCTACTGTCCATTCCCAGAAAGAAAGCATCTCCGACCACCGGCAAGTTCAACAGAAAAAGTTTTATTTTCTGCACAGGGTCTGTCAGCCCTCTTGAGAGGAGACTGAGCAGCCCCCAGTTGAATTTTCCAAAGGTTTTTATACTTGTGCAATGTGCAGGTGTGCAAGCAGGCAGAGTAGAGAAGTGGGGTGTTGCGGTTAGCCATTCTTAGTTGAACAAAAACTGCTCTTGTTCTCAAAAGCCTTCTGAACATCCATTTCCTTTGGGACATTCCCTTGGGCTACGTCTGCACGGCCTACCACCCCAATATCAGCTAGTTCATTGACAGTTCATAGCTACTTTATTTACCTTTCATGGTGGCTTCTGTCAGTTCAGAATGGCTTCACCATTATCAAGGCTCTTTATGGTTTTCCCAGAGAACCTACATAGCCGCCATGGGGAAACAGGGCCTATGACCCTGGCCAAAATGGTGCCCACCAGTCCAAACACGTGGAAGGGCACTGCCTCGGGAGCTGGTTGATTTAGGCCTGGGAGATAGCCCTGCCTTGTCCCGGCAGCCAAATGTTTCCCTTTTACCCTCCGTTCCCTTTGCCTTTCTCCTGGTTTTTAAAACAAGCTGCTTGAGCCCTATAACACTGAGCAGGACTTTTTTGTAACATTTAATTAAAATGTATCTGGCACCAAAATTATATATTATAAATATGACAATTTGGTTATATTTTTGAAAATTTGTACTTTTAAAATATACTTTGGTTGTCATATATATTGATAACAATGAAAGTAAAGAATAAAAACAAAAAAATATTATTTCCTGCATTGAAAACTTCAGGTGTTCTAGGGTTAGTGTTCTACCAGTGTAGGTTTGTTCCTTGTTACTGGCTGGTTTTCCGTTGCTCAGTCTTAAGACAAAGGCCTTCGGAAGCCTAGCCTGGGTAACCCTTACTTTTAGGCTTTCAGTGGTGTTTCTTCACGCACTTTTGGGGACAGCTCTTAATATAGCTCAGCTGCCATGATGTTCCAGCCAGAAATTCCAATTTTCCTAAAGGTTCCCTGAGCTGCCAGATGCCCCTTCCCTTCAGAGATTTGAGAGTCTGCTCCTGCCAGCAGGCATCTTGGAAGGCTGTGGGGCCATCCCAAGCAGTGGTCCTCCTAGCTTATTGTCTAGAAAATGGTTGGACCTAAAGTCGCCCACAGTGACTGCTCTTTGACCCTTTGTCTATGGTGGGGGCACCTGTCAGAGGCATCAGTTTAATAGCACACCAGGGGTCTGCTCTGAAGCGGGGTTATTGACCTTGAGGCAGCAAGCTCTAAATAGCCTTGTTTTGTGCTTTCCAGATGGGACTTAGCAGCTTCATACTCAGGAATTGCCCCCTTGCATGAATCCTGTCCAATTGGGATAGAGTTGACACAGAGGCTAGACAAACAAAAGCTGATACACTATGCAACTTTATTTGAGAAAGGAGAATGGTGGCCAGAGAATGGCACACTTTTCCTTCCAACCCTGATTCACCTGGAACAGTTCTGTAGAGTGATGGGAAATGGGTGGAGATGCCAGAAGTTAGAGCATTTCTCCTTTTGAGGAGCAGTAGAGACCTTCATCCCCAGTGCACACAGGAACCCCTAAGGCAGGCGTCCTCAAACTGTGGCCCGTGGGGCACATGTGGCCTGACGACATTTATTCCACCCTCAGGGTGTTTTTGCTGCCTCTGCCTGTCCTGCTTAGCAGCCGGCTCGTGCAGTGTGCATAGGAACTTGTTCATAGGTTTTTAAAAAACTATAGTCTGACCCTCCAATGATCTGAGGGACAGAACTGGCCCCCTAGGTAAACAGTTTGAGGACCCCTGCCCTAAGGGATCCTGGACTTAGGGGTTACTATTCTCGCAGCCCTGACACACCCCTGATCATTCTACCCATAGTAGAGGCACCAGGGAAATTTGGTCCCTGGGTAATTTACCAGCCTTTTATTCAAATTGAAGCCAAGAAAATTAAAAATGACTTAGGCAGTTACTCTACTTTTGATTACTGTTGACTCCCCCTGTAGCACCCCAATATTACCATTTAACTCTATAACGCTGAGCATATTTCCATAACATATAAAGAAATGTATATATTAATAGATAGATAGATAAACAGACAGATAAATAGATAGATAACTTTGAAAATAAAGAATAAAAACAAAAACATTTCCCCCAAATTGAAAATTGAGCCATTATACGGTTAAATAAGGATGGGTCTTATCAGCAGGTGTAAGACCTTAGGATCATAAATGAAGCAGTGATCCCACTGCACCTAGTAGTGCCCAAACCCTGTGCCCTCCTAGGGAAATTGTGAATGCTTTAATCCCCGTTCCTGTACTTAGAGTGAACAAACACATGCCTGATAATCCTAAGTATACTTATTTTTTGTGACACTCACCTAACTTGAAGGGAACTACCTCCTCCGAATCTTAGACTTGTCTCACTTAAACTCTTCAACCTTTTGTCTTTTTGTTTGTTTTTCCAGAAGTTCTCAGGTTACCAAGGCCTCCAAACCAAGTGTGCCAGCTGCAGGACCACGATTTCCTGAACAACCTCAACTTTATCCATCCTGGGACCTGAGTGGACAATCCCTTCTGAGCCCCATTTGCCCCTTTTGCAGCAGGAAGTACTTAGAGATGTCGTCGCCCAGTACCCCAAAGATTTGGGTCCATACCTCTTCAGGGGGCAAATGTTAGGTAGCTATCCTAGGGACTGGGGTGTCCATTATGCATGCCCAGAGGGCCAAGGTAGCAGCCCAAGAAGGAGTGGCACACTGTGCGTGCTCAGAGGTTCAGGTTTCCGGCCAGGAAGAGGAGGTACACCTGGGTGAGTGCTGCAACTTGATTGACCCACCAATGCCATGTAAATTAAATTCAGCTGCTGGGGTTGACCAGGGTTGCCCACCATGCCTCCCTAATGCTCATAAAACCCACTTGGATGACAATCAGGCTTCTACATGCATTCTTTCTCACACAGAGCAGAGGACCGAGGTCTGTCTGTCCCCAGAGAGATCTGACAAACCCAGGAAGGCTCTTTGGAGGCAGCAGAACTGGACATGAATGGCTGGTGGATACTGTTCAGATGCAGGACTTTCTACTTAGAAGGGTCTAATCCAGCCTGAGATGATCCTTGAATGAGTCCTCTGCCCAGATCTTTTTTTTTTAACGTTTTATTAGGGGCTCATACAACACTAAACACATTCTATGCATACATCAGTTGTGTAAAGCACATTTGTACATTCATTTCCCTCATTCTCAAAATATCCACTCTCCACCCAAGCCCATGGCCTCAGCTCCTCATTCCCATCCCCACCCCCCATGTGCGCTACCCCTCGCTCATCAATCCTTGGTAATTTACTAATTTTTGTCATATCTTGCACTGTCTGATATCCCCCTTCACCCACTTTTCTGTTGAAGTAAAATGTACATCCTTGTAATCAGTTCCCCGTTTCCAAACTGCCCTCCCGCTTACCCTCTCAGTGTCTTCACTCATAATACTGGTCCTAAAGGACTCATCCACCCTGGATTCCCTGTGTTTCCAGTTGCTATCTGTACCAGTGTACATTCTCTGGTCTAGCCAGATTTGTAAGGTAGAATTGGGGTCATGATAATGGGGGGAGAGAAAGCATTTAGCAACTGGAGGAAAGTTGTGTTTCATCATTGCTATCTCGTACCTAGTCTTGGCTCATCTCCTCTCTGAGACCCTTCTGTAAGGTATTGTCCAGTGGTCTGGAAATGGGCTTTGGGTCTCTACCAAGCACTCTTCTCATTCCCAATAAGATGTTTTTGTTCTGATGATGCCTGACACCTGATCCCTTCGAAACCTCGTGATCTCATAGGCTGGTGTGATTATTCCATGTGGGCTTTGTTGCTTCTGAGCTAGGTGGCCGCTTGTTTACATTCAAGCTTTTAAGACCTCAGACGCTATATCTTTTGACAGCTGGGCACCATCAGCTTTGTCTTCAGTGTACCTGTGGGGAAGGTGAGCACCATAGAATGCCAGTTTAATAGAACAAAGTATTCTTGCAATGAGGGAGTATTTGAGTGGAGGCCCAGAGTCCATCTGCTACCTTAATACGAAACCTATAAATATATGGACGTAGGTCTATTTCCCCATGCTCATATATGAATATATTTACATATGGACATACTTTTTTAAAGACCTCTATAACAGGCCCTTGCTTCCTCGCTTGCTCTTCTATTTCCCTTTCATTTTCCTCTTGTGCCCACTGCTATGCTCAGTCTTCCTTTGGGTTTCAGTAATTCTTCTTGGTTCCATTACCCTTGATCCCACCCTACCAGGCCTCCTACATCTACCTCACCACGGATATGCATGACTTCCTGTTCTCTTGTTTCTGGGTTTCTTAACACCGCTTCCTTTACGCCCACCTCCCTCTTTCCCATGCCCCACACCCCAGAAGTGTTGGTCCTGGGTTTTGTCCTTCAGATTGGACATCCAGCCTATCTAATTTAGACAGACCAGAAAAGGTAATAACATGCACAAAACCAAGACAAGCAACCCAAAAAAAGCAAGACAACAAAAATCCAATGACACTAAAAGAAAACAAAACTAACCAAGAAAGAAAAGCTCATAGTTAGTACAAGGACTGTGTGGTGAACTTTAGGAGTGTTTTCCAGTCCAGTCTGTTGGGGCACCGAGCCCTGACCACAAAGTCCACCTTTGGCATTCCCCGGGAACTTTGATGCTCCGTTTTCTAGCTCTTCCGCTGCACTCCCTTAGTGTCATGCCTCGATGTAGCAAGATCAGTTCGGGCGCAGTTCCCACACTGTGTGTCCAGTGTTGTCCCCTCTAGGGCAATGGGTCTTTGAGGGACGTTTCTCATCGTGGGGCTGCCCATGTGGTCTTTCCTGTGGACTGGCTTCTCTGATTGGGAACATCATCCTCAAGGTATAGTGGGCCAGGATGTGCTCCATTCTCCCCTCCTCCCCCTTGTTCTGCTCTGTGTTCTCTGATCAGATATGTCCCTCTCCGCGAGCTGCAGCTCCGGTGCCATCCTGTGAAATACAATCTTTGGGGGCTGCAAGGAGGTGGGAGGGGGGGCATCAGCTCAGATCTTTTGAGAGTCCAGGAGATATTGACTTCTCGATGGGCACAGTTCTGTGGGGCACCGTGCTCTTGGTCCAGACGCTGGTTGTGAATATGACTTTGTTGTTAACCAGTTTTTGTCTCTGGGTCAACTCCTTTGTGTTTTTGAGTGAGTTTTCTCATCTGGAAAGTAAATGTACTGGATTATCCAGAAGCCCATGTCAGCAAGTTATTGAGAGGGGTTAATCAGAGACTGTTTCATATAGTGTGTATCTGCGCGCTGCATTTGAGACCTGGGGTGGCAATTATGAGCTCAGAATAGAGATGGTGTCCAGTAGGTGACAGACGTGGCTCCATATTGAAACAGGAAGCCCACTGTGGAGATTTGGTCCTTCCGTTGATGGCCACCGGCCAACTAGTCTTCTCCTGCTATAACTGCTTCACTGACTCAGCAGCTGAGCCAGGAGCCAGTGCCATCATAACCTGGTGGCTAACTGGGAGAAAGGGCAGATAGATATTTGTTATCTTGTTGTCTTGGGAAGCCCACCTAACCTCCATGCAAACCTTCTGGTGTGAGTTATCTGTGGAAGGAATCATAGGCTCACAGTAATACACATCTTTCTTTTTGTAAATGTGCCCGTATTCCTTTCTGAACCTGAGAAGGTGGCCCCTGTGTCCACCAAGAAATTTACTGCCTGGCCTATATGGAGTGTTAGCCTGGGTTTTGGCGGCGAAGTGAAACAGAGCCCTGACCCCTTCATGCAGCTCTTCAAGCCTTATTGTCTCTTGCTTGGGTCTTTCTCGTTGCAGATGAGGCCCGTCCACTCTTGTGGAGGGTCGTGGACCTCTCCTGGGGTTTTCAAGGCACTGATTTTTCCAGTGTCCTTCTTTCCTGCAGTAGGCACATTGATCCTTCCCCATGGTTTGGCAGTGCCCACAGGTTAGTCTCTCCGTGAGTGGGCCATGCTCTCCTTTTCCTGAGTCTCTGGGGTCTCTCATGGCAATTCCTAGTATTTTAGCTAGTTTCTTTGTCTCTGTCGTGCTAGGGTCATCTCGGTTGTTATATACTCAATGAACCACTTGTATCAAATCACTAAGATTTTTCCCTTGAACCCTTCCCACTTCTTTTTCAGGTCTGAGGCAGACTGGCTGAGTCATAAAGGCAATATTTATTGCCCTCCTGTTCTCGGGGCCTCCGGGCTGTTAGGGGTATAAAGCCTGTAGGCTTCCATCAGCCACTCTAGAAAGGCAGGCGGACATTCTCTTAGCCTGAAAATTCTCACTGACCTTAGATAAATTTATAGGTTTCCTAGCTCTTCCGCAGAGGGTCATGTAAGAGCAACGGGTGATACCTGGTAAAGCCCTCTGGGCCTTGCTAGGAATTGAGATCCCACATTGTTGGTGTAGTGGCCAAAAGAGTTTCTCTCCTGTGGGGAGTGCCCGCTCGCTGACCATCAGGTTCACTGACTGCTTACTGGGCCTCTGTCTGGAAGGGCTGCCCTCCTCCGTTGTGAACAGCACCTGGAGAAGTTGTTGGCAAGCATTCCAGGTGGGCTGATAAGTATGGAAGTCATACCAGTACTAGTGTGTGGGGGGGGGCTGCTTGTTAAGGGTGGGGGTGAGATTGGGGGGCCGGTGGGGGAGGGAGTGACTCAATAAGGGCCTGTTAGAAGTTTTCTATTTCTGGACCCTAGAAACCTTATAGGGCGGGGGTTGAAAGAAAGGGTTTGAAGCCAGCTCTCCCACTCCCAGAGTTCTCCTGCAAAATGGGATAAAGCCGATTAGGGGAGAGTGATGGGGAGGGCAGGGGAGGGGAGGGGTGGGGGACTGATGGGGGAGGGGAGGGGGGAGGGAGGGGAGGGGTGGGGGAGGGTGATGGGGAGGGATGGCCTCCACCTATGTGGTTTTGGGAACTTGGACCGTTTGTTTTTCCGGTCCTTCCATGTTTCCTGAAACCTTGGAAACAAGGGCCCTTTCTTTGCGGGAGGGAGTAAGTCTTTTATATTTGCAGGCTTCTTAGTGGCAATGTCAGCCCACACTTGAAGTAACGGGATCAGATCGGGATATCCTGGTTCCCTTTAACCATAACTATGAACTCTTAGTAATAGGGGATGGGAAAACTAGTCTTGCGTGGGTCAATCAGGGACTCCTTCTGCCCCATCACTTTTAAACAAATTGTAGAGTCTCCAAGCTTTTGGGTTGAAACCACATCCTCTTGGTGAATGCCGAGAGCAGGGGTCCTCAAACTACAACCTGTGGGCCACATGCAGACAGCCAAGGACGTTGATCCTTTCTGCCAGGTGTATGTGCCCCATTTATTTTTTTTTTGAACTTCAAATCAAGATGTGCAGTGTGCACATGAATTTGTTCGTAATATTTGATTTTTTAAACTATAGTCTTTCCTTCAAAAGGCCTGAGGGATAGTGAACTGGCCCCCTGGGTAAACAGTTTAAGGACCCCTGCCCTAAGGTATCCTGGACTTAGGGGTTATTAATCTCCCAGCCCTGAAACATCCCTGAACATTCTACCCGTTGTAGGAGGCACCATGGGAATTTGGACCCCGGGTAATTTACAAGCCTTTACTCCAATTGAACCTAAGAAAATTCAAAATGGCTTAGGCAGTTACTCTATTTTGGTCACATTTGACTCGTCCTGCACTAGCCCATTATTTCCATTTAACTCTATAACGCGAAGCATGATGTTTTCATAACATTAAAAAATGTATATATTAATACATATATATATATTTATAACTATGAAAGTCCACAACAAAAAGAAAATTTTTTCCCAAAATTAAAATTGAAGCGTTATAGGGTTAAAAAGAAGGATGGGTCTTATCAGCGGGTCCAAGACCTTAGCATCATAAATGAATCAGTGATCCGACTGCACCTAGTAGTGCCCAAACCTGTGCCCTCCTAGGGGAAAGTGTGAATGCTTTTATCCCTCTTCCTGTACTTCCAATGAACAAACACACATGTCTGGTAATCCTAAGATTATTTTTGTTTCCTGTGACACTCACCTAATTTCAAGGCCACTGCCACCTCACAAGCTTAGCCTTGTCGTAGTCAAACTGTTCACCTTTTAGACCGTTTGTTTTTCTCAGAAGTTATCGGGTGATTAAAGCTTCTGAACCAAGTGTGCCAGGTCCACGACTACCATCTCCTGGACCACCTCAACCTTATCCATCCTGGATAAAGTTGCCCTCAATGGACAACCCCTCCCAGCAGTGTAGGAAGGGTATGGACCCAAAGCCCAACCTCGCCCCTTTTGCCAGCAGGAAGCAGCTAGAGATGTCGTCGCCCAGTACCCCAAAGATTTGGGTCCATATCTCTTCAGGGGGGCAAATGTTTGGTAGCTATGCTAGGGACTGGGGCATCCGTTATGTATGCCCATAGGGCCAAGATAAGAGCCCAGTTAGGAGAGGCAACCTGTGCATGCTCAGAGGTCCAGATTTCTGGCCATGAAGGGGAGGTCACCTGGGTGGTTCCTGTACCTGGATTGACCAATCTAGGCCATGTAAATTCAATTCAGCCACTGGGGTCAGCCAGACTTGCCCACCACGCCTCCCTAACGCTCATAAAACTCTCTTGGGTGCAGACCAGGCTTCTGCATGATTTCTCTCTCACTCAGGAAGGCTCTTTGGAGGCAGCTGTGCTGCACATGAGTGGCTGGTGGATACTGTTCAGATGCATGGCTTTCTGCTTGCAAGGGTTTTTGTCTCAGCTGACTGTAAGGGAGGAGGTAGTACGTCTGGATCACAGAGTATCCATGTCCACAAACGAGGCTGCTCATTCCACAGTCCTGGAAGTGCTTTATGAAAACCCTCTGCTTTGCAATGTCACTCCTTGTAGATTAGAGTGGGAGGGGCTGGGACCAAGGTATGCTGCCTCTTACTCCCAGTTGCAGATTTCTGGATGCTGATTGTATCTCTTACAGCATCAGTTAGTGGGCTTGTTGTCTGCCTCAGGCTTTGTTCACGGAGATCCTCCAGCTAGTTGGTGGTGTGTGCGCATGAGCAGAGGCTTCCTGCCAATCCCCCATGAGTAGTAGAGCTCCCATGGTGTGGACTCCATGAAAGCCTTGCCCCAGGCAGCATGCTTACAAAGGAGGGTGGGCCCTGCAAGACAGAGGACCATTCCCCCTGTGGAATGGCCTCAAAGATCCACTTCCCTCTCTGGCCAGCTGCTGGGGCTGTGGGTCCTAAGCATCATGGCTGACTCAATAATAGACACAGGGTGAGGCGACCCAAGTAGCTGTTTTGACTGGTCTAATCCAGCCTGAGATCATCCTTGCATGAGCCCTCTGCCAAGATTATTTTTGTTTCTTTTATGATCTTTTCATTAGTGGCTCCTACAACACTAACCACAATCCATAAATACATCATCTGTTTGAAGCCCATCTGTACATTAATTGCCCTCCTTATTCACAAAATATCCACTCTCCACCCAAGCCCCTGTCCTCAGCTCCTCATTTTCTCCCCCTCAATGCCCGCCCCCCATCCCTCATCAATCCTTGGAAATGTACTAATTCTTTTGTCATATTTTCACCCACCTTTCTTTTGAGGTCAATGAAGATCCTTGTAATCGGTTCCCACTTTCCATCCTGCCCTTCCACCACCCTCCCAGTATCTCCACTCATAACACTGGTAAAGGGCCCATCCACTCTGGATCCCCCGTGTTTGAAATTCCTATCGGTACTAGAATACCTTCTCTAGTTTGGCCAGATTAGTATGGTAGAACTGGGATCATGATAGTGGGGCAAGAGAAAGCATTAAGAACTAGAGGAAAGTTGTGTTTCATCTTTGCTGTCTCATACCCTGTATTCTTTAATCTCCACTCTGAGATCCTTCTGTAAGGGGATATCCAGTGCACTGCAAATAGGTTTTGGGTCTATACCCGGCAGTCCCCTCTCATTCTCCATGATAAGATTTTTTTGTTCTCATGATGCCTGTTGCCTTATCCCTTTAAAACTTTGTGATCACACAGGCTGGTATGCTTTCTCCATGTGGGCTCTGTTGCTTCAGAGCCAGATGGCTGTTTCTTTACCCTCAGGCCTTTAAGACCCCACACGCTATATCTTTAGGTAGCTGGACACCATCGGCTTTCTTCACCACATTTGCTTATGCAGCCGCTTTGTGGTCAGTGATTGTGTAGGGAAGGTGAGCATCTTAGAATGCCAATTTAATAGAACAGTGTTATTGCAATGAGGGAGTCCTTGAGCGGAGGCCCTATGTCCATCTGCTACCTTAATACTAAATCTATAAACATATGGACATAGATCTATTTCCCCATGCCCCTTTGTAAATATATGTACATGCCTTTATTTAGACGTCTATAACTGGCCCTTGCTTCCCAGCTCACTCTTCTATACTCTTTGATTTTCCTCTTGTGCCCACTGACATGCTCAGTCTTCCTTTGGGTTTCAGTAATTCCTCTTGGTTACATTACCTTTGATCACGCCCTACCAGGCCTCCTACATCCCCCTCACTACCGTTTTCCATCACTTGTTGTACCCTTGTCTCTGGGTTTCTTTACACCACTTCCTTTCCCCCCACCGTGCTCACTCCCATGCCCAATGGAAAGGGCCGGTCACATGTTTACTCCTCCAGATTGTTCATCCAGCCTCTCTTAATTAGACAGACCTGTAAAGGTAATAACATGCACAAAACAAGACTGAGCTAAACCAAGCAGCAAAAAGAAAAAAAAAACAAACAAAAATGAAAACAAAACCCAACCCAAATCCAATGACACTAAAAGAAAACAACACTAACCAGAAAGAAAAGTACAAGGACTGTGTGGTGAACTTTAGGAGTGTTTTCCAGTCCAGTCTGTGGGGGCACCGAACCCTGACCACAAAGTCCACCTTTGGCATTCCCCGGGGACTTTGATGCTCCGTTTTCTTACTCTTCCGCTGCACTCTCTTAGTGTCATGCCTCGAAGTGGCAGGATAAGTTCGGGCGTAGTTCCCACACTGTGTGTCCAGTGTTGTCCCCTCTAAGGCTATGGGTCTTTGAGGGACGTTTCTCATCGTGGGGCTGCCCATGTGGTCTTCTCTGTGGATTGGCTTCTCTGATTGGGAACATCATCCTCAAGGTGTATTGGGCCAGGGTGTGCTCCATTCTCCCCTCCTCCCCCTTGTTCTGCCCTGTGTTCTCTGATCAGATATGTCCCTCTCCGCGAGCTGCAGATCCGGTGCCATCCTGTGAAATACAACCTTTTGGGGCTGCAAGGATGTGGGGGTGGGGGGGTGGGTATCAGCTCAGATCTTTTGAGAGTCCAGGAGATATTGACTGCTCGATGGGCACAGTTCTGTGGGGCACCGTGCTCTTGGTCCAGACGCTGGTTGTGAATATGACTTTGTTGTTAACCAGTTGTGTGTCTCTGGGTCAACTCCCGTGTGTTTTTGAGTGAGTTTTCTAATCTGCAAAGTAAATGTACAGGATTATCCAGACTCCCATGTCAGCAAGTTATCGAGAGGGGTTAATCAGAGACTGTTTCATATAGTGTGTACCTGCGCGCCGCATTCTAGACCTGCGATGGCAATTATGAGCTCAGGATAGAGATGGTGTCCAGCAGGTAACATACGTGGCTCCATATTGAAACAGGAAGCCCACTGTGGAGATTTGGTCCTTCCGTTGATGGCCACCGGCCACCTAGTCTTCTCCTGCTATAACTGCTTCACTGGCTCAGCAGCTGAGCCAGAAGCCAGTGATATCATAACCAGGTGGCTAACTGGGCCAAAGGGCTGATAGATATTTGTTATTTTGTTGTCTTGGGAAACCCACCTACCCTCCATGCAAACCTTCTGGTGTGAGTTATCTGTGGAAGGAATCATAGGCTCACAGTAATTCACATCTTTCTTCTTGAAAATGTGCCCATATTCCTTTCTGAACCTGACAAGGTGGCCCCTGTGTCCACCAAGAAATTTACTGCCTGGCCTCCTACTTGGAGAGTTAGCCTGGGCTTTTGGCGGCGAAGTGAAACAGAGCCCTGACCCCTTCATTGAGCTTCTTCAAGCATTATTGTCTCTTGCTTGGGTCTTTCTACGTGCAGATGAGGCCCATCCACTCTAGTGGAGGGTCGTGCACCTCTCCTGGGGTTTTCAAGGCACTGATTTTTCCAGTGTCCTTCTTTCCTGCAGTAGGCACATTGGTCCTTCCCCATGGCTTGGCGGTGCCCACAGGTTAGTCTCTCCGTGAGTGGGCCATGCTCTCCTTTTCCTGAGTCTCTGGGGTATCTCATGTCAATTACGATTATTTTAGCTAGCTTCTTTGTCTCTGTCGTGCTAGGGTCATCTCTGTTGTTATACACTCAATGAGCCACTTGTACCAAATCGCTAAGATTTTTCCCTTCAAACCCTTCCCACTTCTTTGTCATGTCTGAGGCAGACTGACTGAGTAATAAAGGCAATACTTATTGCCCTCCTGTTTTCAGTGCCTCCGGGCCGTTAGGGGTATAAAGCCCGTAGGCTTCCCTCAGCCACTCTAGAAAGGCAGGCGGATATTCTCTTATAGGAACCTGAAAATTCTCACTGACCTTAGATAAATTCATAGGTTTCCTAGCTCTTCTGCAGAGGGTCATGTAAGAGCAATGGTTGATACCTGGTAAAGTCCTCTGGGCCTTGCTAGGAATTGAGATCCCACATTGTTGGTGTAGTGGCCAAAAGAGTTTCTCTCAAGTGGGGAGTGCCCGCTCGCTGACCATCAGGTTCACTGACTGCTTACTGGGCCTCTGTCTGGAAGGGCTACCCTCCTCCATTGTGAACAGCACCTGGAGAAGTTGTTGGCAAGCATTCCAGGTGGGCTGATGAGTATGGAAGTCATACCAGTACTAGTGTGTGTGGGGGGCTGCTTGTTAGGGGTGGGGGTGAGTTTGGGGGGTCGGTGGGGGAGGGAGTGACTCAATAAGGGCCTGTTAGAAGTTGTCTATTTCTGGACCCTAGAAACCTTATAGGGCGGGGGTTGAAAGAAAGGGTTTGAAGCCAGCTCTCCCACTCCCAGAGTTCTCCTGCAAAATGGGATAAAGCCGATTAGGGGAGAGTGATGGGGAGGGGAGTGGAGGGGAGGGGTGGGGGAGGGTGATGGGGAGGGATGGCCTCCACCTATGTGGTTTTGGGAACTTGGACCGTTTGTTTTTCCGGTCCTTCCATGTTTCCTGAAACCTTGGAAACAAGGGCCCTTTCTTTGCGGGAGGGAGTAAGTCTTTTATATTTGCAGGCTTCTTAGTGGCAATGTCAGCCCACACTTGAAGTAACGGGATCAGATCGGGATATCCTGGTTCCCTTTAACCATAACTATGAACTCTTAGTAATAGGGGGTGGGAAAACTAGTTTTGCGTGGGTCAATCAGGGACTCCTTCTGCCCCATCACTTTTAAACAAATTGTAGAGTCTCCAAGCTTTTGGGTTGAAACCACATCCTCTTGGTGAATGCCGAGAGCAGGGGTCCTCAAACTACAACCTGTGGGCCACATGCAGACAGCCGAGGACGTGGATCCTTTCTGCCGGGTGTATGTGCCCCATTTATTTTTTTTTTTGAACTTCAAATCAAGATGTGCAGTGTGCACATGAATTTGTTCGTAATATTTGTTTTTTTAAACTATAGTCTTTCCTTCAAAAGGCCTGAGGGATAGTGAACTGGCCCCCTGGGTAAACAGTTTAAGGACCCCTGCCCTAAGGTATCCTGGACTTAGGGGTTATTAATCTCCCAGCCCTGAAACATCCCTGAACATTCTACCCGTTGTAGGAGGCACCATGGGAATTTGGACCCCGGGTAATTTACAAGCCTTTACTCCAATTGAACCCAAGAAAATTCAAAATGGCTTAGGCAGTTACTCTATTTTGGTCACATTTGACTCGTCCTGCACTAGCCCATTATTTCCATTTAACTCTATAACGCGAAGCATGATGTTTTCATAACATTAAAAAATGTATATATTAATACATATATATATATTTATAACTATGAAAGTCCACAACAAAAAGAAAATTTTTTCCCAAAATTAAAATTGAAGCGTTATAGGGTTAAAAAGAAGGATGGGTCTTATCAGCGGGTCCAAGACCTTAGCATCATAAATGAATCAGTGATCCGACTGCACCTAGTAGTGCCCAAACCTGTGCCCTCCTAGGGGAAAGTGTGAATGCTTTTATCCCTCTTCCTGTACTTCCAATGAACAAACACACATGTCTGGTAATCCTAAGATTATTTTTGTTTCCTGTGACACTCACCTAATTTCAAGGCCACTGCCACCTCACAAGCTTAGCCTTGTCGTAGTCAAACTGTTCACCTTTTAGACTGTTTGTTTTTCTCAGAAGTTATCGGGTGATTAAAGCTTCTGAACCAAGTGTGCCAGGTCCACGACTACCATCTCCTGGACCACCTCAACCTTATCCATCCTGGATAAAGTTGCCCTCAATGGACAACCCCTCCCAGCAGTGTAGGAAGGGTATGGACCCAAAGCCCAACCTCGCCCCTTTTGCCACCAGGAAGCAGCTAGAGATGTCGTCGCCCAGTACCCCAAAGATTTGGGTCCATATCTCTTCAGGGGGGCAAATGTTAGGTAGCTATGCTAGGGACTGGGGCATCCGTTATGCATGCCCATAGGGCCAAGATAAGAGCCCAGTTAGGAGAGGCACCCTGTGCATGCTCAGAGGTCCAGATTTCTGGCCATGAAGGGGAGGTCACCTGGGTGGTTCCTGTACCTGGATTGACCAATCTAGGCCATGTAAATTCAATTCAGCCACTGGGGTTGGCCAGACTTGCCCACCATGCCTCCCTAACGCTCATAAAACTCTCTTGGGTGCAGACCAGGCTTCTGCATGATTTCTCTCTCACTCAGGAAGGCTCTTTGGAGGCAGCTGTGCTGCACATGAGTGGCTGGTGGATACTGTTCAGATGCATGGCTTTCTGCTTGCAAGGGTTTTTGTCTCAGCTGACTGTAAGGGAGGAGGTAGTACGTCTGGATCACAGAGTATCCATGTCCACAAACGAGGCTGCTCATTCCACAGTCCTGGAAGTGCTTTATGAAAACCCTCTGCTTTGCAATGTCACTCCTTGTAGATTAGAGTGGGAGGGGCTGGGACCAAGGTATGCTGCCTCTTACTCCCAGTTGCAGGTTTCTGGATGCTGATTGTAGCTCTTACAGCATCAGTTAGTGGGCTTGTTGTCTGCCTCAGGCTTTCTTTGTTCACGGAGATCCTCCAGCTAGTTGGTGGTGTGTGCGCATGAGCAGAGGCTTCCTGCCAATTCCCCATGAGTAGTAGAGCTCCCATGGTGTGGACTCCATGAAAGCCTTGCCCCAGGCAGCATGCTTACAAAGGAGGGTGGGCCCTGCAGGACAGAGGACCATTCCCCCTGTGGAATGGCCTCAGAGATCCACCTCCCTCTCTGGCCAGCTGCTGGGGCTGTGGGTCCTAAGCATCATGGCTGACTCAATAATAGACACAGGGTGAGGCGACTCCAGTAGCTGTTTTGACTGGTCTAATCCAGCCTGAGATCATCCTTGCATGAGCCCTCTGCCAAGATTATTTTTGTTTCTTTTATGATCTTTTCATTAGTGGCTCCTACAACACTAACCACAATCCATAAATACATCATCTGTTTGAAGCCCATCTGTACATTAATTGCCCTCCTTATTCACAAAATATCCACTCTCCACCCAAGCCCCTGTCCTCAGCTCCTCATTTTCTCCCCCTCAATGCCCGCCACCCATCCCTCATCAATCCTTGGAAATGTACTAATTCTTTTGTCATATTTTCACCCACCTTTCTTTTGAGGTCAATGAAGATCCTTGTAATCGGTTCCCACTTTCCATCCTGCCCTTCCACCACCCTCCCAGTATCTCCACTCATAACACTGGTAAAGGGCCCATCCACTCTGGATCCCCCGTGTTTGAAATTCCTATCGGTACTAGAATACCTTCTCTAGTTTGGCCAGATTAGTATGGTAGAACTGGGATCATGATAGTGGGGCAAGAGAAAGCATTAAGAACTAGAGGAAAGTTGTGTTTCATCTTTGCTGTCTCATACCCTGTATTCTTTAATCTCCACTCTGAGATCCTTCTGTAAGGGGATGTCCAGTGCACTGCAAATAGGTTTTGGGTCTATACCCGGCAGTCCCCTCTCATTCTCCATGATAAGATTTTTTTGTTCTCATGATGCCTGTTGCCTTATCCCTTTAAAACTTTGTGATCACACAGGCTGGTATGCTTTCTCCATGTGGGCTCTGTTGCTTCAGAGCCAGATGGCTGTTTCTTTACCCTCAGGCCTTTAAGACCCCACACGCTATATCTTTAGGTAGCTGGACACCATCGGCTTTCTTCACCACATTTGCTTATGCAGCCGCTTTGTGGTCAGTGATTGTGTAGGGAAGGTGAGCATCTTAGAATGCCAATTTAATAGAACAGTGTTATTGCAATGAGGGAGTCCTTGAGCGGAGGCCCTATGTCCATCTGCTACCTTAATACTAAATCTATAAACATATGGACATAGATCTATTTCCCCATGCCCCTTTGTAAATATATGTACATGCCTTTATTTAGACGTCTATAACTGGCCCTTGCTTCCCAGCTCACTCTTCTATACTCTTTGATTTTCCTCTTGTGCCCACTGACATGCTCAGTCTTCCTTTGGGTTTCAGTAATTCCTCTTGGTTACATTACCTTTGATCACGCCCTACCAGGCCTCCTACATCCCCCTCACTACCGTTTTCCATCACTTGTTGTACCCTTGTCTCTGGGTTTCTTTACACCACTTCCTTTCCCCCCACCGTGCTCACTCCCATGCCCAATGGAAAGGGCCGGTCACATGTTTACTCCTCCAGATTGTTCATCCAGCCTCTCTTAATTAGACAGACCTGTAAAGGTAATAACATGCACAAAACAAGACTGAGCTAAACCAAGCAGCAAAAAGAAAAAAAACAAACAAAAATGAAAACAAAACCCAACCCAAATCCAATGACACTAAAAGAAAACAACACTAACCAGAAAGAAAAGTACAAGGACTGTGTGGTGAACTTTAGGAGTGTTTTCCAGTCCAGTCTGTGGGGGCACCGAACCCTGACCACAAAGTCCACCTTTGGCATTCCCCGGGGACTTTGATGCTCCGTTTTCTTACTCTTCCGCTGCACTCTCTTAGTGTCATGCATCGAAGTGGCAGGATCAGTTCGGGCGCAGTTCCCACACTGTGTGTCCAGTGTTGTCCCCTCTAAGGCTATGGGTCTTTGAGGGACGTTTCTCATCGTGGGGCTGCCCATGTGGTCTTCTCTGTGGATTGGCTTCTCTGATTGGGAACATCATCCTCAAGGTGTATTGGGCCAGGGTGTGCTCCATTCTCCCCTCCTCCCCCTTGTTCTGCCCTGTGTTCTCTGATCAGATATGTCCCTCTCCGCGAGCTGCAGATCCGGTGCCATCCTGTGAAATACAACCTTTTGGGGCTGCAAGGATGTGGGGGTGGGGGGGTGGGTATCAGCTCAGATCTTTTGAGAGTCCAGGAGATATTGACTGCTCGATGGGCACAGTTCTGTGGGGCACCGTGCTCTTGGTCCAGACGCTGGTTGTGAATATGACTTTGTTGTTAACCAGTTGTGTGTCTCTGGGTCAACTCCCGTGTGTTTTTGAGTGAGTTTTCTAATCTGCAAAGTAAATGTACAGGATTATCCAGACTCCCATGTCAGCAAGTTATCGAGAGGGGTTAATCAGAGACTGTTTCATATAGTGTGTACCTGCGCGCCGCATTCTAGACCTGCGATGGCAATTATGAGCTCAGGATAGAGATGGTGTCCAGCAGGTAACATACGTGGCTCCATATTGAAACAGGAAGCCCACTGTGGAGATTTGGTCCTTCCGTTGATGGCCACCGGCCACCTAGTCTTCTCCTGCTATAACTGCTTCACTGGCTCAGCAGCTGAGCCAGAAGCCAGTGATATCATAACCAGGTGGCTAACTGGGCCAAAGGGCTGATAGATATTTGTTATTTTGTTGTCTTGGGAAACCCACCTACCCTCCATGCAAACCTTCTGGTGTGAGTTATCTGTGGAAGGAATCATAGGCTCACAGTAATTCACATCTTTCTTCTTGAAAATGTGCCCATATTCCTTTCTGAACCTGACAAGGTGGCCCCTGTGTCCACCAAGAAATTTACTGCCTGGCCTCCTACTTGGAGAGTTAGCCTGGGCTTTTGGCGGCGAAGTGAAACAGAGCCCTGACCCCTTCATTGAGCTTCTTCAAGCATTATTGTCTCTTGCTTGGGTCTTTCTACGTGCAGATGAGGCCCATCCACTCTAGTGGAGGGTCGTGCACCTCTCCTGGGGTTTTCAAGGCACTGATTTTTCCAGTGTCCTTCTTTCCTGCAGTAGGCACATTGGTCCTTCCCCATGGCTTGGCGGTGCCCACAGGTTAGTCTCTCCGTGAGTGGGCCATGCTCTCCTTTTCCTGAGTCTCTGGGGTATCTCATGGCAATTACGATTATTTTAGCTAGCTTCTTTGTCTCTGTCGTGCTAGGGTCATCTCTGTTGTTATACACTCAATGAGCCACTTGTACCAAATCGCTAAGATTTTTCCCTTCAAACCCTTCCCACTTCTTTGTCATGTCTGAGGCAGACTGACTGAGTAATAAAGGCAATACTTATTGCCCTCCTGTTTTCAGTGCCTCCGGGCCGTTAGGGGTATAAAGCCCGTAGGCTTCCCTCAGCCACTCTAGAAAGGCAGGCGGATATTCTCTTATAGGAACCTGAAAATTCTCACTGACCTTAGATAAATTCATAGGTTTCCTAGCTCTTCTGCAGAGGGTCATGTAAGAGCAATGGTTGATACCTGGTAAAGTCCTCTGGGCCTTGCTAGGAATTGAGATCCCACATTGTTGGTGTAGTGGCCAAAAGAGTTTCTCTCAAGTGGGGAGTGCCCGCTCGCTGACCATCAGGTTCACTGACTGCTTACTGGGCCTCTGTCTGGAAGGGCTACCCTCCTCCATTGTGAACAGCACCTGGAGAAGTTGTTGGCAAGCATTCCAGGTGGGCTGATGAGTATGGAAGTCATACCAGTACTAGTGTGTGTGGCGGGCTGCTTGTTAGGGGTGGGGGTGAGTTTGGGGGGTCGGTGGGGGAGGGAGTGACTCAATAAGGGCCTGTTAGAAGTTGTCTATTTCTGGACCCTAGAAACCTTATAGGGCGGGGGTTGAAAGAAAGGGTTTGAAGCCAGCTCTCCCACTCCCAGATTTCTCCTGCAAAATGGGATAAAGCCGATTAGGGGAGAGTGATGGGGAGGGGAGTGGAGGGGAGGGGTGGGGGAGGGTGATGGGGAGGGATGGCCTCCACCTATGTGGTTTTGGGAACTTGGACCGTTTGTTTTTCCGGTCCTTCCATGTTTCCTGAAACCTTGGAAACAAGGGCCCTTTCTTTGCGGGAGGGAGTAAGTCTTTTATATTTGCAGGCTTCTTAGTGGCAATGTCAGCCCACACTTGAAGTAACGGGATCAGATCGGGATATCCTGGTTCCCTTTAACCATAACTATGAACTCTTAGTAATAGGGGGTGGGAAAACTAGTCTTGCGTGGGTCAATCAGGGACTCCTTCTGCCCCATCACTTTTAAACAAATTGTAGAGTCTCCAAGCTTTTGGGTTGAAACCACATCCTCTTGGTGAATGCCGAGAGCAGGGGTCCTCAAACTACAACCTGTGGGCCACATGCAGACAGCCGAGGACGTGGATCCTTTCTGCCGGGTGTATGTGCCCCATTTATTTTTTTTTTGAACTTCAAATCAAGATGTGCAGTGTGCACATGAATTTGTTCGTAATATTTGTTTTTTTAAACTATAGTCTTTCCTTCAAAAGGCCTGAGGGATAGTGAACTGGCCCCCTGGGTAAACAGTTTAAGGACCCCTGCCCTAAGGTATCCTGGACTTAGGGGTTATTAATCTCCCAGCCCTGAAACATCCCTGAACATTCAACCCGTTGTAGGAGGCACCATGGGAATTTGGACCCCGGGTAATTTACAAGCCTTTACTCCAATTGAACCCAAGAAAATTCAAAATGGCTTAGGCAGTTACTCTATTTTGGTCACATTTGACTCGTCCTGCACTAGCCCATTATTTCCATTTAACTCTATAACGCGAAGCATGATGTTTTCATAACATTAAAAAATGTATATATTAATACATATATATATTTATAACTATGAAAGTCCACAACAAAAAGAAAATTTTTTCCCAAAATTAAAATTGAAGCGTTATAGGGTTAAAAAGAAGGATGGGTCTTATCAGCGGGTCCAAGACCTTAGCATCATAAATGAATCAGTGATCCGACTGCACCTAGTAGTGCCCAAACCTGTGCCCTCCTAGGGGAAAGTGTGAATGCTTTTATCCCTCTTCCTGTACTTCCAATGAACAAACACACATGTCTGGTAATCCTAAGATTATTTTTGTTTCCTGTGACACTCACCTAATTTCAAGGCCACTGCCACCTCACAAGCTTAGCCTTGTCGTAGTCAAACTGTTCACCTTTTAGACTGTTTGTTTTTCTCAGAAGTTATCGGGTGATTAAAGCTTCTGAACCAAGTGTGCCAGGTCCACGACTACCATCTCCTGGACCACCTCAACCTTATCCATCCTGGATAAAGTTGCCCTCAATGGACAACCCCTCCCAGCAGTGTAGGAAGGGTATGGACCCAAAGCCCAACCTCGCCCCTTTTGCCACCAGGAAGCAGCTAGAGATGTCGTCGCCCAGTACCCCAAAGATTTGGGTCCATATCTCTTCAGGGGGGCAAATGTTAGGTAGCTATGCTAGGGACTGGGGCATCCGTTATGCATGCCCATAGGGCCAAGATAAGAGCCCAGTTAGGAGAGGCACCCTGTGCATGCTCAGAGGTCCAGATTTCTGGCCATGAAGGGGAGGTCACCTGGGTGGTTCCTGTACCTGGATTGACCAATCTAGGCCATGTAAATTCAATTCAGCCACTGGGGTCGGCCAGACTTGCCCACCATGCCTCCCTAACGCTCATAAAACTCTCTTGGGTGCAGACCAGGCTTCTGCATGATTTCTCTCTCACTCAGGAAGGCTCTTTGGAGGCAGCTGTGCTGCACATGAGTGGCTGGTGGATACTGTTCAGATGCATGGCTTTCTGCTTGCAAGGGTTTTTGTCTCAGCTGACTGTAAGGGAGGAGGTAGTACGTCTGGATCACAGAGTATCCATGTCCACAAACGAGGCTGCTCATTCCACAGTCCTGGAAGTGCTTTATGAAAACCCTCTGCTTTGCAATGTCACTCCTTGTAGATTAGAGTGGGAGGGGCTGGGACCAAGGTATGCTGCCTCTTACTCCCAGTTGCAGGTTTCAGGATGCTGATTGTAGCTCTTACAGCATCAGTTAGTGGGCTTGTTGTCTGCCTCAGGCTTTCTTTGTTCACGGAGATCCTCCAGCTAGTTGGTGGTGTGTGCGCATGAGCAGAGGCTTCCTGCCAATTCCCCATGAGTAGTAGAGCTCCCATGGTGTGGACCCCATGAAAGGCTTGCCCCAGGCAGCATGCTTACAAAGGAGGGTGGGCCCTGCAGGACAGAGGACCATTCCCCCTGTGGAATGGCCTCAGAGATCCACCTCCCTCTCTGGCCAGCTGCTGGGGCTGTGGGTCCTAAGCATCATGGCTGACTCAGTAATAGACACAGGGTGAGGCGACTCCAGTAGCTGTTTTGACTGGTCTAATCCAGCCTGAGATCATCCTTGCATGAGCCCTCTGCCAAGATTATTTTTGTTTCTTTTATGATCTTTTCATTGGTGGCTCCTACAACACTAACCACAATCCATAAATACATCATCTGTTTGAAGCCCATCTGTACATTAATTGCCCTCCTTATTCACAAAATATCCACTCTCCACCCAAGCCCCTTGCCTCAGCTCCTCATTTTTCCCCCCTCAATGCCCGCCACCCATCCCTCATCAATCCTTGGAAATGTACTAATTCTTTTGTCATATTTTCACCCACCTTTCTTTTGAGGTCAATGAAGATCCTTGTAATCGGTTCCCACTTTCCATCCTGCCCTTCCTCCACCCTCCCAGTATCTCCACTCATAACACTGGTAAAGGGCCCATCCACTCTGGATTCCCCGTGTTTGAAATTCCTATCGGTACTAGAATACCTTCTCTAGTTTGGCCAGATTAGTATGGTAGAACTGGGATCATGATAGTGGGGCAAGAGAAAGCATTAAGAACTAGAGGAAAGTTGTGTTTCATCTTTGCTGTCTCATACCCTGTATTCTTTAATCTCCACTCTGAGATCCTTCTGTAAGGGGATGTCCAGTGCACTGCAAATAGGTTTTGGGTCTATACCCGGCAGTCCCCTCTCATTCTCCATGATAAGATTTTTTTGTTCTCATGATGCCTGTTGCCTTATCCCTTTAAAACTTTGTGATCACACAGGCTGGTATGCTTTCTCCATGTGGGCTCTGTTGCTTCAGAGCCAGATGGCTGTTTCTTTACCCTCAGGCCTTTAAGACCCCACACGCTATATCTTTAGGTAGCTGGACACCATCGGCTTTCTTCACCACATTTGCTTATGCAGCCGCTTTGTGGTCAGTGATTGTGTAGGGAAGGTGAGCATCTTAGAATGCCAATTTAATAGAACAGTGTTATTGCAATGAGGGAGTCCTTGAGCGGAGGCCCTATGTCCATCTGCTACCTTAATACTAAATCTATAAACATATGGACATAGATCTATTTCCCCATGCCCCTTTGTAAATATATGTACATGCCTTTATTTAGACGTCTATAACTGGCCCTTGCTTCCCAGCTCACTCTTCTATACTCTTTGATTTTCCTCTTGTGCCCACTGACATGCTCAGTCTTCCTTTGGGTTTCAGTAATTCCTCTTGGTTACATTACCTTTGATCACGCCCTACCAGGCCTCCTACATCCCCCTCACTACCGTTTTCCATCACTTGTTGTACCCTTGTCTCTGGGTTTCTTTACACCACTTCCTTTCCCCCCACCGTGCTCACTCCCATGCCCAATGGAAAGGGCCGGTCACATGTTTACTCCTCCAGATTGTTCATCCAGCCTCTCTTAATTAGACAGACCTGTAAAGGTAATAACATGCACAAAACAAGACTGAGCTAAACCAAGCAACAAAAAGAAAAAAAAACAAACAAAAATGAAAACAAAACCCAACCCAAATCCAATGACACTAAAAGAAAACAACACTAACCAGAAAGAAAAGTACAAGGACTGTGTGGTGAACTTTAGGAGTGTTTTCCAGTCCAGTCTGTGGGGGCACCGAACCCTGACCACAAAGTCCACCTTTGGCATTCCCCGGGGACTTTGATGTTCCGTTTTCTTACTCTTCCGCTGCACTCTCTTAGTGTCATGCATCGAAGTGGCAGGATCAGTTCGGGCGCAGTTCCCACACTGTGTGTCCAGTGTTGTCCCCTCTAAGGCTATGGGTCTTTGAGGGACGTTTCTCATCGTGGGGCTGCCAATGTGGTCTTCTCTGTGGATTGGCTTCTCTGATTGGGAACATCATCCTCAAGGTATATTGGGCCAGGGTGTGCTCCATTCTCCCCTCCTCCCCCTTGTTCTGCCCTGTGTTCTCTGATCAGATATGTCCCTCTCCGCGAGCTGCAGATCCGGTGCCATCCTGTGAAATACAATCTTTTGGGGCTGCAAGGATGTGGGGTGGGTGGGTATCAGCTCAGATCTATTGAGAGTCCAGGAGATATTGACTGCTCGATGGGCACAGTTCTGTGGGGCACCGTGCTCTTGGTCCAGACGCTGGTTGTGAATATGACTTTGTTGTTAACCAGTTGTGTGTCTCTGGGTCAACTCCCGTGTGTTTTTGAGTGAGTTTTCTAATCTGCAAAGTAAATGTACAGGATTATCCAGACTCCCATGTCAGCAAGTTATCGAGAGGGGTTAATCAGAGACTGTTTCATATAGTGTGTACCTGCGCGCCGCATTCTAGACCTGCGATGGCAATTATGAGCTCAGGATAGAGATGGTGTCCAGCAGGTAACATACGTGGCTCCACATTGAAACAGGAAGCCCACTGTGGAGATTTGGTCCTTCCGTTGATGGCCACCGGCCACCTAGTCTTCTCCTGCTATAACTGCTTCACTGGCTCAGCAGCTGAGCCAGAAGCCAGTGATATCATAACCAGGTGGCTAACTGGGCCAAAGGGCTGATAGATATTTGTTATTTTGTTGTCTTGGGAAACCCACCTACCCTCCATGCAAACCTTCTGGTGTGAGTTATCTGTGGAAGGAATCATAGGCTCACAGTAATTCACATCTTTCTTCTTGAAAATGTGCCCATATTCCTTTCTGAACCTGACAAGGTGGCCCCTGTGTCCACCAAGAAATTTACTGCCTGGCCTCCTACTTGGAGAGTTAGCCTGGGCTTTTGGCGGCGAAGTGAAACAGAGCCCTGACCCCTTCATTGAGCTTCTTCAAGCATTATTGTCTCTTGCTTGGGTCTTTCTACGTGCAGATGAGGCCCATCCACTCTAGTGGAGGGTCGTGCACCTCTCCTGGGGTTTTCAAGGCACTGATTTTTCCAGTGTCCTTCTTTCCTGCAGTAGGCACATTGGTCCTTCCCCATGGCTTGGCGGTGCCCACAGGTTAGTCTCTCCGTGAGTGGGCCATGCTCTCCTTTTCCTGAGTCTCTGGGGTATCTCATGGCAATTACGATTATTTTAGCTAGCTTCTTTGTCTCTGTCGTGCTAGGGTCATCTCTGTTGTTATACACTCAATGAGCCACTTGTACCAAATCGCTAAGATTTTTCCCTTCAAACCCTTCCCACTTCTTTGTCATGTCTGAGGCAGACTGACTGAGTAATAAAGGCAATACTTATTGCCCTCCTGTTTTCAGTGCCTCCGGGCCGTTAGGGGTATAAAGCCCGTAGGCTTCCCTCAGCCACTCTAGAAAGGCAGGCGGATATTCTCTTATAGGAACCTGAAAATTCTCACTGACCTTAGATAAATTCATAGGTTTCCTAGCTCTTCTGCAGAGGGTCATGTAAGAGCAATGGTTGATACCTGGTAAAGTCCTCTGGGCCTTGCTAGGAATTGAGATCCCACATTGTTGGTGTAGTGGCCAAAAGAGTTTCTCTCAAGTGGGGAGTGCCCACTCGCTGACCATCAGGTTCACTGATTGCTTACTGGGCCTCTGTCTGGAAGGGCTACCCTCCTCCGTTGTGAACAGCACTTGGAGAAGTTGTTGGCAAGCATTCCAGGTGGGCTGATGAGTATGGAAGTCATACCAGTACTAGTGTGTGTGGGGGGCTGCTTGTTAGGGGTGGGGGTGAGTTTGGGGGGCCGGTGGGGGAGGGAGTGACTCAATAAGGGCCTGTTAGAAGTTTTCTATTTCTGGACCCTAGAAACCTTATAGGGCGGGGGTTGAAAGAAAGGGTTTGAAGCCAGCTCTCCCACTCCCAGAGTTCTCCTGCAAAATGGGATAAAGACGATTAGGGGAGAGTGATGGGGAGGGGAGGGGAGGGGAGGGGTGGGGGAGTGATGGGGGAGGGGAGGGGTGAGGGAGGGGAGGGGTGGGGGAGGGTGATGGGGAGGGATGGCCTCCACCTATGTGGTTTTGGGAACTTGGACCGTTTGTTTTTCCGGTCCTTCCATGTTTCCTGAAACCTTGGAAACAAGGGCCCTTTCTTTGCGGGAGGGAGTAAGTCTTTTATATTTGCAGGCTTCTTAGTGGCAATGTCAACCCACACTTGAAGTAACGGGATCAGATCGGGATATCCTGGTTCCCTTTAACCATAACTATGAACTCTTAGTAATAGGGGGTGGGAAAACTAGTCTTGCGTGGGTCAATCAGGGACTCCTTCTGCCCCATCACTTTTAAACAAATTGTAGAGTCTCCAAGCTTTTGGGTTGAAACCACATCCTCTTGGTGAATGCCGAGAGCAGGGGTCCTCAAACTACAACCTGTGGGCCACATGCAGACAGCCGAGGACGTTGATCCTTTCTGCCGGGTGTATGTGCCCCATTTATTTTTTTTTTGAACTTCAAATCAAGATGTGCAGTGTGCACATGAATTTGTTCGTAATATTTGTTTTTTTAAACTATAGTCTTTCCTTCAAAAGGCCTGAGGGATAGTGAACTGGCCCCCTGGGTAAACAGTTTAAGGACCCCTGCCCTAAGGTATCCTGGACTTAGGGGTTATTAATCTCCCAGCCCTGAAACATCCCTGAACATTCTACCCGTTGTAGGAGGCACCATGGGAATTTGGACCCCGGGTAATTTACAAGCCTTTACTCCAATTGAACCCAAGAAAATTCAAAATGGCTTAGGCAGTTACTCTATTTTGGTCACATTTGACTCGTCCTGCACTAGCCCATTATTTCCATTTAACTCTATAACGCGAAGCATGATGTTTTCATAACATTAAAAAATGTATATATTAATACATATATATATATATATATTTATAACTATGAAAGTCCACAACAAAAAGAAAATTTTTTCCCAAAATTAAAATTGAAGCGTTATAGGGTTAAAAAGAAGGATGGGTCTTATTAGCGGGTCCAAGACCTTAGCATCATAAATGAATCAGTGATCCGACTGCACCTAGTAGTGCCCAAACCTGTGCCCTCCTAGGGGAAAGTGTGAATGCTTTTATCCCTCTTCCTGTACTTCCAATGAACAAACACACATGTCTGGTAATCCTAAGATTATTTTTGTTTCCTGTGACACTCACCTAATTTCAAGGCCACTGCCACCTCACAAGCTTAGCCTTGTCGTAGTCAAACTGTTCACCTTTTAGACCGTTTGTTTTTCTCAGAAGTTATCGGGTGATTAAAGCTTCTGAACCAAGTGTGCCAGGTCCACGACTACCATCTCCTGGACCACCTCAACCTTATCCATCCTGGATAAAGTTGCCCTCAATGGACAACCCCTCCCAGCAGTGTAGGAAGGGTATGGACCCAAAGCCCAACCTCGCCCCTTTTGCCAGCAGGAAGCAGCTAGAGATGTCGTCGCCCAGTACCCCAAAGATTTGGGTCCATATCTCTTCAGGGGGGCAAATGTTTGGTAGCTATGCTAGGGACTGGGGCATCCGTTATGCATGCCCATAGGGCCAAGATAAGAGCCCAGTTAGGAGAGGCACCCTGTGCATGCTCAGAGGTCCAGATTTCTGGCCATGAAGGGGAGGTCACCTGGGTGGTTCCTGTACCTGGATTGACCAATCTAGGCCATGTAAATTCAATTCAGCCACTGGGGTCGGCCAGACTTGCCCACCACGCCTCCCTAACGCTCATAAAACTCTCTTGGGTGCAGACCAGGCTTCTGCATGATTTCTCTCTCACTCAGGAAGGCTCTTTGGAGGCAGCTGTGCTGCACATGAGTGGCTGGTGGATACTGTTCAGATGCATGGCTTTCTGCTTGCAAGGGTTTTTGTCTCAGCTGACTGTAAGGGAGGAGGTAGTACGTCTGGATCACAGAGTATCCATGTCCACAAACGAGGCTGCTCATTCCACAGTCCTGGAAGTGCTTTATGAAAACCCTCTGCTTTGCAATGTCACTCCTTGTAGATTAGAGTGGGAGGGGCTGGGACCAAGGTATGCTGCCTCTTACTCCCAGTTGCAGGTTTCTGGATGCTGATTGTAGCTCTTACAGCATCAGTTAGTGGGCTTGTTGTCTGCCTCAGGCTTTCTTTGTTCACGGAGATCCTCCAGCTAGTTGGTGGTGTGTGCGCATGAGCAGAGGCTTCCTGCCAATTCCCCATGAGTAGTAGAGCTCCCATGGTGTGGACTCCATGAAAGCCTTGCCCCAGGCAGCATGCTTACAAAGGAGGGTGGGCCCTGCAGGACAGAGGACCATTCCCCCTGTGGAATGGCCTCAGAGATTCACCTCCCTCTCTGGCCAGCTGCTGGGGCTGTGGGTCCTAAGCATCATGGCTGACTCAGTAATAGACACAGGGTGAGGCGACTCCAGTAGCTGTTTTGACTGGTCTAATCCAGCCTGAGATCATCCTTGCATGAGCCCTCTGCCAAGATTATTTTTGTTTCTTTTATGATCTTTTCATTAGTGGCTCCTACAACACTAACCACAATCCATAAATACATCATCTGTTTGAAGCCCATCTGTACATTAATTGCCCTCCTTATTCACAAAATATCCACTCTCCACCCAAGCCCCTGGCCTCAGCTCCTCATTTTTCCCCCCTCAATGCCCGCCACCCATCCCTCATCAATCCTTGGAAATGTACTAATTCTTTTGTCATATTTTCACCCACCTTTCTTTTGAGGTCAATGAAGATCCTTGTAATCGGTTCCCACTTTCCATCCTGCCCTTCCTCCACCCTCCCAGTATCTCCACTCATAACACTGGTAAAGGGCCCATCCACTCTGGATTCCCCGTGTTTGAAATTCCTATCGGTACTAGAATACCTTCTCTAGTTTGGCCAGATTAGTATGGTAGAACTGGGATCATGATAGTGGGGCAAGAGAAAGCATTAAGAACTAGAGGAAAGTTGTGTTTCATCTTTGCTGTCTCATACCCTGTATTCTTTAATCTCCACTCTGAGATCCTTCTGTAAGGGGATGTCCAGTGCACTGCAAATAGGTTTTGGGTCTATACCCGGCAGTCCCCTCTCATTCTCCATGATAAGATTTTTTTGTTCTCATGATGCCTGTTGCCTTATCCCTTTAAAACTTTGTGATCACACAGGCTGGTATGCTTTCTCCATGTGGGCTCTGTTGCTTCAGAGCCAGATGGCTGTTTCTTTACCCTCAGGCCTTTAAGACCCCACACGCTATATCTTTAGGTAGCTGGACACCATCGGCTTTCTTCACCACATTTGCTTATGCAGCCGCTTTGTGGTCAGTGATTGTGTAGGGAAGGTGAGCATCTTAGAATGCCAATTTAATAGAACAGTGTTATTGCAATGAGGGAGTCCTTGAGCGGAGGCCCTATGTCCATCTGCTACCTTAATACTAAATCTATAAACATATGGACATAGATCTATTTCCCCATGCCCCTTTGTAAATATATGTACATGCCTTTATTTAGACGTCTATAACTGGCCCTTGCTTCCCAGCTCACTCTTCTATACTCTTTGATTTTCCTCTTGTGCCCACTGACATGCTCAGTCTTCCTTTGGGTTTCAGTAATTCCTCTTGGTTACATTACCTTTGATCACGCCCTACCAGGCCTCCTACATCCCCCTCACTACCGTTTTCCATCACTTGTTGTACCCTTGTCTCTGGGTTTCTTTACACCACTTCCTTTCCCCCCACCGTGCTCACTCCCATGCCCAATGGAAAGGGCCGGTCACATGTTTACTCCTCCAGATTGTTCATCCAGCCTCTCTTAATTAGACAGACCTGTAAAGGTAATAACATGCACAAAACAAGACTGAGCTAAACCAAGCAACAAAAAGAAAAAAAAACAAACAAAAATGAAAACAAAACCCAACCCAAATCCAATGACACTAAAAGAAAACAACACTAACCAGAAAGAAAAGTACAAGGACTGAGTGGTGAACTTTAGGAGTGTTTTCCAGTCCAGTCTGTGGGGGCACCGAACCCTGACCACAAAGTCCACCTTTGGCATTCCCCGGGGACTTTGATGTTCCGTTTTCTTACTCTTCCGCTGCACTCTCTTAGTGTCATGCATCGAAGTGGCAGGATCAGTTCGGGCGCAGTTCCCACACTGTGTGTCCAGTGTTGTCCCCTCTAAGGCTATGGGTCTTTGAGGGACGTTTCTCATCGTGGGGCTGCCCATGTGGTCTTCTCTGTGGATTGGCTTCTCTGATTGGGAACATCATCCTCAAGGTGTATTGGGCCAGGGTGTGCTCCATTCTCCCCTCCTCCCCCTTGTTCTGCCCTGTGTTCTCTGATCAGATATGTCCCTCTCCGCGAGCTGCAGATCCGGTGCCATCCTGTGAAATACAATCTTTTGGGGCTGCAAGGATGTGTGGTGGGTGGGTATCAGCTCAGATCTATTGAGAGTCCAGGAGATATTGACTGCTCGATGGGCACAGTTCTGTGGGGCACCGTGCTCTTGGTCCAGACGCTGGTTGTGAATATGACTTTGTTGTTAACCAGTTGTGTGTCTCTGGGTCAACTCCCGTGTGTTTTTGAGTGAGTTTTCTAATCTGCAAAGTAAATGTACAGGATTATCCAGACTCCCATGTCAGCAAGTTATCGAGAGGGGTTAATCAGAGACTGTTTCATATAGTGTGTACCTGCGCGCCGCATTCTAGACCTGCGATGGCAATTATGAGCTCAGGATAGAGATGGTGTCCAGCAGGTAACATACGTGGCTCCACATTGAAACAGGAAGCCCACTGTGGAGATTTGGTCCTTCCGTTGATGGCCACCGGCCACCTAGTCTTCTCCTGCTATAACTGCTTCACTGGCTCAGCAGCTGAGCCAGAAGCCAGTGATATCATAACCAGGTGGCTAACTGGGCCAAAGGGCTGATAGATATTTGTTATTTTGTTGTCTTGGGAAACCCACCTACCCTCCATGCAAACCTTCTGGTGTGAGTTATCTGTGGACGGAATCATAGGCTCACAGTAATTCACATCTTTCTTCTTGAAAATGTGCCCATATTCCTTTCTGAACCTGACAAGGTGGCCCCTGTGTCCACCAAGAAATTTACTGCCTGGCCTCCTACTTGGAGAGTTAGCCTGGGCTTTTGGCGGCGAAGTGAAACAGAGCCCTGACCCCTTCATTGAGCTTCTTCAAGCATTATTGTCTCTTGCTTGGGTCTTTCTACGTGCAGATGAGGCCCATCCACTCTAGTGGAGGGTCGTGCACCTCTCCTGGGGTTTTCAAGGCACTGATTTTTCCAGTGTCCTTCTTTCCTGCAGTAGGCACATTGGTCCTTCCCCATGGCTTGGCGGTGCCCACAGGTTAGTCTCTCCGTGAGTGGGCCATGCTCTCCTTTTCCTGAGTCTCTGGGGTATCTCATGGCAATTACGATTATTTTAGCTAGCTTCTTTGTCTCTGTCGTGCTAGGGTCATCTCTGTTGTTATACACTCAATGAGCCACTTGTACCAAATCGCTAAGATTTTTCCCTTCAAACCCTTCCCACTTCTTTGTCATGTCTGAGGCAGACTGACTGAGTAATAAAGGCAATACTTATTGCCCTCCTGTTTTCAGTGCCTCCGGGCCGTTAGGGGTATAAAGCCCGTAGGCTTCCCTCAGCCACTCTAGAAAGGCAGGCGGATATTCTCTTATAGGAACCTGAAAATTCTCACTGACCTTAGATAAATTCATAGGTTTCCTAGCTCTTCTGCAGAGGGTCATGTAAGAGCAATGGTTGATACCTGGTAAAGTCCTCTGGGCCTTGCTAGGAATTGAGATCCCACATTGTTGGTGTAGTGGCCAAAAGAGTTTCTCTCAAGTGGGGAGTGCCCACTCGCTGACCATCAGGTTCACTGATTGCTTACTGGGCCTCTGTCTGGAAGGGCTGCCCTCCTCCGTTGTGAACAGCACCTGGAGAAGTTGTTGGCAAGCATTCCAGGTGGGCTGATGAGTATGGAAGTCATACCAGTACTAGTGTGTGTGGGGGGCTGCTTGTTAGGGGTGGGGGTGAGTTTGGGGGGCCGGTGGGGGAGGGAGTGACTCAATAAGGGCCTGTTAGAAGTTTTCTATTTCTGGACCCTAGAAACCTTATAGGGCGGGGGTTGAAAGAAAGGGTTTGAAGCCAGCTCTCCCACTCCCAGAGTTCTCCTGCAAAATGGAATAAAGACGATTAGGGGAGAGTGATGGGGAGGGGAGGGGAGGGGAGGGGTGGGGGAGTGATGGGGGAGGGGAGGGGTGAGGGAGGGGAGGGGTGGGGGAGGGTGATGGGGAGGGATGGCCTCCACCTATGTGGTTTTGGGAACTTGGACCGTTTGTTTTTCCGGTCCTTCCATGTTTCCTGAAACCTTGGAAACAAGGGCCCTTTCTTTGCGGGAGGGAGTAAGTCTTTTATATTTGCAGGCTTCTTAGTGGCAATGTCAGCCCACACTTGAAGTAACGGGATCAGATCGGGATATCCTGGTTCCCTTTAACCATAACTATGAACTCTTAGTAATAGGGGGTGGGAAAACTAGTCTTGCGTGGGTCAATCAGGGACTCCTTCTGCCCCATCACTTTTAAACAAATTGTAGAGTCTCCAAGCTTTTGGGTTGAAACCACATCCTCTTGGTGAATGCCGAGAGCAGGGGTCCTCAAACTACAACCTGTGGGCCACATGCAGACAGCCGAGGACGTTGATCCTTTCTGCCGGGTGTATGTGCCCCATTTATTTTTTTTTGAACTTCAAATCAAGATGTGCAGTGTGCACATGAATTTGTTCGTAATATTTGTTTTTTTAAACTATAGTCTTTCCTTCAAAAGGCCTGAGGGATAGTGAACTGGCCCCCTGGGTAAACAGTTTAAGGACCCCTGCCCTAAGGTATCCTGGACTTAGGGGTTATTAATCTCCCAGCCCTGAAACATCCCTGAACATTCTACCCGTTGTAGGAGGCACCATGGGAATTTGGACCCCGGGTAATTTACAAGCCTTTACTCCAATTGAACCCAAGAAAATTCAAAATGGCTTAGGCAGTTACTCTATTTTGGTCACATTTGACTCGTCCTGCACTAGCCCATTATTTCCATTTAACTCTATAACGCGAAGCATGATGTTTTCATAACATTAAAAAATGTATATATTAATACATATATATATATATTTATAACTATGAAAGTCCACAACAAAAAGAAAATTTTTTCCCAAAATTAAAATTGAAGCGTTATAGGGTTAAAAAGAAGGATGGGTCTTATTAGCGGGTCCAAGACCTTAGCATCATAAATGAATCAGTGATCTGACTGCACCTAGTAGTGCCCAAACCTGTGCCCTCCTAGGGGAAAGTGTGAATGCTTTTATCCCTCTTCCTGTACTTCCAATGAACAAACACACATGTCTGGTAATCCTAAGATTATTTTTGTTTCCTGTGACACTCACCTAATTTCAAGGCCACTGCCACCTCACAAGCTTAGCCTTGTCGTAGTCAAACTGTTCACCTTTTAGACCGTTTGTTTTTCTCAGAAGTTATCGGGTGATTAAAGCTTCTGAACCAAGTGTGCCAGGTCCACGACTACCATCTCCTGGACCACCTCAACCTTATCCATCCTGGATAAAGTTGCCCTCAATGGACAACCCCTCCCAGCAGTGTAGGAAGGGTATGGACCCAAAGCCCCACCTCGCCCCTTTTGCCAGCAGGAAGCAGCTAGAGATGTCGTCGCCCAGTACCCCCAAAGATTTGGGTCCATATCTCTTCAGGGGGGCAAATGTTAGGTAGCTATACTAGGGACTGGGGCATCCGTTATGCATGCCCATAGGGCCAAGATAAGAGCCCAGTTAGGAGAGGCACCCTGTGCATGCTCAGAGGTCCAGATTTCTGGCCATGAAGGGGAGGTCACCTGGGTGGTTCCTGTACCTGGATTGACCAATCTAGGCCATGTAAATTCAATTCAGCCACTGGGGTCGGCCAGACTTGCCCACCACGCCTCCCTAACGCTCATAAAACTCTCTTGGGTGCAGACCAGGCTTCTGCATGATTTCTCTCTCACTCAGGAAGGCTCTTTGGAGGCAGCTGTGCTGCACATGAGTGGCTGGTGGATACTGTTCAGATGCATGGCTTTCTGCTTGCAAGGGTTTTTGTCTCAGCTGACTGTAAGGGAGGAGGTAGTACGTCTGGATCACAGAGTATCCATGTCCACAAACGAGGCTGCTCATTCCACAGTCCTGGAAGTGCTTTATGAAAACCCTCTGCTTTGCAATGTCACTCCTTGTAGATTAGAGTGGGAGGGGCTGGGACCAAGGTATGCTGCCTCTTACTCCCAGTTGCAGGTTTCTGGATGCTGATTGTAGCTCTTACAGCATCAGTTAGTGGGCTTGTTGTCTGCCTCAGGCTTTCTTTGTTCACGGAGATCCTCCAGCTAGTTGGTGGTGTGTGCGCATGAGCAGAGGCTTCCTGCCAATCCCCCATGAGTAGTAGAGCTCCCATGGTGTGGACTCCATGAAAGCCTTGCCCCAGGCAGCATGCTTACAAAGGAGGGTGGGCCCTGCAGGACAGAGGACCATTCCCCCTGTGGAATGGCCTCAGAGATCCACCTCCCTCTCTGGCCAGCTGCTGGGGCTGTGGGTCCTAAGCATCATGGCTGACTCAATAATAGACACAGGGTGAGGCGACTCCAGTAGCTGTTTTGACTGGTCTAATCCAGCCTGAGATCATCCTTGCATGAGCCCTCTGCCAAGATTATTTTTGTTTCTTTTATGATCTTTTCATTAGTGGCTCCTACAACACTAACCACAATCCATAAATACATCATCTGTTTGAAGCCCATCTGTACATTAATTGCCCTCCTTATTCACAAAATATCCACTCTCCACCCAAGCCCCTGGCCTCAGCTCCTCATTTTTCCCCCCTCAATGCCCGCCACCCATCCCTCATCAATCCTTGGAAATGTACTAATTCTTTTGTCATATTTTCACCCACCTTTCTTTTGAGGTCAATGAAGATCCTTGTAATCGGTTCCCACTTTCCATCCTGCCCTTCCTCCACCCTCCCAGTATCTCCACTCATAACACTGGTAAAGGGCCCATCCACTCTGGATCCCCCGTGTTTGAAATTCCTATCGGTACTAGAATACCTTCTCTAGTTTGGCCAGATTAGTATGGTAGAACTGGGATCATGATAGTGGGGCAAGAGAAAGCATTAAGAACTAGAGGAAAGTTGTGTTTCATCTTTGCTGTCTCATACCCTGTATTCTTTAATCTCCACTCTGAGATCCTTCTGTAAGGGGATGTCCAGTGCACTGCAAATAGGTTTTGGGTCTATACCCGGCAGTCCCCTCTCATTCTCCATGATAAGATTTTTTTGTTCTCATGATGCCTGTTGCCTTATCCCTTTAAAACTTTGTGATCACACAGGCTGGTATGCTTTCTCCATGTGGGCTCTGTTGCTTCAGAGCCAGATGGCTGTTTCTTTACCCTCAGGCCTTTAAGACCCCACACGCTATATCTTTAGGTAGCTGGACACCATCGGCTTTCTTCACCACATTTGCTTATGCAGCCGCTTTGTGGTCAGTGATTGTGTAGGGAAGGTGAGCATCTTAGAATGCCAATTTAATAGAACAGTGTTATTGCAATGAGGGAGTCCTTGAGCGGAGGCCCTATGTCCATCTGCTACCTTAATACTAAATCTATAAACATATGGACATAGATCTATTTCCCCATGCCCCTTTGTAAATATATGTACATATGTACATGCCTTTATTTAGACGTCTATAACTGGCCCTTGCTTCCCAGCTCACTCTTCTATACTCTTTGATTTTCCTCTTGTGCCCACTGACATGCTCAGTCTTCCTTTGGGTTTCAGTAATTCCTCTTGGTTACATTACCTTTGATCACGCCCTACCAGGCCTCCTACATCCCCCTCACTACCGTTTTCCATCACTTGTTGTACCCTTGTCTCTGGGTTTCTTTACACCACTTCCTTTCGCCCCACCGTGCTCACTCCCATGCCCAATGGAAAGGGCCGGTCACATGTTTACTCCTCCAGATTGTTCATCCAGCCTCTCTTAATTAGACAGACCTGTAAAGGTAATAACATGCACAAAACAAGACTGAGCTAAACCAAGCAGCAAAAAGAAAAAAAAACAAACAAAAATGAAAACAAAACCCAACCCAAATCCAATGACACTAAAAGAAAACAACACTAACCAGAAAGAAAAGAACAAGGACTGTGTGGTGAACTTTAGGAGTGTTTTCCAGTCCAGTCTGTGGGGGCACCGAACCCTGACCACAAAGTCCACCTTTGGCATTCCCCGGGGACTTTGATGTTCCGTTTTCTTACTCTTCCGCTGCACTCTCTTAGTGTCATGCATCGAAGTGGCAGGATCAGTTCGGGCGCAGTTCCCACACTGTGTGTCCAGTGTTGTCCCCTCTAAGGCTATGGGTCTTTGAGGGACGTTTCTCATCGTGGGGCTGCCCATGTGGTCTTCTCTGTGGATTGGCTTCTCTGATTGGGAACATCATCCTCAAGGTGTATTGGGCCAGGGTGTGCTCCATTCTCCCCTCCTCCCCCTTGTTCTGCCCTGTGTTCTCTGATCAGATATGTCCCTCTCCGCGAGCTGCAGATCCGGTGCCATCCTGTGAAATACAATCTTTTGGGGCTGCAAGGATGTGGGGGGGTGGGTATCAGCTCAGATCTTTTGAGAGTCCAGGAGATATTGACTGCTCAATGGGCACAGTTCTGTGGGGCACCGTGCTCTTGGTCCAGACGCTGGTTGTGAATATGACTTTGTTGTTAACCAGTTGTGTGTCTCTGGGTCAACTCCCGTGTGTTTTTGAGTGAGTTTTTTAATCTGCAAAGTAAATGTACAGGATTATCCAGACTCCCATGTCAGCAAGTTATCGAGAGGGGTTAATCAGAGACTGTTTCATATAGTGTGTACCTGCGCGCCGCATTCTAGACCTGCGATGGCAATTATGAGCTCAGGATAGAGATGGTGTCCAGCAGGTAACATACGTGGCTCCATATTGAAACAGGAAGCCCACTGTGGAGATTTGGTCCTTCCGTTGATGGCCACCGGCCACCTAGTCTTCTCCTGCTATAACTGCTTCACTGGCTCAGCAGCTGAGCCAGAAGCCAGTGATATCATAACCAGGTGGCTAACTGGGCCAAAGGGCTGATAGATATTTGTTATTTTGTTGTCTTGGGAAACCCACCTACCCTCCATGCAAACCTTCTGGTGTGAGTTATCTGTGGACGGAATCATAGGCTCACAGTAATTCACATCTTTCTTCTTGAAAATGTGCCCATATTCCTTTCTGAACCTGACAAGGTGGCCCCTGTGTCCACCAAGAAATTTACTGCCTGGCCTCCTACTTGGAGAGTTAGCCTGGGTTTTTCGCGGCGAAGTGAAACAGAGCCCTGACCCCTTCATTGAGCTTCTTCAAGCATTATTGTCTCTTGCTTGGGTCTTTCTACGTGCAGATGAGGCCCATCCACTCTAGTGGAGGGTCGTGCACCTCTCCTGGGGTTTTCAAGGCACTGATTTTTCCAGTGTCCTTCTTTCCTGCAGTAGGCACATTGGTCCTTCCCCATGGCTTGGCGGTGCCCACAGGTTAGTCTCTCCGTGAGTGGGCCATGCTCTCCTTTTCCTCAGTCTCTGGGGTATCTCATGGCAATTACGATTATTTTAGCTAGCTTCTTTGTCTCTGTCGTGCTAGGGTCATCTCTGTTGTTATACACTCAATGAGCCACTTGTACCAAATCGCTAAGATTTTTCCCTTCAAACCCTTCCCACTTCTTTGTCATGTCTGAGGCAGACTGACTGAGTAATAAAGGCAATAATTATTGCCCTCCTGTTTTCAGTGCCTCCGGGCCGTTAGGGGTATAAAGCCCGTAGGCTTCCCTCAGCCACTCTAGAAAGGCAGGCGGATATTCTCTTATAGGAACCTGAAAATTCTCACTGACCTTAGATAAATTCATAGGTTTCCTAGCTCTTCTGCAGAGGGTCATGTAAGAGCAATGGTTGATACCTGGTAAAGTCCTCTGGGCCTTGCTAGGAATTGAGATCCCACATTGTTGGTGTAGTGGCCAAAAGAGTTTCTCTCAAGTGGGGAGTGCCCGCTCGCTGACCATCAGGTTCACTGACTGCGTACTGGGCCTCTGTCTGGAAGGGCTACCCTCCTCCGTTGTGAACAGCACCTGGAGAAGTTGTTGGCAAGCATTCCAGGTGGGCTGATGAGTATGGAAGTCATACCAGTACTAGTGTGTGTGGGGGGCTGCTTGTTAGGGGTGGGGGTGAGTTTGGGGGGCCGGTGGGGGAGGGAGTGACTCAATAAGGGCCTGTTAGAAGTTTTCTATTTCTGGACCCTAGAAACCTTATAGGGCGGGGGTTGAAAGAAAGGGTTTGAAGCCAGCTCTCCCACTCCCAGAGTTCTCCTGCAAAATGGGATAAAGCCGATTAGGGGAGAGTGATGGGGAGGGGAGGGGAGGGGAGGGGAGGGGTGGGGGAGGGATGGAGGAGGGGAGGGGTGGGGGAGGGTGATGGGGAGGGATGGCCTCCACCTATGTGGTTTTGGGAACTTGGACCGTTTGTTTTTCCGGTCCTTCCATGTTTCCTGACACCTTGGAAACAAGGGCCCTTTCTTTGCGGGAGGGAGTAAGTCTTTTATATTTGCAGGCTTCTTAGTGGCAATGTCAGCCCACACTTGAAGTAACGGGATCAGATCGGGATATCCTGTTTCCCTTTAACCATAACTATGAACTCTTAGTAACAGGGGATGGGAAAACTAGTCTTGCGTGGGTCAATCAGGGACTCCTTCTGCCCCATCACTTTTAAACAAATTGTAGAGTCTCCAAGCTTTTGGGTTGAAACCACATCCTCTTGGTGAATGCCGAGGGCAGGGGTCCTCAAACTACAACCTGTGGGCCACATGCAGACAGCCGAGGACGTTGATCCTTTCTGCCGGGTGTATGTGCCCCATTTATTTTTTTTTTTTGAACTTCAAATCAAGATGTGCAGTGTGCACATGAATTTGTTCGTAATATTTGTTTTTTTAAACTATAGTCTTTCCTTCAAAAGGCCTGAGGGATAGTGAACTGGCCCCCTGGGTAAACAGTTTAAGGACCCCTGCCCTAAGGTATCCTGGACTTAGGGGTTATTAATCTCCCAGCCCTGAAACATCCCTGAACATTCTACCCATTGTAGGAGGCACCATGGGAATTTGGATCCCGGGTAATTTACAAGCCTTTACTCCAATTGAACCCAAGAAAATTCAAAATGACTTAGGCAGTTACTCTATTTTGGTCACTTTTGACTCGTCCTGCACTAGCCCATTATTTCCATTTAACTCTATAACGCGAAGCATGATGTTTTCATAACATTAAAAAATGTATATATTAATACATATATATATATATTTATAACTATGAAAGTCCACAACAAACAGAAAATTTTTTCCCAAAATTAAAATTGAAGCGTTATAGGGTTAAAAAGAAGGATGGGTCTTATCAGCGGGTCCAAGACCTTAGCATCATAAATGAATCAGTGATCCGACTGCACCTAGTAGTGCCCAAACCTGTGCCCTCCTAGGGGAAAGTGTGAATGCTTTTATCCCTCTTCCTGTACTTCCAATGAACAAACACACATGTCTGGTAATCCTAAGATTATTTTTGTTTCCTGTGACACTCACCTAATTTCAAGGCCACTGCCACCTCACAAGCTTAGCCTTGTCGTAGTCAAACTGTTCACCTTTTAGACCGTTTGTTTTTCTCAGAAGTTATCGGGTGATTAAAGCTTCTGAACCAAGTGTGCCAGGTCCACGACTACCATCTCCTGGACCACCTCAACCTTATCCATCCTGGATAAAGTTGCCCTCAATGGACAACCCCTCCCAGCAGTGTAGGAAGGGTATGGACCCAAAGCCCAACCTCGCCCCTTTTGCCAGCAGGAAGCAGCTAGAGATGTCGTCGCCCAGTACCCCCAAAGATTTGGGTCCATATCTCTTCAGGGGGGCAAATGTTAGGTAGCTATATTAGGGACTGGGGCATCCGTTATGCATGCCCATAGGGCCAAGATAAGAGCCCAGTTAGGAGAGGCACCCTGTGCATGCTCAGAGGTCCAGATTTCTGGCCATGAAGGGGAGGTCACCTGGGTGGTTCCTGTACCTGGATTGACCAATCTAGGCCATGTAAATTCAATTCAGCCACTGGGGTCGGCCAGACTTGCCCACCACGCCTCCCTAACGCTCATAAAACTCTCTTGAGTGCAGACCAGGCTTCTGCATGATTTCTCTCTCACTCAGGAAGGCTCTTTGGAGGCAGCTGTGCTGCACATGAGTGGCTGGTGGATACTGTTCAGATGCATGGCTTTCTGCTTGCAAGGGTTTTTGTCTCAGCTGACTGTAAGGGAGGAGGTAGTACGTCTGGATCACAGAGTATCCATGTCCACAAACGAGGCTGCTCATTCCACAGTCCTGGAAGTGCTTTATGAAAACCCTCTGCTTTGCAATGTCACTCCTTGTAGATTAGAGTGGGAGGGGCTGGGACCAAGGTATGCTGCCTCTTACTCCCAGTTGCAGGTTTCTGGATGCTGATTGTATCTCTTACAGCATCAGTTAGTGGGCTTGTTGTCTGCCTCAGGCTTTGTTCACGGAGATCCTCCAGCTAGTTGGTGGTGTGTGCGCATGAGCAGAGGCTTCCTGCCAATCCCCCATGAGTAGTAGAGCTCCCATGGTGTGGACTCCATGAAAGCCTTGCCCCAGGCAGCATGCTTACAAAGGAGGGTGGGCCCTGCAGGACAGAGGACCATTCCCCCTGTGGAATGGCCTCAGAGATCCACCTCCCTCTCTGGCCAGCTGCTGGGGCTGTGGGTCCTAAGCATCATGGCTGACTCAGTAATAGACACAGGGTGAGGCGACTCCAGTAGCTGTTTTGACTGGTCTAATCCAGCCTGAGATCATCCTTGCATGAGCCCTCTGCCAAGATTATTTTTGTTTCTTTTATGATCTTTTCATTAGTGGCTCCTACAACACTAACCACAATCCATAAATACATCATCTGTTTGAAGCCCATCTGTACATTAATTGCCCTCCTTATTCACAAAATATCCACTCTCCACCCAAGCCCCTGGCCTCAGCTCCTCATTTTTCCCCCCTCAATGCCCGCCACCCATCCCTCATCAATCCTTGGAAATGTACTAATTCTTTTGTCATATTTTCACCCACCTTTCTTTTGAGGTCAATGAAGATCCTTGTAATCGGTTCCCACTTTCCATCCTGCCCTTCCTCCACCCTCCCAGTATCTCCACTCATAACACTGGTAAAGGGCCCATCCACTCTGGATCCCCCGTGTTTGAAATTCCTATCGGTACTAGAATACCTTCTCTAGTTTGGCCAGATTAGTATGGTAGAACTGGGATCATGATAGTGGGGCAAGAGAAAGCATTAAGAACTAGAGGAAAGTTGTGTTTCATCTTTGCTGTCTCATACCCTGTATTCTTTAATCTCCACTCTGAGATCCTTCTGTAAGGGGATGTCCAGTGCACTGCAAATAGGTTTTGGGTCTATACCCGGCAGTCCCCTCTCATTCTCCATGATAAGATTTTTTTGTTCTCATGATGCCTGTTGCCTTATCCCTTTAAAACTTTGTGATCACACAGGCTGGTATGCTTTCTCCATGTGGGCTCTGTTGCTTCAGAGCCAGATGGCTGTTTCTTTACCCTCAGGCCTTTAAGACCCCACACGCTATATCTTTAGGTAGCTGGACACCATCGGCTTTCTTCACCACATTTGCTTATGCAGCCGCTTTGTGGTCAGTGATTGTGTAGGGAAGGTGAGCATCTTAGAATGCCAATTTAATAGAACAGTGTTATTGCAATGAGGGAGTCCTTGAGCGGAGGCCCTATGTCCATCTGCTACCTTAATACTAAATCTATAAACATATGGACATAGATCTATTTCCCCATGCCCCTTTGTAAATATATGTACATATGTACATGCCTTTATTTAGACGTCTATAACTGGCCCTTGCTTCCCAGCTCACTCTTCTATACTCTTTGATTTTCCTCTTGTGCCCACTGACATGCTCAGTCTTCCTTTGGGTTTCAGTAATTCCTCTTGGTTACATTACCTTTGATCACGCCCTACCAGGCCTCCTACATCCCCCTCACTACCGTTTTCCATCACTTGTTGTACCCTTGTCTCTGGGTTTCTTTACACCACTTCCTTTCCCCCCACCGTGCTCACTCCCATGCCCAATGGAAAGGGCCGGTCACATGTTTACTCCTCCAGATTGTTCATCCAGCCTCTCTTAATTAGACAGACCTGTAAAGGTAATAACATGCACAAAACAAGACTGAGCTAAACCAAGCAGCAAAAAGAAAAAAAAACAAACAAAAATGAAAACAAAACCCAACCCAAATCCAATGACACTAAAAGAAAACAACACTAACCAGAAAGAAAAGTACAAGGACTGTGTGGTGAACTTTAGGAGTGTTTTCCAGTCCAGTCTGTGGGGGCACCGAACCCTGACCACAAAGTCCACCTTTGGCATTCCCCGGGGACTTTGATGCTCCGGTTTCTTACTCTTCCGCTGCACTCTCTTGGTGTCATGCATCGAAGTGGCAGGATCAGTTCGGGCGCAGTTCCCACACTGTGTGCCCAGTGTTGTCCCCTCTAAGGCTATGGGTCTTTGAGGGACGTTTCTCATCGTGGGGCTGCCCATGTGGTCTTCTCTGTGGATTGGCTTCTCTGATTGGGAACATCATCCTCAAGGTGTATTGGGCCAGGGTGTGCTCCATTCTCCCCTCCTCCCCCTTGTTCGGCCCTGTGTTCTCTGATCAGATATGTCCCTCTCCGCGAGCTGCAGATCCGGTGCCATCCTGTGAAATACAATCTTTTGGGGCTGCAAGGATGTGGGGGGGTGGGTATCAGCTCAGATCTTTTGAGAGTCCAGGAGATAATGACTGCTCGATGGTCACAGTTCTGTGGGGCACCGTGCTCTTGGTCCAGACGCTGGTTGTGAATATGACTTTGTTGTTAACCAGTTGTGTGTCTCTGGGTCAACTCCCGTGTGTTTTTGAGTGAGTTTTTTAATCTGCAAAGTAAATGTACAGGATTATCCAGACTCCCATGTCAGCAAGTTATCGAGAGGGGTTAATCAGAGACTGTTTCATATAGTGTGTACCTGCGCGCCGCATTCTAGACCTGCGATGGCAATTATGAGCTCAGGATAGAGATGGTGTCCAGCAGGTAACATACGTGGCTCCATATTGAAACAGGAAGCCCACTGTGGAGATTTGGTCCTTCCGTTGATGGCCACCGGCCACCTAGTCTTCTCCTGCTATAACTGCTTCACTGGCTCAGCAGCTGAGCCAGAAGCCAGTGATATCATAACCAGGTGGCTAACTGGGCCAAAGGGCTGATAGATATTTGTTATTTTGTTGTCTTGGGAAACCCACCTACCCTCCATGCAAACCTTCTGGTGTGAGTTATCTGTGGACGGAATCATAGGCTCACAGTAATTCACATCTTTCTTCTTGAAAATGTGCCCATATTCCTTTCTGAACCTGACAAGGTGGCCCCTGTGTCCACCAAGAAATTTACTGCCTGGCCTCCTACTTGGAGAGTTAGCCTGGGCTTTTGGCGGCGAAGTGAAACAGAGCCCTGACCCCTTCATTGAGCTTCTTCAAGCATTATTGTCTCTTGCTTGAGTCTTTCTACGTGCAGATGAGGCCCATCCACTCTAGTGGAGGGTCGTGCACCTCTCCTGGGGTTTTCAAGGCACTGATTTTTCCAGTGTCCTTCTTTCCTGCAGTAGGCACATTGGTCCTTCCCCATGGCTTGGCGGTGCCCACAGGTTAGTCTCTCCGTGAGTGGGCCATGCTCTCCTTTTCCTGAGTCTCTGGGGTATCTCATGGCAATTACGATTATTTTAGCTAGCTTCTTTGTCTCTGTCGTGCTAGGGTCATCTCTGTTGTTATACACTCAATGAGCCACTTGTACCAAATCGCTAAGATTTTTCCCTTCAAAGCCTTCCCACTTCTTTGTCATGTCTGAGGCAGACTGACTGAGTAATAAAGGCAATACTTATTGCCCTCCTGTTTTCAGTGCCTCCGGGCCGTTAGGGGTATAAAGCCCGTAGGCTTCCCTCAGCCACTCTAGAAAGGCAGGCGGATATTCTCTTATAGGAACCTGAAAATTCTCACTGACCTTAGATAAATTCATAGGTTTCCTAGCTCTTCTGCAGAGGGTCATGTAAGAGCAATGGTTGATACCTGGTAAAGTCCTCTGGGCCTTGCTAGGAATTGAGATCCCACATTGTTGGTGTAGTGGCCAAAAGAGTTTCTCTCAAGTGGGGAGTGCCCGCTCGCTGACCATCAGGTTCACTGACTGCTTACTGGGCCTCTGTCTGGAAGGGCTACCCTCCTCCGTTGTGAACAGCACCTGGAGAAGTTGTTGGCAAGCATTCCAGGTGGGCTGATGAGTATGGAAGTCATACCAGTACTAGTGTGTGTGGGGGGCTGCTTGTTAGGGGTGGGGGTGAGTTTGGGGGGCCGGTGGGGGAGGGAGTGACTCAATAAGGGCCTGTTAGAAGTTTTCTATTTCTGGACCCTAGAAACCTTATAGGGCGGGGGTTGAAAGAAAGGGTTTGAAGCCAGCTCTCCCACTCCCAGAGTTCTCCTGCAAAATGGGATAAAGCCGATTAGGGGAGAGTGATGGGGAGGGGAGGGGAGGGGAGGGGAGGGGTGGGGGAGGGATGGAGGAGGGGAGGGGTGGGGGAGGGTGATGGGGAGGGATGGCCTCCACCTATGTGGTTTTGGGAACTTGGACCGTTTGTTTTTCCGGTCCTTCCATGTTTCCTGACACCTTGGAAACAAGGGCCCTTTCTTTGCGGGAGGAGGTAAGTCTTTTATATTCGCAGGCTTCTTAGTGGCAATGTCAGCCCACACTTGAAGTAACGGGATCAGATCGGGATATCCTGTTTCCCTTTAACCATAACTATGAACTCTTAGTAACAGGGGATGGGAAAACTAGTCTTGCGTGGGTCAATCAGGGACTCCTTCTGCCCCATCACTTTTAAACAAATTGTAGAGTCTCCAAGCTTTTGGGTTGAAACCACATCCTCTTGGTGAATGCCGAGGGCAGGGGTCCTCAAACTACAACCTGTGGGCCACATGCAGACAGCCGAGGACGTTGATCCTTTCTGCCGGGTGTATGTGCCCCATTTATTTTTTTTTTTGAACTTCAAATCAAGATGTGCAGTGTGCACATGAATTTGTTCGTAATATTTGTTTTTTTAAACTATAGTCTTTCCTTCAAAAGGCCTGAGGGATAGTGAACTGGCCCCCTGGGTAAACAGTTTAAGGACCCCTGCCTTAAGGTATCCTGGACTTAGGGGTTATTAATCTCCCAGCCCTGAAACATCCCTGAACATTCTACCCATTGTAGGAGGCACCATGGGAATTTGGACCCCGGGTAATTTACAAGCCTTTACTCCAATTGAACCCAAGAAAATTCAAAATGACTTAGGCAGTTACTCTATTTTGGTCACTTTTGACTCGTCCTGCACTAGCCCATTATTTCCATTTAACTCTATAACGCGAAGCATGATGTTTTCATAACATTAAAAATGTATATATTAATACATATATATATTTATAACTATGAAAGTCCACAACAAAAAGAAAATTTTTTCCCAAAATTAAAATTGAAGCGTTATAGGGTTAAAAAGAAGGATGGGTCTTATCAGCGGGTCCAAGACCTTAGCATCATAAATGAATCAGTGATCCGACTGCACCTAGTAGTGCCCAAACCTGTGCCCTCCTAGGGGAAAGTGTGAATGCTTTTATCCCTCTTCCTGTACTTCCAATGAACAAACACACATGTCTGGTAATCCTAAGATTATTTTTGTTTCCTGTGACACTCACCTAATTTCAAGGCCACTGCCACCTCACAAGCTTAGCCTTGTCGTAGTCAAACTGTTCACCTTTTAGACCGTTTGTTTTTCTCAGAAGTTATCGGGTGATTAAAGCTTCTGAACCAAGTGTGCCAGGTCCACGACTACCATCTCCTGGACCACCTCAACCTTATCCATCCTGGATAAAGTTGCCCTCAATGGACAACCCCTCCCAGCAGTGTAGGAAGGGTATGGACCCAAAGCCCCACCTCGCCCCTTTTGCCAGCAGGAAGCAGCTAGAGATGTCGTCGCCCAGTACCCCCAAAGATTTGGGTCCATATCTCTTCAGGGGGGCAAATGTTAGGTAGCTATACTAGGGACTGGGGCATCCGTTATGCATGCCCATAGGGCCAAGATAAGAGCCCAGTTAGGAGAGGCACCCTGTGCATGCTCAGAGGTCCAGATTTCTGGCCATGAAGGGGAGGTCACCTGGGTGGTTCCTGTACCTGGATTGACCAATCTAGGCCATGTAAATTCAATTCAGCCACTGGGGTCGGCCAGACTTGCCCACCACGCCTCCCTAACGCTCATAAAACTCTCTTGGGTGCAGACCAGGCTTCTGCATGATTTCTCTCTCACTCAGGAAGGCTCTTTGGAGGCAGCTGTGCTGCACATGAGTGGCTGGTGGATACTGTTCAGATGCATGGCTTTCTGCTTGCAAGGGTTTTTGTCTCAGCTGACTGTAAGGGAGGAGGTAGTACGTCTGGATCACAGAGTATCCATGTCCACAAACGAGGCTGCTCATTCCACAGTCCTGGAAGTGCTTTATGAAAACCCTCTGCTTTGCAATGTCACTCCTTGTAGATTAGAGTGGGAGGGGCTGGGACCAAGGTATGCTGCCTCTTACTCCCAGTTGCAGATTTCTGGATGCTGATTGTATCTCTTACAGCATCAGTTAGTGGGCTTGTTGTCTGCCTCAGGCTTTGTTCACGGAGATCCTCCAGCTAGTTGGTGGTGTGTGCGCATGAGCAGAGGCTTCCTGCCAATCCCCCATGAGTAGTAGAGCTCCCATGGTGTGGACTCCATGAAAGCCTTGCCCCAGGCAGCATGCTTACAAAGGAGGGTGGGCCCTGCAGGACAGAGGACCATTCCCCCTGTGGAATGGCCTCAGAGATCCACCTCCCTCTCTGGCCAGCTGCTGGGGCTGTGGGTCCTAAGCATCATGGCTGACTCAATAATAGACACAGGGTGAGGCGACTCCAGTAGCTGTTTTGACTGGTCTAATCCAGCCTGAGATCATCCTTGCATGAGCCCTCTGCCAAGATTATTTTTGTTTCTTTTATGATCTTTTCATTAGTGGCTCCTACAACACTAACCACAATCCATAAATACATCATCTGTTTGAAGCCCATCTGTACATTAATTGCCCTCCTTATTCACAAAATATCCACTCTCCACCCAAGCCCCTGGCCTCAGCTCCTCATTTTTCCCCCCTCAATGCCCGCCACCCATCCCTCATCAATCCTTGGAAATGTACTAATTCTTTTGTCATATTTTCACCCACCTTTCTTTTGAGGTCAATGAAGATCCTTGTAATCGGTTCCCACTTTCCATCCTGCCCTTCCTCCACCCTCCCAGTATCTCCACTCATAACACTGGTAAAGGGCCCATCCACTCTGGATCCCCCGTGTTTGAAATTCCTATCGGTACTAGAATACCTTCTCTAGTTTGGCCAGATTAGTATGGTAGAACTGGGATCATGATAGTGGGGCAAGAGAAAGCATTAAGAACTAGAGGAAAGTTGTGTTTCATCTTTGCTGTCTCATACCCTGTATTCTTTAATCTCCACTCTGAGATCCTTCTGTAAGGGGATGTCCAGTGCACTGCAAATAGGTTTTGGGTCTATACCCGGCAGTCCCCTCTCATTCTCCATGATAAGATTTTTTTGTTCTCATGATGCCTGTTGCCTTATCCCTTTAAAACTTTGTGATCACACAGGCTGGTATGCTTTCTCCATGTGGGCTCTGTTGCTTCAGAGCCAGATGGCTGTTTCTTTACCCTCAGGCCTTTAAGACCCCACACGCTATATCTTTAGGTAGCTGGACACCATCGGCTTTCTTCACCACATTTGCTTATGCAGCCGCTTTGTGGTCAGTGATTGTGTAGGGAAGGTGAGCATCTTAGAATGCCAATTTAATAGAACAGTGTTATTGCAATGAGGGAGTCCTAGAGCGGAGGCCCTATGTCCATCTGCTACCTTAATACTAAATCTATAAACATATGGACATAGATCTATTTCCCCATGCCCCTTTGTAAATATATGTACATGCCTTTATTTAGACGTCTATAACTGGCCCTTGCTTCCCAGCTCACTCTTCTATACTCTTTGATTTTCCTCTTGTGCCCACTGACATGCTCAGTCTTCCTTTGGGTTTCAGTAATTCCTCTTGGTTACATTACCTTTGATCACGCCCTACCAGGCCTCCTACATCCCCCTCACTACCGTTTTCCATCACTTGTTGTACCCTTGTCTCTGGGTTTCTTTACACCACTTCCTTTCCCCCCACCGTGCTCACTCCCATGCCCAATGGAAAGGGCCGGTCACATGTTTACTCCTCCAGATTGTTCATCCAGCCTCTCTTAATTAGACAGACCTGTAAAGGTAATAACATGCACAAAACAAGACTGAGCTAAACCAAGCAGCAAAAAGAAAAAAAAACAAACAAAAATGAAAACAAAACCCAACCCAAATCCAATGACACTAAAAGAAAACAACACTAACCAGAAAGAAAAGTACAAGGACTGTGTGGTGAACTTTAGGAGTGTTTTCCAGTCCAGTCTGTGGGGGCACCGAACCCTGACCACAAAGTCCACCTTTGGCATTCCCCGGGGACTTTGATGCTCCGTTTTCTTACTCTTCCGCTGCACTCTCTTAGTGTCATGCATCGAAGTGGCAGGATCAGTTCGGGCGCAGTTCCCACACTGTGTGTCCAGTGTTGTCCCCTCTAAGGCTATGGGTCTTTGAGGGACGTTTCTCATCGTGGGGCTGCCCATGTGGTCTTCTCTGTGGATTGGCTTCTCTGATTGGGAACATCATCCTCAAGGTGTATTGGGCCAGGGTGTGCTCCATTCTCCCCTCCTCCCCCTTGTTCTGCCCTGTGTTCTCTGATCAGATATGTCCCTCCCCGCGAGCTGCAGATCCGGTGCCATCCTGTGAAATACAATCTTTTGGGGCTGCAAGGATGTGGGGGTGGGGGGGTGGGTATCAGCTCAGATCTTTTGAGAGTCCAGGAGATATTGACTGCTCGATGGGCACAGTTCTGTGGGGCACCGTGCTCTTGGTCCAGACGCTGGTTGTGAATATGACTTTGTTGTTAACCAGTTGTGTGTCTCTGGGTCAACTCCCGTGTGTTTTTGAGTGAGTTTTCTAATCTGCAAAGTAAATGTACAGGATTATCCAGACTCCCATGTCAGCAAGTTTTCGAGAGGGGTTAATCAGAGACTGTTTCATATAGTGTGTACCTGCGCGCCGCATTCTAGACCTGCGATGGCAATTATGAGCTCAGGATAGAGATGGTGTCCAGCAGGTAACATACGTGGCTCCATATTGAAACAGGAAGCCCACTGTGGAGATTTGGTCCTTCCGTTGATGGCCACCGGCCACCTAGTCTTCTCCTGCTATAACTGCTTCACTGGCTCAGCAGCTGAGCCAGAAGCCAGTGATATCATAACCAGGTGGCTAACTGGGCCAAAGGGCTGATAGATATTTGTTATTTTGTTGTCTTGGGAAACCCACCTACCCTCCATGCAAACCTTCTGGTGTGAGTTATCTGTGGAAGGAATCATAGGCTCACAGTAATTCACATCTTTCTTCTTGAAAATGTGCCCATATTCCTTTCTGAACCTGACAAGGTGGCCCCTGTGTCCACCAAGAAATTTACTGCCTGGCCTCCTACTTGGAGAGTTAGCCTGGGCTTTTGGCGGCGAAGTGAAACAGAGCCCTGACCCCTTCATTGAGCTTCTTCAAGCATTATTGTCTCTTGCTTGGGTCTTTCTACGTGCAGATGAGGCCCATCCACTCTAGTGGAGGGTCGTGCACCTCTCCTGGGGTTTTCAAGGCACTGATTTTTCCAGTGTCCTTCTTTCCTGCAGTAGGCACATTGGTCCTTCCCCATGGCTTGGCGGTGCCCACAGGTTAGTCTCTCCGTGAGTGGGCCATGCTCTCCTTTTCCTGAGTCTCTGGGGTATCTCATGGCAATTACGATTATTTTAGCTAGCTTCTTTGTCTCTGTCGTGCTAGGGTCATCTCTGTTGTTATACACTCAATGAGCCACTTGTACCAAATCGCTAAGATTTTTCCCTTCAAACCCTTCCCACTTCTTTGTCATGTCTGAGGCAGACTGACTGAGTAATAAAGGCAATACTTATTGCCCTCCTTTTTTCAGTGCCTCCGGGCCGTTAGGGGTATAAAGCCCGTAGGCTTCCCTCAGCCACTCTAGAAAGGCAGGCGGATATTCTCTTATAGGAACCTGAAAATTCTCACTGACCTTAGATAAATTCATAGGTTTCCTAGCTCTTCTGCAGAGGGTCATGTAAGAGCAATGGTTGATACCTGGTAAAGTCCTCTGGGCCTTGCTAGGAATTGAGATCCCACATCGTTGGTGTAGTGGCCAAAAGAGTTTCTCTCAAGTGGGGAGTGCCCGCTCGCTGACCATCAGGTTCACTGACTGCTTACTGGGCCTCTGTCTGGAAGGGCTACCCTCCTCCGTTGTGAACAGCACCTGGAGAAGTTGTTGGCAAGCATTCCAGGTGGGCTGATGAGTACGGAAGTCATACCAGTACTAGTGTGTGTGGGGGGCTGCTTGTTAGGGGTGGGGGTGAGTTTGGGGGGCCGGTGGGGGAGGGAGTGACTCAATAAGGGCCTGTTAGAAGTTTTCTATTTCTGGACCCTAGAAACCTTATAGGGCGGGGGTTGAAAGAAAGGGTTTGAAGCCAGCTCTCCCACTCCCAGAGTTCTCCTGCAAAATGGGATAAAGCCGATTAGGGGAGAGTGATGGGGAGGGGAGGGGAGGGGAGGGGTGGGGGAGGGTTGGGGTAGGGGAGGGGTGAGGGAGGGGAGGGGTGGGGGAGGGCGATGGGGAGGGATGGCCTCCACTTATGTGGTTTTGGGAACTTGGACCGTTTGTTTTTCCGGTCCTTCCATGTTTCCTGAAACCTTGGAAACAAGGGCCCTTTCTTTGCGGGAGGGAGTAAGTCTTTTATATTTGCAGGCTTCTTAGTGGCAACGTCAGCCCACACTTGAAGTAACGGGATCAGATCGGGATATCCTGGTTCCCTTTAACCATAACTATGAACTCTTAGTAATAGGGGATGGGAAAACTAGTCTTGCGTGGGTCAATCAGGGACTCCTTCTGCCCCATCACTTTTAAACAAATTGTAGAGTCTCCAAGCTTTTGGGTTGAAACCACATCCTCTTGGTGAATGCCGAGAACAGGGGTCCTCAAACTACAACCTGTGGGCCACATGCAGACAGCCGAGGACGTTGATCCTTTCTGCCGGGTGTATGTGCCCCATTTATTTTTTTTTTGAACTTCAAATCAAGATGTGCAGTGTGCACATGAATTTGTTCGTAATATTTGTTTTTTTAAACTATAGTCTTTCCTTCAAAAGGCCTGAGGGATAGTGAACTGGCCCCCTGGGTAAACAGTTTAACGACCCCTGCCCTAAGGTATCCTGGACTTAGGGGTTATTAATCTCCCAGCCCTGAAACATGCCTGAACATTCTACCCATTGTAGGAGGCACCATGGGAATTTGGACCCCGGGTAATTTACAAGCCTTTACTCCAATTGAACCCAAGAAAATTCAAAATGGCTTAGGCAGTTACTCTATTTTGGTCACTTTTGACTCGTCCTGCACTAGCCCATTATTTCCATTTAACTCTATAACGCGAAGCATGATGTTTTCATAACATTAAAAAATGTATATATTAATACATATATATATATATATATTTATAACTATGAAAGTCCACAACAAAAAGAAAATTTTTTCCCAAAATTAAAATTGAAGCGTTATAGGGTTAAAAAGAAGGATGGGTCTTATCAGCGGGTCCAAGACCTTAGCATCATAAATGAATCAGTGATCCGACTGCACCTAGTAGTGCCCAAACCTGTGCCCTCCTAGGGGAAAGTGTGAATGCTTTTATCCCTCTTCCTGTACTTCCAATGAACAAACACACATGTCTGGTAATCCTAAGATTATTTTTGTTTCCTGTGACACTCACCTAATTTCAAGGCCACTGCCACCTCACAAGCTTAGCCTTGTCGTAGTCAAACTGTTCACCTTTTAGACCGTTTGTTTTTCTCAGAAGTTATCGGGTGATTAAAGCTTCTGAACCAAGTGTGCCAGGTCCACGACTACCATCTCCTGGACCACCTCAACCTTATCCATCCTGGATAAAGTTGCCCTCAATGGACAACCCCTCCCAGCAGTGTAGGAAGGGTATGGACCCAAAGCCCAACCTCGCCCCTTTTGCCAGCAGGAAGCAGCTAGAGATGTCGTCGCCCAGTACCCCAAAGATTTGGGTCCATATCTCTTCAGGGGGGCAAATGTTTGGTAGCTATGCTAGGGACTGGGGCATCCGTTATGCATGCCCATAGGGCCAAGATAAGAGCCCAGTTAGGAGAGGCACCCTGTGCATGCTCAGAGGTCCAGATTTCTGGCCATGAAGGGGAGGTCACCTGGGTGGTTCCTGTACCTGGATTGACCAATCTAGGCCATGTAAATTCAATTCAGCCACTGGGGTCGGCCAGACTTGCCCACCACGCCTCCCTAACGCTCATAAAACTCTCTTGGGTGCAGACCAGGCTTCTGCATGATTTCTCTCTCACTCAGGAAGGCTCTTTGGAGGCAGCTGTGCTGCACATGAGTGGCTGGTGGATACTGTTCAGATGCATGGCTTTCTGCTTGCAAGGGTTTTTGTCTCAGCTGACTGTAAGGGAGGAGGTAGTACGTCTGGATCACAGAGTATCCATGTCCACAAACGAGGCTGCTCATTCCACAGTCCTGGAAGTGCTTTATGAAAACCCTCTGCTTTGCAATGTCACTCCTTGTAGATTAGAGTGGGAGGGGCTGGGACCAAGGTATGCTGCCTCTTACTCCCAGTTGCAGATTTCTGGATGCTGATTGTATCTCTTACAGCATCAGTTAGTGGGCTTGTTGTCTGCCTCAGGCTTTGTTCATGGAGATCCTCCAGCTAGTTGGTGGTGTGTGCGCATGAGCAGAGGCTTCCTGCCAATCCCCCATGAGTAGTAGAGCTCCCATGGTGTGGACTCCATGAAAGCCTTGCCCCAGGCAGCATGCTTACAAAGGAGGGTGGGCCCTGCAGGACAGAGGACCATTCCCCCTGTGGAATGGCCTCAGAGATCCACCTCCCTCTCTGGCCAGCTGCTGGGGCTGTGGGTCCTAAGCATCATGGCTGACTCAATAATAGACACAGGGTGAGGCGACTCCAGTAGCTGTTTTGACTGGTCTAATCCAGCCTGAGATCATCCTTGCATGAGCCCTCTGCCAAGATTATTTTTGTTTCTTTTATGATCTTTTCATTAGTGGCTCCTACAACACTAACCACAATCCATAAATACATCATCTGTTTGAAGCCCATCTGTACATTAATTGCCCTCCTTATTCACAAAATATCCACTCTCCACCCAAGCCCCTGGCCTCAGCTCCTCATTTTTCCCCCCTCAATGCCCGCCACCCATCCCTCATCAATCCTTGGAAATGTACTAATTCTTTTGTCATATTTTCACCCACCTTTCTTTTGAGGTCAATGAAGATCCTTGTAATCGGTTCCCACTTTCCATCCTGCCCTTCCTCCACCCTCCCAGTATCTCCACTCATAACACTGGTAAAGGGCCCATCCACTCTGGATTCCCCGTGTTTGAAATTCCTATCGGTACTAGAATACCTTCTCTAGTTTGGCCAGATTAGTATGGTAGAACTGGGATCATGATAGTGGGGCAAGAGAAAGCATTAAGAACTAGAGGAAAGTTGTGTTTCATCTTTGCTGTCTCATACCCTGTATTCTTTAATCTCCACTCTGAGATCCTTCTGTAAGGGGATGTCCAGTGCACTGCAAATAGGTTTTGGGTCTATACCCGGCAGTCCCCTCTCATTCTCCATGATAAGATTTTTTTGTTCTCATGATGCCTGTTGCCTTATCCCTTTAAAACTTTGTGATCACACAGGCTGGTATGCTTTCTCCATGTGGGCTCTGTTGCTTCAGAGCCAGATGGCTGTTTCTTTACCCTCAGGCCTTTAAGACCCCACACGCTATATCTTTAGGTAGCTGGACACCATCGGCTTTCTTCACCACATTTGCTTATGCAGCCGCTTTGTGGTCAGTGATTGTGTAGGGAAGGTGAGCATCTTAGAATGCCAATTTAATAGAACAGTGTTATTGCAATGAGGGAGTCCTTGAGCGGAGGCCCTATGTCCATCTGCTACCTTAATACTAAATCTATAAACATATGGACATAGATCTATTTCCCCATGCCCCTTTGTAAATATATGTACATGCCTTTATTTAGACGTCTATAACTGGCCCTTGCTTCCCAGCTCACTCTTCTATACTCTTTGATTTTCCTCTTGTGCCCACTGACATGCTCAGTCTTCCTTTGGGTTTCAGTAATTCCTCTTGGTTACATTACCTTTGATCACGCCCTACCAGGCCTCCTACATCCCCCTCACTACCGTTTTCCATCACTTGTTGTACCCTTGTCTCTGGGTTTCTTTACACCACTTCCTTTCCCCCCACCGTGCTCACTCCCATGCCCAATGGAAAGGGCCGGTCACATGTTTACTCCTCCAGATTGTTCATCCAGCCTCTCTTAATTAGACAGACCTGTAAAGGTAATAACATGCACAAAACAAGACTGAGCTAAACCAAGCAGCAAAAAGAAAAAAAAACAAACAAAAATGAAAACAAAACCCAACCCAAATCCAATGACACTAAAAGAAAACAACACTAACCAGAAAGAAAAGTACAAGGACTGTGTGGTGAACTTTAGGAGTGTTTTCCAGTCCAGTCTGTGGGGGCACCGAACCCTGACCACAAAGTCCACCTTTGGCATTCCCCGGGGACTTTGATGCTCCGTTTTCTTACTCTTCCGCTGCACTCTCTTAGTGTCATGCATCGAAGTGGCAGGATCAGTTCGGGCGCAGTTCCCACACTGTGTGTCCAGTGTTGTCCCCTCTAAGGCTATGGGTCTTTGAGGGACGTTTCTCATCGTGGGGCTGCCCATGTGGTCTTCTCTGTGGATTGGCTTCTCTGATTGGGAACATCATCCTCAAGGTGTATTGGGCCAGGTTGTGCTCCATTCTCCCCTCCTCCCCCTTGTTCTGCCCTGTGTTCTCTGATCAGATATGTCCCTCCCCGCGAGCTGCAGATCCGGTGCCATCCTGTGAAATACAATCTTTTGGGGCTGCAAGGATGTGGGGGTGGGGGGGTGGGTATCAGCTCAGATCTTTTGAGAGTCCAGGAGATATTGACTGCTCGATGGGCACAGTTCTGTGGGGCACCGTGCTCTTGGTCCAGACGCTGGTTGTGAATATGACTTTGTTGTTAACCAGTTGTGTGTCTCTGGGTCAACTCCCGTGTGTTTTTGAGTGAGTTTTCTAATCTGCAAAGTAAATGTACAGGATTATCCAGACTCCCATGTCAGCAAGTTTTCGAGAGGGGTTAATCAGAGACTGTTTCATATAGTGTGTACCTGCGCGCCGCATTCTAGACCTGCGATGGCAATTATGAGCTCAGGATAGAGATGGTGTCCAGCAGGTAACATACGTGGCTCCATATTGAAACAGAAAGCCCACTGTGGAGATTTGGTCCTTCCGTTGATGGCCACCGGCCACCTAGTCTTCTCCTGCTATAACTGCTTCACTGGCTCAGCAGCTGAGCCAGAAGCCAGTGATATCATAACCAGGTGGCTAACTGGGCCAAAGGGCTGATAGATATTTGTTATTTTGTTGTCTTGGGAAACCTACCTACCCTCCATGCAAACCTTCTGGTGTGAGTTATCTGTGGAAGGAATCATAGGCTCACAGTAATTCACATCTTTCTTCTTGAAAATGTGCCCATATTCCTTTCTGAACCTGACAAGGTGGCCCCTGTGTCCACCAAGAAATTTACTGCCTGGCCTCCTACTTGGAGAGTTAGCCTGGGCTTTTGGCGGCGAAGTGAAACAGAGCCCTGACCCCTTCATTGAGCTTCTTCAAGCATTATTGTCTCTTGCTTGGGTCTTTCTACGTGCAGATGAGGCCCATCCACTCTAGTGGAGGGTCGTGCACCTCTCCTGGGGTTTTCAAGGCACTGATTTTTCCAGTGTCCTTCTTTCCTGCAGTAGGCACATTGGTCCTTCCCCATGGCTTGGCGGTGCCCACAGGTTAGTCTCTCCGTGAGTGGGCCATGCTCTCCTTTTCCTGAGTCTCTGGGGTATCTCATGGCAATTACGATTATTTTAGCTAGCTTCTTTGTCTCTGTCGTGCTAGGGTCATCTCTGTTGTTATACACTCAATGAGCCACTTGTACCAAATCGCTAAGATTTTTCCCTTCAAACCCTTCCCACTTCTTTGTCATGTCTGAGGCAGACTGACTGAGTAATAAAGGCAATACTTATTGCCCTCCTTTTTTCAGTGCCTCCGGGCCGTTAGGGGTATAAAGCCCGTAGGCTTCCCTCAGCCACTCTAGAAAGGCAGGCGGATATTCTCTTATAGGAACCTGAAAATTCTCACTGACCTTAGATAAATTCATAGGTTTCCTAGCTCTTCTGCAGAGGGTCATGTAAGAGCAATGGTTGATACCTGGTAAAGTCCTCTGGGCCTTGCTAGGAATTGAGATCCCACATCGTTGGTGTAGTGGCCAAAAGAGTTTCTCTCAAGTGGGGAGTGCCCGCTCGCTGACCATCAGGTTCACTGACTGCTTACTGGGCCTCTGTCTGGAAGGGCTACCCTCCTCCGTTGTGAACAGCACCTGGAGAAGTTGTTGGCAAGCATTCCAGGTGGGCTGATGAGTACGGAAGTCATACCAGTACTAGTGTGTGTGGGGGGCTGCTTGTTAGGGGTGGGGGTGAGTTTGGGGGGCCGGTGGGGGAGGGAGTGACTCAATAAGGGCCTGTTAGAAGTTTTCTATTTCTGGACCCTAGAAACCTTATAGGGCGGGGGTTGAAAGAAAGGGGTGAAGCCAGCTCTCCCACTCCCAGAGTTCTCCTGCAAAATGGGATAAAGCCGATTAGGGGAGAGTGATGGGGAGGGGAGGGGAGGGGAGGGGTGGGGGAGGGTTGGGGTAGGGGAGGGGTGAGGGAGGGGAGGGGTGGGGGAGGGTGATGGGGAGGGATGGCCTCCACCTATGTGGTTTTGGGAACTTGGACCGTTTGTTTTTCCGGTCCTTCCATGTTTCCTGAAACCTTGGAAACAAGGGCCCTTTCTTTGCGGGAGGGAGTAAGTCTTTTATATTTGCAGGCTTCTTAGTGGCAATGTCAGCCCACACTTGAAGTAACGGGATCAGATCGGGATATCCTGGTTCCCTTTAACCATAACTATGAACTCTTAGTAATAGGGGATGGGAAAACTAGTCTTGTGTGGGTCAATCAGGGACTCCTTCTGCCCCATCACTTTTAAACAAATTGTAGAGTCTCCAAGCTTTTGGGTTGAAACCACATCCTCTTGGTGAATGCCGAGAGCAGGGGTCCTCAAACTACAACCTGTGGGCCACATGCAGACAGCCGAGGACGTTGATCCTTTCTGCCGGGTGTATGTGCCCCATTTATTTTTTTTTTGAACTTCAAATCAAGATGTGCAGTGTGCACATGAATTTGTTCGTAATATTTGTTTTTTTAAACTATAGTCTTTCCTTCAAAAGGCCTGAGGGATAGTGAACTGGCCCCCTGGGTAAACAGTTTAACGACCCCTGCCCTAAGGTATCCTGGACTTAGGGGTTATTAATCTCCCAGCCCTGAAACATGCCTGAACATTCTACCCGTTGTAGGAGGCACCATGGGAATTTGGACCCCGGGTAATTTACAAGCCTTTACTCCAATTGAACCCAAGAAAATTCAAAATGGCTTAGGCAGTTACTCTATTTTGGTCACTTTTGACTCGTCCTGCACTAGCCCATTATTTCCATTTAACTCTATAACGCGAAGCATGATGTTTTCATAACATTAAAAAATGTATATATTAATACATATATATATATATTTATAACTATGAAAGTCCACAACAAAAAGAAAATTTTTTCCCAAAATTAAAATTGAAGCGTTATAGGGTTAAAAAGAAGGATGGGTCTTATCAGCGGGTCCAAGACCTTAGCATCATAAATGAATCAGTGATCCGACTGCACCTAGTAGTGCCCAAACCTGTGCCCTCCTAGGGGAAAGTGTGAATGCTTTTATCCCTCTTCCTGTACTTCCAATGAACAAACACACATGTCTGGTAATCCTAAGATTATTTTTGTTTCCTGTGACACTCACCTAATTTTAAGGCCACTGCCACCTCACAAGCTTAGCCTTGTCGTAGTCAAACTGTTCACCTTTTAGACCGTTTGTTTTTCTCAGAAGTTATCGGGTGATTAAAGCTTCTGAACCAAGTGTGCCAGGTCCACGACTACCATCTCCTGGACCACCTCAACCTTATCCATCCTGGATAAAGTTGCCCTCAATGGACAACCCCTCCCAGCAGTGTAGGAAGGGTATGGACCCAAAGCCCAACCTCGCCCCTTTTGCCAGCAGGAAGCAGCTAGAGATGTCGTCGCCCAGTACCCCAAAGATTTGGGTCCATATCTCTTCAGGGGGGCAAATGTTTGGTAGCTATGCTAGGGACTGGGGCATCCGTTATGCATGCCCATAGGGCCAAGATAAGAGCCCAGTTAGGAGAGGCACCCTGTGCATGCTCAGAGGTCCAGATTTCTGGCCATGAAGGGGAGGTCACCTGGGTGGTTCCTGTACCTGGATTGACCAATCTAGGCCATGTAAATTCAATTCAGCCACTGGGGTCGGCCAGACTTGCCCACCACGCCTCCCTAACGCTCATAAAACTCTCTTGGGTGCAGACCAGGCTTCTGCATGATTTCTCTCTCACTCAGGAAGGCTCTTTGGAGGCAGCTGTGCTGCACATGAGTGGCTGGTGGATACTGTTCAGATGCATGGCTTTCTGCTTGCAAGGGTTTTTGTCTCAGCTGACTGTAAGGGAGGAGGTAGTACGTCTGGATCACAGAGTATCCATGTCCACAAACGAGGCTGCTCATTCCACAGTCCTGGAAGTGCTTTATGAAAACCCTCTGCTTTGCAATGTCACTCCTTGTAGATTAGAGTGGGAGGGGCTGGGACCAAGGTATGCTGCCTCTTACTCCCAGTTGCAGATTTCTGGATGCTGATTGTATCTCTTACAGCATCAGTTAGTGGGCTTGTTGTCTGCCTCAGGCTTTGTTCATGGAGATCCTCCAGCTAGTTGGTGGTGTGTGCGCATGAGCAGAGGCTTCCTGCCAATCCCCCATGAGTAGTAGAGCTCCCATGGTGTGGACTCCATGAAAGCCTTGCCCCAGGCAGCATGCTTACAAAGGAGGGTGGGCCCTGCAGGACAGAGGACCATTCCCCCTGTGGAATGGCCTCAGAGATCCACCTCCCTCTCTGGCCAGCTGCTGGGGCTGTGGGTCCTAAGCATCATGGCTGACTCAGTAATAGACACAGGGTGAGGCGACTCCAGTAGCTGTTTTGACTGGTCTAATCCAGCCTGAGATCATCCTTGCATGAGCCCTCTGCCAAGATTATTTTTGTTTCTTTTATGATCTTTTCATTAGTGGCTCCTACAACACTAACCACAATCCATAAATACATCATCTGTTTGAAGCCCATCTGTACATTAATTGCCCTCCTTATTCACAAAATATCCACTCTCCACCCAAGCCCCTGGCCTCAGCTCCTCATTTTTCCCCCCTCAATGCCCGCCACCCATCCCTCATCAATCCTTGGAAATGTACTAATTCTTTTGTCATATTTTCACCCACCTTTCTTTTGAGGTCAATGAAGATCCTTGTAATCGGTTCCCACTTTCCATCCTGCCCTTCCTCCACCCTCCCAGTATCTCCACTCATAACACTGGTAAAGGGCCCATCCACTCTGGATTCCCCGTGTTTGAAATTCCTATCGGTACTAGAATACCTTCTCTAGTTTGGCCAGATTAGTATGGTAGAACTGGGATCATGATAGTGGGGCAAGAGAAAGCATTAAGAACTAGAGGAAAGTTGTGTTTCATCTTTGCTGTCTCATACCCTGTATTCTTTAATCTCCACTCTGAGATCCTTCTGTAAGGGGATGTCCAGTGCACTGCAAATAGGTTTTGGGTCTATACCCGGCAGTCCCCTCTCATTCTCCATGATAAGATTTTTTTGTTCTCATGATGCCTGTTGCCTTATCCCTTTAAAACTTTGTGATCACACAGGCTGGTATGCTTTCTCCATGTGGGCTCTGTTGCTTCAGAGCCAGATGGCTGTTTCTTTACCCTCAGGCCTTTAAGACCCCACACGCTATATCTTTAGGTAGCTGGACACCATCGGCTTTCTTCACCACATTTGCTTATGCAGCCGCTTTGTGGTCAGTGATTGTGTAGGGAAGGTGAGCATCTTAGAATGCCAATTTAATAGAACAGTGTTATTGCAATGAGGGAGTCCTTGAGCGGAGGCCCTATGTCCATCTGCTACCTTAATACTAAATCTATAAACATATGGACATAGATCTATTTCCCCATGCCCCTTTGTAAATATATGTACATGCCTTTATTTAGACGTCTATAACTGGCCCTTGCTTCCCAGCTCACTCTTCTATACTCTTTGATTTTCCTCTTGTGCCCACTGACATGCTCAGTCTTCCTTTGGGTTTCAGTAATTCCTCTTGGTTACATTACCTTTGATCACGCCCTACCAGGCCTCCTACATCCCCCTCACTACCGTTTTCCATCACTTGTTGTACCCTTGTCTCTGGGTTTCTTTACACCACTTCCTTTCCCCCCACCGTGCTCACTCCCATGCCCAATGGAAAGGGCCGGTCACATGTTTACTCCTCCAGATTGTTCATCCAGCCTCTCTTAATTAGACAGACCTGTAAAGGTAATAACATGCACAAAACAAGACTGAGCTAAACCAAGCAACAAAAAGAAAAAAAAACAAACAAAAATGAAAACAAAACCCAACCCAAATCCAATGACACTAAAAGAAAACAACACTAACCAGAAAGAAAAGTACAAGGACTGTGTGGTGAACTTTAGGAGTGTTTTCCAGTCCAGTCTGTGGGGGCACCGAACCCTGACCACAAAGTCCACCTTTGGCATTCCCCGGGGACTTTGATGCTCCGTTTTCTTACTCTTCCGCTGCACTCTCTTAGTGTCATGCATCGAAGTGGCAGGATCAGTTCGGGCGCAGTTCCCACACTGTGTGTCCAGTGTTGTCCCCTCTAAGGCTATGGGTCTTTGAGGGACGTTTCTCATCGTGGGGCTGCCCATGTGGTCTTCTCTGTGGATTGGCTTCTCTGATTGGGAACATCATCCTCAAGGTGTATTGGGCCAGGGTGTGCTCCATTCTCCCCTCCTCCCCCTTGTTCTGCCCTGTGTTCTCTGATCAGATATGTCCCTCCCCGCGAGCTGCAGATCCGGTGCCATCCTGTGAAATACAATCTTTTGGGGCTGCAAGGATGTGGGGGTGGGGGGGTGGGTATCAGCTCAGATCTTTTGAGAGTCCAGGAGATATTGACTGCTCGATGGGCACAGTTCTGTGGGGCACCGTGCTCTTTGTCCAGACGCTGGTTGTGAATATGACTTTGTTGTTAACCAGTTGTGTGTCTCTGGGTCAACTCCCGTGTGTTTTTGAGTGAGTTTTCTAATCTGCAAAGTAAATGTACAGGATTATCCAGACTCCCATGTCAGCAAGTTTTCGAGAGGGGTTAATCAGAGACTGTTTCATATAGTGTGTACCTGCGCGCCGCATTCTAGACCTGCGATGGCAATTATGAGCTCAGGATAGAGATGGTGTCCAGCAGGTAACATACGTGGCTCCATATTGAAACAGAAAGCCCACTGTGGAGATTTGGTCCTTCCGTTGATGGCCACCGGCCACCTAGTCTTCTCCTGCTATAACTGCTTCACTGGCTCAGCAGCTGAGCCAGAAGCCAGTGATATCATAACCAGGTGGCTAACTGGGCCAAAGGGCTGATAGATATTTGTTATTTTGTTGTCTTGGGAAACCCACCTACCCTCCATGCAAACCTTCTGGTGTGAGTTATCTGTGGAAGGAATCATAGGCTCACAGTAATTCACATCTTTCTTCTTGAAAATGTGCCCATATTCCTTTCTGAACCTGACAAGGTGGCCCCTGTGTCCACCAAGAAATTTACTGCCTGGCCTCCTACTTGGAGAGTTAGCCTGGGCTTTTGGCGGCGAAGTGAAACAGAGCCCTGACCCCTTCATTGAGCTTCTTCAAGCATTATTGTCTCTTGCTTGGGTCTTTCTACGTGCAGATGAGGCCCATCCACTCTAGTGGAGGGTCGTGCACCTCTCCTGGGGTTTTCAAGGCACTGATTTTTCCAGTGTCCTTCTTTCCTGCAGTAGGCACATTGGTCCTTCCCCATGGCTTGGCGGTGCCCACAGGTTAGTCTCTCCGTGAGTGGGCCATGCTCTCCTTTTCCTGAGTCTCTGGGGTATCTCATGGCAATTACGATTATTTTAGCTAGCTTCTTTGTCTCTGTCGTGCTAGGGTCATCTCTGTTGTTATACACTCAATGAGCCACTTGTACCAAATCGCTAAGATTTTTCCCTTCAAACCCTTCCCACTTCTTTGTCATGTCTGAGGCAGACTGACTGAGTAATAAAGGCAATACTTATTGCCCTCCTTTCTTCAGTGCCTCCGGGCCGTTAGGGGTATAAAGCCCGTAGGCTTCCCTCAGCCACTCTAGAAAGGCAGGCGGATATTCTCTTATAGGAACCTGAAAATTCTCACTGACCTTAGATAAATTCATAGGTTTCCTAGCTCTTCTGCAGAGGGTCATGTAAGAGCAATGGTTGATACCTGGTAAAGTCCTCTGGGCCTTGCTAGGAATTGAGATCCCACATCGTTGGTGTAGTGGCCAAAAGAGTTTCTCTCAAGTGGGGAGTGCCCGCTCGCTGACCATCAGGTTCACTGACTGCTTACTGGGCCTCTGTCTGGAAGGGCTACCCTCCTCCGTTGTGAACAGCACCTGGAGAAGTTGTTGGCAAGCATTCCAGGTGGGCTGATGAGTACGGAAGTCATACCAGTACTAGTGTGTGTGGGGGGCTGCTTGTTAGGGGTGGGGGTGAGTTTGGGGGGCCGGTGGGGGAGGGAGTGACTCAATAAGGGCCTGTTAGAAGTTTTCTATTTCTGGACCCTAGAAACCTTATAGGGCGGGGGTTGAAAGAAAGGGGTGAAGCCAGCTCTCCCACTCCCAGAGTTCTCCTGCAAAATGGGATAAAGCCGATTAGGGGAGAGTGATGGGGAGGGGAGGGGAGGGGAGGGGTGGGGGAGGGTTGGGGTAGGGGAGGGGTGAGGGAGGGGAGGGGTGGGGGAGGGTGATGGGGAGGGATGGCCTCCACCTATGTGGTTTTGGGAACTTGGACCGTTTGTTTTTCCGGTCCTTCCATGTTTCCTGAAACCTTGGAAACAAGGGCCCTTTCTTTGCGGGAGGGAGTAAGTCTTTTATATTTGCAGGCTTCTTAGTGGCAATGTCAGCCCACACTTGAAGTAACGGGATCAGATCGGGATATCCTGGTTCCCTTTAACCATAACTATGAACTCTTAGTAATAGGGGATGGGAAAACTAGTCTTGTGTGGGTCAATCAGGGACTCCTTCTGCCCCATCACTTTTAAACAAATTGTAGAGTCTCCAAGCTTTTGGGTTGAAACCACATCCTCTTGGTGAATGCCGAGAGCAGGGGTCCTCAAACTACAACCTGTGGGCCACATGCAGACAGCCGAGGACGTTGATCCTTTCTGCCGGGTGTATGTGCCCCATTTATTTTTTTTTTGAACTTCAAATCAAGATGTGCAGTGTGCACATGAATTTGTTCGTAATATTTGTTTTTTTAAACTATAGTCTTTCCTTCAAAAGGCCTGAGGGATAGTGAACTGGCCCCCTGGGTAAACAGTTTAACGACCCCTGCCCTAAGTTATCCTGGACTTAGGGGTTATTAATCTCCCAGCCCTGAAACATGCCTGAACATTCTACCCGTTGTAGGAGGCACCATGGGAATTTGGACCCCGGGTAATTTACAAGCCTTTACTCCAATTGAACCCAAGAAAATTCAAAATGGCTTAGGCAGTTACTCTATTTTGGTCACTTTTGACTCGTCCTGCACTAGCCCATTATTTCCATTTAACTCTATAACGCGAAGCATGATGTTTTCATAACATTAAAAAATGTATATATTAATACATATATATATATATATTTATAACTATGAAAGTCCACAACAAAAAGAAAATTTTTTCCCAAAATTAAAATTGAAGCGTTATAGGGTTAAAAAGAAGGATGGGTCTTATCAGCGGGTCCAAGACCTTAGCATCATAAATGAATCAGTGATCCGACTGCACCTAGTAGTGCCCAAACCTGTGCCCTCCTAGGGGAAAGTGTGAATGCTTTTATCCCTCTTCCTGTACTTCCAATGAACAAACACACATGTCTGGTAATCCTAAGATTATTTTTGTTTCCTGTGACACTCACCTAATTTCAAGGCCACTGCCACCTCACAAGCTTAGCCTTGTCGTAGTCAAACTGTTCACCTTTTAGACCGTTTGTTTTTCTCAGAAGTTATCGGGTGATTAAAGCTTCTGAACCAAGTGTGCCAGGTCCACGACTACCATCTCCTGGACCACCTCAACCTTATCCATCCTGGATAAAGTTGCCCTCAATGGACAACCCCTCCCAGCAGTGTAGGAAGGGTATGGACCCAAAGCCCAACCTCGCCCCTTTTGCCAGCAGGAAGCAGCTAGAGATGTCGTCGCCCAGTACCCCAAAGATTTGGGTCCATATCTCTTCAGGGGGGCAAATGTTTGGTAGCTATGCTAGGGACTGGGGCATCCGTTATGCATGCCCATAGGGCCAAGATAAGAGCCCAGTTAGGAGAGGCACCCTGTGCATGCTCAGAGGTCCAGATTTCTGGCCATGAAGGGGAGGTCACCTGGGTGGTTCCTGTACCTGGATTGACCAATCTAGGCCATGTAAATTCAATTCAGCCACTGGGGTCGGCCAGACTTGCCCACCACGCCTCCCTAACGCTCATAAAACTCTCTTGGGTGCAGACCAGGCTTCTGCATGATTTCTCTCTCACTCAGGAAGGCTCTTTGGAGGCAGCTGTGCTGCACATGAGTGGCTGGTGGATACTGTTCAGATGCATGGCTTTCTGCTTGCAAGGGTTTTTGTCTCAGCTGACTGTAAGGGAGGAGGTAGTACGTCTGGATCACAGAGTATCCATGTCCACAAACGAGGCTGCTCATTCCACAGTCCTGGAAGTGCTTTATGAAAACCCTCTGCTTTGCAATGTCACTCCTTGTAGATTAGAGTGGGAGGGGCTGGGACCAAGGTATGCTGCCTCTTACTCCCAGTTGCAGATTTCTGGATGCTGATTGTATCTCTTACAGCATCAGTTAGTGGGCTTGTTGTCTGCCTCAGGCTTTGTTCATGGAGATCCTCCAGCTAGTTGGTGGTGTGTGCGCATGAGCAGAGGCTTCCTGCCAATCCCCCATGAGTAGTAGAGCTCCCATGGTGTGGACTCCATGAAAGCCTTGCCCCAGGCAGCATGCTTACAAAGGAGGGTGGGCCCTGCAGAACAGAGGACCATTCCCCCTGTGGAATGGCCTCAGAGATCCACCTCCCTCTCTGGCCAGCTGCTGGGGCTGTGGGTCCTAAGCATCATGGCTGACTCAATAATAGACACAGGGTGAGGTGACTCCAGTAGCTGTTTTGACTGGTCTAATCCAGCCTGAGATCATCCTTGCATGAGCCCTCTGCCAAGATTATTTTTGTTTCTTTTATGATCTTTTCATTAGTGGCTCCTACAACACTAACCACAATCCATAAATACATCATCTGTTTGAAGCCCATCTGTACATTAATTGCCCTCCTTATTCACAAAATATCCACTCTCCACCCAAGCCCCTGGCCTCAGCTCCTCATTTTTCCCCCCTCAATGCCCGCCACCCATCCCTCATCAATCCTTGGAAATGTACTAATTCTTTTGTCATATTTTCACCCACCTTTCTTTTGAGGTCAATGAAGATCCTTGTAATCGGTTCCCACTTTCCATCCTGCCCTTCCTCCACCCTCCCAGTATCTCCACTCATAACACTGGTAAAGGGCCCATCCACTCTGGATTCCCCGTGTTTGAAATTCCTATCGGTACTAGAATACCTTCTCTAGTTTGGCCAGATTAGTATGGTAGAACTGGGATCATGATAGTGGGGCAAGAGAAAGCATTAAGAACTAGAGGAAAGTTGTGTTTCATCTTTGCTGTCTCATACCCTGTATTCTTTAATCTCCACTCTGAGATCCTTCTGTAAGGGGATGTCCAGTGCACTGCAAATAGGTTTTGGGTCTATACCCGGCAGTCCCCTCTCATTCTCCATGATAAGATTTTTTTGTTCTCATGATGCCTGTTGCCTTATCCCTTTAAAACTTTGTGATCACACAGGCTGGTATGCTTTCTCCATGTGGGCTCTGTTGCTTCAGAGCCAGATGGCTGTTTCTTTACCCTCAGGCCTTTAAGACCCCACACGCTATATCTTTAGGTAGCTGGACACCATCGGCTTTCTTCACCACATTTGCTTATGCAGCCGCTTTGTGGTCAGTGATTGTGTAGGGAAGGTGAGCATCTTAGAATGCCAATTTAATAGAACAGTGTTATTGCAATGAGGGAGTCCTTGAGCGGAGGCCCTATGTCCATCTGCTACCTTAATACTAAATCTATAAACATATGGACATAGATCTATTTCCCCATGCCCCTTTGTAAATATATGTACATGCCTTTATTTAGACGTCTATAACTGGCCCTTGCTTCCCAGCTCACTCTTCTATACTCTTTGATTTTCCTCTTGTGCCCACAGACATGCTCAGTCTTCCTTTGGGTTTCAGTAATTCCTCTTGGTTACATTACCTTTGATCACGCCCTACCAGGCCTCCTACATCCCCCTCACTACCGTTTTCCATCACTTGTTGTACCCTTGTCTCTGGGTTTCTTTACACCACTTCCTTTCCCCCCACCGTGCTCACTCCCATGCCCAATGGAAAGGGCCGGTCACATGTTTACTCCTCCAGATTGTTCATCCAGCCTCTCTTAATTAGACAGACCTGTAAAGGTAATAACATGCACAAAACAAGACTGAGCTAAACCAAGCAGCAAAAAGAAAAAAAAACAAACAAAAATGAAAACAAAACCCAACCCAAATCCAATGACACTAAAAGAAAACAACACTAACCAGAAAGAAAAGTACAAGGACTGTGTGGTGAACTTTAGGAGTGTTTTCCAGTCCAGTCTGTGGGGGCACCGAACCCTGACCACAAAGTCCACCTTTGGCATTCCCCGGGGACTTTGATGCTCCGGTTTCTTACTCTTCCGCTGCACTCTCTTAGTGTCATGCATCGAAGTGGCAGGATCAGTTCGGGCGCAGTTCCCACACTGTGTGTCCAGTGTTGTCCCCTCTAAGGCTATGGGTCTTTGAGGGACGTTTCTCATCGTGGGGCTGCCCATGTGGTCTTCTCTGTGGATTGGCTTCTCTGATTGGGAACATCATCCTCAAGGTGTATTGGGCCAGGGTGTGCTCCATTCTCCCCTCCTCCCCCTTGTTCTGCCCTGTGTTCTCTGATCAGATATGTCCCTCCCCGCGAGCTGCAGATCCGGTGCCATCCTGTGAAATACAATCTTTTGGGGCTGCAAGGATGTGGGGGTGGGGGGGTGGGTATCAGCTCAGATCTTTTGAGAGTCCAGGAGATATTGACTGCTCGATGGGCACAGTTCTGTGGGGCACCGTGCTCTTGGTCCAGACGCTGGTTGTGAATATGACTTTGTTGTTAACCAGTTGTGTGTCTCTGGGTCAACTCCCGTGTGCTTTTGAGTGAGTTTTCTAATCTGCAAAGTAAATGTACAGGATTATCCAGACTCCCATGTCAGCAAGTTTTCGAGAGGGGTTAATCAGAGACTGTTTCATATAGTGTGTACCTGCGCGCCGCATTCTAGACCTGCGATGGCAATTATGAGCTCAGGATAGAGATGGTGTCCAGCAGGTAACATACGTGGCTCCATATTGAAACAGAAAGCCCACTGTGGAGATTTGGTCCTTCCGTTGATGGCCACCGGCCACCTAGTCTTCTCCTGCTATAACTGCTTCACTGGCTCAGCAGCTGAGCCAGAAGCCAGTGATATCATAACCAGGTAGCTAACTGGGCCAAAGGGCTGATAGATATTTGTTATTTTGTTGTCTTGGGAAACCCACCTACCCTCCATGCAAACCTTCTGGTGTGAGTTATCTGTGGAAGGAATCATAGGCTCACAGTAATTCACATCTTTCTTCTTGAAAATGTGCCCATATTCCTTTCTGAACCTGACAAGGTGGCCCCTGTGTCCACCAAGAAATTTACTGCCTGGCCTCCTACTTGGAGAGTTAGCCTGGGCTTTTGGCGGCGAAGTGAAACAGAGCCCTGACCCCTTCATTGAGCTTCTTCAAGCATTATTGTCTCTTGCTTGGGTCTTTCTACGTGCAGATGAGGCCCATCCACTCTAGTGGAGGGTCGTGCACCTCTCCTGGGGTTTTCAAGGCACTGATTTTTCCAGTGTCCTTCTTTCCTGCAGTAGGCACATTGGTCCTTCCCCATGGCTTGGCGGTGCCCACAGGTTAGTCTCTCCGTGAGTGGGCCATGCTCTCCTTTTCCTGAGTCTCTGGGGTATCTCATGTCAATTACGATTATTTTAGCTAGCTTCTTTGTCTCTGTCGTGCTAGGGTCATCTCTGTTGTTATACACTCAATGAGCCACTTGTACCAAATCGCTAAGATTTTTCCCTTCAAACCCTTCCCACTTCTTTGTCATGTCTGAGGCAGACTGACTGAGTAATAAAGGCAATACTTATTGCCCTCCTTTTTTCAGTGCCTCCGGGCCGTTAGGGGTATAAAGCCCGTAGGCTTCCCTCAGCCACTCTAGAAAGGCAGGCGGATATTCTCTTATAGGAACCTGAAAATTCTCACTGACCTTAGATAAATTCATAGGTTTCCTAGCTCTTCTGCAGAGGGTCATGTAAGAGCAATGGTTGATACCTGGTAAAGTCCTCTGGGCCTTGCTAGGAATTGAGATCCCACATTGTTGGTGTAGTGGCCAAAAGAGTTTCTCTCAAGTGGGGAGTGCCCGCTCGCTGACGATCAGGTTCACTGACTGCTTACTGGGCCTCTGTCTGGAAGGGCTACCCTCCTCCGTTGTGAACAGCACCTGGAGAAGTTGTTGGCAAGCATTCCAGGTGGGCTGATGAGTATGGAAGTCATACCAGTACTAGTGTGTGTGGGGGGCTGCTTGTTAGGGGTGGGGGTGAGTTTGGGGGGCCGGTGGGGGAGGGAGTGACTCAATAAGGGCCTGTTAGAAGTTTTCTATTTCTGGACCCTAGAAACCTTATAGGGCGGGGGTTGAAAGAAAGGGTTTGAAGCCAGCTCTCCCACTCCCAGAGTTCTCCTGCAAAATGGGATAAAGCCGATTAGGGGAGAGTGATGGGGAGGGGAGGGGAGGGGAGGGGTGGGAGAGGGGTGGGGGAGGGGAGGGGTGAGGGAGGGGAGGGGTGGGGGAGGGTGATGGGGAGGGATGGCCTCCACCTATGTGGTTTTGGGAACTTGGACCGTTTGTTTTTCCGGTCCTTCCATGTTTCCTGAAACCTTGGAAACAAGGGCCCTTTCTTTGCGGGAGGGAGTAAGTCTTTTATATTTGCAGGCTTCTTAGTGGCAATGTCAGCCCACACTTGAAGTAACGGGATCAGATCGGGATATCCTGGTTCCCTTTAACCATAACTATGAACTCTTAGTAATAGGGGATGGGAAAACTAGTCTTGTGTGGGTCAATCAGGGACTCCTTCTGCCCCATCACTTTTAAACAAATTGTAGAGTCTCCAAGCTTTTGGGTTGAAACCACATCCTCTTGGTGAATGCCGAGAGCAGGGGTCCTCAAACTACAACCTGTGGGCCACATGCAGACAGCCGAGGACGTTGATCCTTTCTGCCGGGTGTATGTGCCCCATTTATTTTTTTTTTGAACTTCAAATCAAGATGTGCAGTGTGCACATGAATTTGTTCGTAATATTTGTTTTTTTAAACTATAGTCTTTCCTTCAAAAGGCCTGAGGGATAGTGAACTGGCCCCCTGGGTAAACAGTTTAACGACCCCTGCCCTAAGGTATCCTGGACTTAGGGGTTATTAATCTCCCAGCCCTGAAACATGCCTGAACATTCTACCCGTTGTAGGAGGCACCATGGGAATTTGGACCCCGGGTAATTTACAAGCCTTTACTCCAATTGAACCCAAGAAAATTCAAAATGGCTTAGGCAGTTACTCTATTTTGGTCACTTTTGACTCGTCCTGCACTAGCCCATTATTTCCATTTAACTCTATAACGCGAAGCATGATGTTTTCATAACATTAAAAAATGTATATATTAGTACATATATATATATATTTATAACTATGAAAGTCCACAACAAAAAGAAAATTTTTTCCCAAAATTAAAATTGAAGCGTTATAGGGTTAAAAAGAAGGATGGGTCTTATCAGCGGGTCCAAGACCTTAGCATCATAAATGAATCAGTGATCCGACTGCACCTAGTAGTGCCCAAACCTGTGCCCTCCTAGAGGAAAGTGTGAATGCTTTTATCCCTCTTCCTGTACTTCCAATGAACAAACACACATGTCTGGTAATCCTAAGATTATTTTTGTTTCCTGTGACACTCACCTAATTTCAAGGCCACTGCCACCTCACAAGCTTAGCCTTGTCGTAGTCAAACTGTTCACCTTTTAGACCGTTTGTTTTTCTCAGAAGTTATCGGGTGATTAAAGCTTCTGAACCAAGTGTGCCAGGTCCACGACTACCATCTCCTGGACCACCTCAACCTTATCCATCCTGGATAAAGTTGCCCTCAATGGACAACCCCTCCCAGCAGTGTAGGAAGGGTATGGACCCAAAGCCCCACCTCGCCCCTTTTGCCAGCAGGAAGCAGCTAGAGATGTCATCGCCCAGTACCCCCAAAAATTTGGGTCCATATCTCTTCAGGGGGGCAAATGTTAGGTAGCTATACTAGGGACTGGGGGCATCCGTTATGCATGCCCATAGGGCCAAGATAAGAGCCCAGTTAGGAGAGGCACCCTGTGCATGCTCAGAGGTCCAGATTTCTGGCCATGAAGGGGAGGTCACCTGGGTGGTTCCTGTACCTGGATTGACCAATCTAGGCCATGTAAATTCAATTCAGCCACTGGGGTCGGCCAGACTTGCCCACCACGCCTCCCTAACGCTCATAAAACTCTCTTGAGTGCAGACCAGGCTTCTTCATGATTTCTCTCTCACTCAGGAAGGCTCTTTGGAGGCAGCTGTGCTGCACATGAGTGGCTGGTGGATACTGTTCAGATGCATGGCTTTCTGCTTGCAAGGGTTTTTGTCTCAGCTGACTGTAAGGGAGGAGGTAGTACGTCTGGATCACAGAGTATCCATGTCCACAAACGAGGCTGCTCATTCCACAGTCCTGGAAGTGCTTTATGAAAACCCTCTGCTTTGCAATGTCACTCCTTGTAGATTAGAGTGGGAGGGGCTGGGACCAAGGTATGCTGCCTCTTACTCCCAGTTGCAGGTTTCTGGATGCTGATTGTATCTCTTACAGCATCAGTTAGTGGGCTTGTTGTCTGCCTCAGGCTTTGTTCACGGAGATCCTCCAGCTAGTTGGTGGTGTGTGCGCATGAGCAGAGGCTTCCTGCCAATCCCCCATGAGTAGTAGAGCTCCCATGGTGTGGACTCCATGAAAGCCTTGCCCCAGGCAGCATGCTTACAAAGGAGGGTGGGCCCTGCAGGACAGAGGACCATTCCCCCTGTGGAATGGCCTCAGAGATCCACCTCCCTCTCTGGCCAGCTGCTGGGGCTGTGGGTCCTAAGCATCATGGCTGACTCAGTAATAGACACAGGGTGAGGCGACTCCAGTAGCTGTTTTGACTGGTCTAATCCAGCCTGAGATCATCCTTGCATGAGCCCTCTGCCAAGATTATTTTTGTTTCTTTTATGATCTTTTCATTAGTGGCTCCTACAACACTAACCACAATCCATAAATACATCATCTGTTTGAAGCCCATCTGTACATTAATTGCCCTCCTTATTCACAAAATATCCACTCTCCACCCAAGCCCCTGGCCTCAGCTCCTCATTTTTCCCCCCTCAATGCCCGCCACCCATCCCTCATCAATCCTTGGAAATGTACTAATTCTTTTGTCATATTTTCACCCACCTTTCTTTTGAGGTCAATGAAGATCCTTGTAATCGGTTCCCACTTTCCATCCTGCCCTTCCTCCACCCTCCCAGTATCTCCACTCATAACACTGGTAAAGGGCCCATCCACTCTGGATCCCCCGTGTTTGAAATTCCTATCGGTACTAGAATACCTTCTCTAGTTTGGCCAGATTAGTATGGTAGAACTGGGATCATGATAGTGGGGCAAGAGAAAGCATTAAGAACTAGAGGAAAGTTGTGTTTCATCTTTGCTGTCTCATACCCTGTATTCTTTAATCTCCACTCTGAGATCCTTCTGTAAGGGGATGTCCAGTGCACTGCAAATAGGTTTTGGGTCTATACCCGGCAGTCCCCTCTCATTCTCCATGATAAGATTTTTTTGTTCTCATGATGCCTGTTGCCTTATCCCTTTAAAACTTTGTGATCACACAGGCTGGTATGCTTTCTCCATGTGGGATCTGTTGCTTCAGAGCCAGATGGCTGTTTCTTTACCCTCAGGCCTTTAAGACCCCACACGCTATATCTTTAGGTAGCTGGACACCATCGGCTTTCTTCACCACATTTGCTTATGCAGCCGCTTTGTGGTCAGTGATTGTGTAGGGAAGGTGAGCATCTTAGAATGCCAATTTAATAGAACAGTGTTATTGCAATGAGGGAGTCCTTGAGCGGAGGCCCTATGTCCATCTGCTACCTTAATACTAAATCTATAAACATATGGACATAGATCTATTTCCCCATGCCCCTTTGTAAATATATGTACATATGTACATGCCTTTATTTAGACGTCTATAACTGGCCCTTGCTTCCCAGCTCACTCTTCTATACTCTTTGATTTTCCTCTTGTGCCCACTGACATGCTCAGTCTTCCTTTGGGTTTCAGTAATTCCTCTTGGTTACATTACCTTTGATCACGCCCTACCAGGCCTCCTACATCCCCCTCACTACCGTTTTCCATCACTTGTTGTACCCTTGTCTCTGGGTTTCTTTACACCACTTCCTTTCCCCCCACCGTGCTCACTCCCATGCCCAATGGAAAGGGCCGGTCACATGTTTACTCCTCCAGATTGTTCATCCAGCCTCTCTTAATTAGACAGACCTGTAAAGGTAATAACATGCACAAAACAAGACTGAGCTAAACCAAGCAGCAAAAAGAAAAAAAACCAAACAAAAATGAAAACAAAACCCAACCCAAATCCAATGACACTAAAAGAAAACAACACTAACCAGAAAGAAAAGTACAAGGACTGTGTGGTGAACTTTAGGAGTGTTTTCCAGTCCAGTCTGTGGGGGCACCGAACCCTGACCACAAAGTCCACCTTTGGCATTCCCCGGGGACTTTGATGCTCCGGTTTCTTACTCTTCCGCTGCACTCTCTTAGTGTCATGCATCGAAGTGGCAGGATCAGTTCGGGCGCAGTTCCCACACTGTGTGTCCAGTGTTGTCCCCTCTAAGGCTATGGGTCTTTGAGGGACGTTTCTCATCGTGGGGCTGCCCATGTGGTCTTCTCTGTGGATTGGCTTCTCTGATTGGGAACATCATCCTCAAGGTGTATTGGGCCAGGGTGTGCTCCATTCTCCCCTCCTCCCCCTTGTTCTGCCCTGTGTTCTCTGATCAGATATGTCCCTCCCCGCGAGCTGCAGATCCGGTGCCATCCTGTGAAATACAATCTTTTGGGGCTGCAAGGATGTGGGGGTGGGGGGGTGGGTATCAGCTCAGATCTTTTGAGAGTCCAGGAGATATTGACTGCTCGATGGGCACAGTTCTGTGGGGCACCGTGCTCTTGGTCCAGACGCTGGTTGTGAATATGACTTTGTTGTTAACCAGTTGTGTGTCTCTGGGTCAACTCCCGTGTGTTTTTGAGTGAGTTTTCTAATCTGCAAAGTAAATGTACAGGATTATCCAGACTCCCATGTCAGCAAGTTTTCGAGAGGGGTTAATCAGAGACTGTTTCATATAGTGTGTACCTGCGCGCCGCATTCTAGACCTGCGATGGCAATTATGAGCTCAGGATAGAGATGGTGTCCAGCAGGTAACATACGTGGCTCCATATTGAAACAGGAAGCCCACTGTGGAGATTTGGTCCTTCCGTTGATGGCCACTGGCCACCTAGTCTTCTCCTGCTATAACTGCTTCACTGGCTCAGCAGCTGAGCCAGAAGCCAGTGATATCATAACCAGGTGGCTAACTGGGCCAAAGGGCTGATAGATATTTGTTATTTTGTTGTCTTGGGAAACCCACCTACCCTCCATGCAAACCTTCCGGTGTGAGTTATCTGTGGAAGGAATCATAGGCTCACAGTAATTCACATCTTTCTTCTTGAAAATGTGCCCATATTCCTTTCTGAACCTGACAAGGTGGCCCCTGTGTCCACCAAGAAATTTACTGCCTGGCCTCCTACTTGGAGAGATAGCCTGGGCTTTTGGCGGCGAAGTGAAACAGAGCCCTGACCCCTTCATTGAGCTTCTTCAAGCATTATTGTCTCTTGCTTGGGTCTTTCTACGTGCAGATGAGGCCCATCCACTCTAGTGGAGGGTCGTGCACCTCTCCTGGGGTTTTCAAGGCACTGATTTTTCCAGTGTCCTTCTTTCCTGCAGTAGGCACATTGGTCCTTCCCCATGGCTTGGCGGTGCCCACAGGTTAGTCTCTCCGTGAGTGGGCCATGCTCTCCTTTTCCTGAGTCTCTGGGGTATCTCATGGCAATTACGATTATTTTAGCTAGCTTCTTTGTCTCTGTCGTGCTAGGGTCATCTCTGTTGTTATACACTCAATGAGCCACTTGTACCAAATCGCTAAGATTTTTCCCTTCAAACCCTTCCCACTTCTTTGTCATGTCTGAGGCAGACTGACTGAGTAATAAAGGCAATACTTAATGCCCTCCTGTTTTCAGTGCCTCCGGGCCGTTAGGGGTATAAAGCCCGTAGGCTTCCCTCAGCCACTCTAGAAAGGCAGGCGGATATTCTCTTATAGGAACCTGAAAATTCTCACTGACCTTAGATAAATTCATAGGTTTCCTAGCTCTTCTGCAGAGGGTCATGTAAGAGCAATGGTTGATACCTGGTAAAGTCCTCCGGGCCTTGCTAGGAATTGAGATCCCACATTGTTGGTGTAGTGGCCAAAAGAGTTTCTCTCAAGTGGGGAGTGCCCACTCGCTGACCATCAGGTTCACTGACTGCTTACTGGGCTTCTGTCTGGAAGGGCTACCCTCCTCCGTTGTGAACAGCACCTGGAGAAGTTGTTGGCAAGCATTCCAGGTGGGCTGATGAGTATGGAAGTCATACCAGTACTAGTGTGTGTGGGGGGCTGCTTGTTAGGGGTGGGGGTGAGTTTGGGGGGCCGGTGGGGGAGGGAGTGACTCAATAAGGGCCTGTTAGAAGTTTTCTATTTCTGGACCCTAGAAACCTTATAGGGCGGGGGGTTGAAAGAAAGGGTTTGAAGCCAGCTCTCCCACTTCCAGAGTTCTCCTGCAAAATGGGATAAAGACGATTAGGGGAGAGTGATGGGGAGGGGAGGGGAGGGGAGGGGGAGGGATGGGGGAGGGGAGGCGTGAGGGAGGGGAGGGGTGGGGGAGGGCGATGGGGAGGGATGGCCTCCACCTATGTGGTTTTGGGAACTTGGACCGTTTGTTTTTCCGGTCCTTCCATGTTTCCTGAAACCTTGGAAACAAGGGCCCTTTCTTTGCGGGAGGGAGTAAGTCTTTTATATTTGCAGGCTTCTTAGTGGCAATGTCAGCCCACACTTGAAGTAACGGGATCAGATCGGGATATCCTGGTTCCCTTTAACCATAACTATGAACTCTTAGTAACAGGGGATGGGAAAACTAGTCTTGCGTGGGTCAATCAGGGACTCCTTCTGCCCCATCACTTTTAAACAAATTGTAGAGTCTCCAAGCTTTTGGGTTGAAACCACATCCTCTTGGTGAATGCCGAGAGCAGGGGTCCTCAAACTACAACCTGTGGGCCACATGCAGACAGCCGAGGACGTTGATCCTTTCTGCCGGGTGTATGTGCCCCATTTATTTTTTTTTTGAACTTCAAATCAAGATGTGCAGTGTGCACATGAATTTGTTCGTAATATTTGTTTTTTTAAACTATAGTCTTTCCTTCAAAAGGCCTGAGGGATAGTGAACTGGCCCCCTGGGTAAACAGTTTAACGACCCCTGCCCTAAGGTATCCTGGACTTAGGGGTTATTAATCTCCCAGCCCTGAAACATGCCTGAACATTCTACCCGTTGTAGGAGGCACCATGGGAATTTGGACCCCGGGTAATTTACAAGCCTTTACTCCAATTGAACCCAAGAAAATTCAAAATGGCTTAGGCAGTTACTCTATTTTGGTCACTTTTGACTCGTCCTGCACTAGCCCATTATTTCCATTTAACTCTATAACGCGAAGCATGATGTTTTCATAACATTAAAAAATGTATATATTAATACATATATATATATTTATAACTATGAAAGTCCACAACAAAAAGAAAATTTTTTCCCAAAATTAAAATTGAAGCGTTATAGGGTTAAAAAGAAGGATGGGTCTTATCAGCGGGTCCAAGACCTTAGCATCATAAATGAATCAGTGATCCAACTGCACCTAGTAGTGCCCAAACCTGTGACCTCCTAGGGGAAAGTGTGAATGCTTTTATCCCTCTTCCTGTACTTCCAATGAACAAACACACATGTCTGGTAATCCTAAGATTATTTTTGTTTCCTGTGACACTCACCTAATTTCAAGGCCACTGCCACCTCACAAGCTTAGCCTTGTCGTAGTCAAACTGTTCACCTTTTAGACCGTTTGTTTTTCTCAGAAGTTATCGGGTGATTAAAGCTTCTGAACCAAGTGTGCCAGGTCCACGACTACCATCTCCTGGACCACCTCAACCTTATCCATCCTGGATAAAGTTGCCCTCAATGGACAACCCCTCCCAGCAGTGTAGGAAGGGTATGGACCCAAAGCCCAACCTCGCCCCTTTTGCCAGGAGGAAGCAGCTAGAGATGTCGTCGCCCAGTACCCCAAAGATTTGGGTCCATATCTCTTCAGGGGGGCAAATGTTTGGTAGCTATGCTAGGGACTGGGGCATCCGTTATGCATGCCCATAGGGCCAAGATAAGAGCCCAGTTAGGAGAGGCACCCTGTGCATGCTCAGAGGTCCAGATTTCTGGTCATGAAGGGGAGGTCACCTGGGTGGTTCCTGTACCTGGATTGACCAATCTAGGCCATGTAAATTCAATTCAGCCACTGGGGTCGGCCAGACTTGCCCACCACGCCTCCCTAACGCTCATAAAACTCTCTTGGGTGCAGACCAGGCTTCTGCATGATTTCTCTCTCACTCAGGAAGGCTCTTTGGAGGCAGCTGTGCTGCACATGAGTGGCTGGTGGATACTGTTCAGATGCATGGCTTTCTGCTTGCAAGGGTTTTTGTCTCAGCTGACTGTAAGGGAGGAGGTAGTACGTCTGGATCACAGAGTATCCATGTCCACAAACGAGGCTGCTCATTCCACAGTCCTGGAAGTGCTTTATGAAAACCCTCTGCTTTGCAATGTCACTCCTTGTAGATTAGAGTGGGAGGGGCTGGGACCAAGGTATGCTGCCTCTTACTCCCAGTTGCAGATTTCTGGATGCTGATTGTATCTCTTACAGCATCAGTTAGTGGGCTTGTTGTCTGCCTCAGGCTTTGTTCATGGAGATCCTCCAGCTAGTTGGTGGTGTGTGCGCATGAGCAGAGGCTTCCTGCCAATCCCCCATGAGTAGTAGAGCTCCCATGGTGTGGACTCCATGAAAGCCTTGCCCCAGGCAGCATGCTTACAAAGGAGGGTGGGCCCTGCAGGACAGAGGACCATTCCCCCTGTGGAATGGCCTCAGAGATCCACCTCCCTCTCTGGCCAGCTGCTGGGGCTGTGGGTCCTAAGCATCATGGCTGACTCAATAATAGACACAGGGTGAGGCGACTCCAGTAGCTGTTTTGACTGGTCTAATCCAGCCTGAGATCATCCTTGCATGAGCCCTCTGCCAAGATTATTTTTGTTTCTTTTATGATCTTTTCATTAGTGGCTCCTACAACACTAACCACAATCCATAAATACATCATCTGTTTGAAGCCCATCTGTACATTAATTGCCCTCCTTATTCACAAAATATCCACTCTCCACCCAAGCCCCTGGCCTCAGCTCCTCATTTTTCCCCCCTCAATGCCCGCCACCCATCCCTCATCAATCCTTGGAAATGTACTAATTCTTTTGTCATATTTTCACCCACCTTTCTTTTGAGGTCAATGAAGATCCTTGTAATCGGTTCCCACTTTCCATCCTGCCCTTCCTCCACCCTCCCAGTATCTCCACTCATAACACTGGTAAAGGGCCCATCCACTCTGGATTCCCCGTGTTTGAAATTCCTATCGGTACTAGAATACCTTCTCTAGTTTGGCCAGATTAGTATGGTAGAACTGGGATCATGATAGTGGGGCAAGAGAAAGCATTAAGAACTAGAGGAAAGTTGTGTTTCATCTTTGCTGTCTCATACCCTGTATTCTTTAATCTCCACTCTGAGATCCTTCTGTAAGGGGATGTCCAGTGCACTGCAAATAGGTTTTGGGTCTATACCCGGCAGTCCCCTCTCATTCTCCATGATAAGATTTTTTTGTTCTCATGATGCCTGTTGCCTTATCCCTTTAAAACTTTGTGATCACACAGGCTGGTATGCTTTCTCCATGTGGGCTCTGTTGCTTCAGAGCCAGATGGCTGTTTCTTTACCCTCAGGCCTTTAAGACCCCACACGCTATATCTTTAGGTAGCTGGACACCATCGGCTTTCTTCACCACATTTGCTTATGCAGCCGCTTTGTGGTCAGTGATTGTGTAGGGAAGGTGAGCATCTTAGAATGCCAATTTAATAGAACAGTGTTATTGCAATGAGGGAGTCCTTGAGCGGAGGCCCTATGTCCATCTGCTACCTTAATACTAAATCTATAAACATATGGACATAGATCTATTTCCCCATGCCCCTTTGTAAATATATGTACATGCCTTTATTTAGACGTCTATAACTGGCCCTTGCTTCCCAGCTCACTCTTCTATACTCTTTGATTTTCCTCTTGTGCCCACTGACATGCTCAGTCTTCCTTTGGGTTTCAGTAATTCCTCTTGGTTACATTACCTTTGATCACGCCCTACCAGGCCTCCTACATCCCCCTCACTACCGTTTTCCATCACTTGTTGTACCCTTGTCTCTGGGTTTCTTTACACCACTTCCTTTCCCCCCACCGTGCTCACTCCCATGCCCAATGGAAAGGGCCGGTCACATGTTTACTCCTCCAGATTGTTCATCCAGCCTCTCTTAATTAGACAGACCTGTAAAGGTAATAACATGCACAAAACAAGACTGAGCTAAACCAAGCAGCAAAAAGAAAAAAAAACAAACAAAAATGAAAACAAAACCCAACCCAAATCCAATGACACTAAAAGAAAACAACACTAACCAGAAAGAAAAGTACAAGGACTGTGTGGTGAACTTTAGGAGTGTTTTCCAGTCCAGTCTGTGGGGGCACCGAACCCTGACCACAAAGTCCACCTTTGGCATTCCCCGGGGACTTTGATGCTCCGTTTTCTTACTCTTCCGCTGCACTCTCTTAGTGTCATGCATCGAAGTGGCAGGATCAGTTCGGGCGCAGTTCCCACACTGTGTGTCCAGTGTTGTCCCCTCTAAGGCTATGGGTCTTTGAGGGACGTTTCTCATCGTGGGGCTGCCCATGTGGTCTTCTCTGTGGATTGGCTTCTCTGATTGGGAACATCATCCTCAAGGTGTATTGGGCCAGGGTGTGCTCCATTCTCCCCTCCTCCCCCTTGTTCTGCCCTGTGTTCTCTGATCAGATATGTCCCTCCCCGCGAGCTGCAGATCCGGTGCCATCCTGTGAAATACAATCTTTTGGGGCTGCAAGGATGTGGGGGTGGGGGGGTGGGTATCAGCTCAGATCTTTTGAGAGTCCAGGAGATATTGACTGCTCGATGGGCACAGTTCTGTGGGGCACCGTGCTCTTGGTCCAGACGCTGGTTGTGAATATGACTTTGTTGTTAACCAGTTGTGTGTCTCTGGGTCAACTCCCGTGTGTTTTTGAGTGAGTTTTCTAATCTGCAAAGTAAATGTACAGGATTATCCAGACTCCCATGTCAGCAAGTTTTCGAGAGGGGTTAATCAGAGACTGTTTCATATAGTGTGTACCTGCGCGCCGCATTCTAGACCTGCGATGGCAATTATGAGCTCAGGATAGAGATGGTGTCCAGCAGGTAACATACGTGGCTCCATATTGAAACAGAAAGCCCACTGTGGAGATTTGGTCCTTCCGTTGATGGCCACCGGCCACCTAGTCTTCTCCTGCTATAACTGCTTCACTGGCTCAGCAGCTGAGCCAGAAGCCAGTGATATCATAACCAGGTAGCTAACTGGGCCAAAGGGCTGATAGATATTTGTTATTTTGTTGTCTTGGGAAACCCACCTACCCTCCATGCAAACCTTCTGGTGTGAGTTATCTGTGGAAGGAATCATAGGCTCACAGTAATTCACATCTTTCTTCTTGAAAATGTGCCCATATTCCTTTCTGAACCTGACAAGGTGGCCCCTGTGTCCACCAAGAAATTTACTGCCTGGCCTCCTACTTGGAGAGTTAGCCTGGGCTTTTGGAGGCGAAGTGAAACAGAGCCCTGACCCCTTCATTGAGCTTCTTCAAGCATTATTGTCTCTTGCTTGGGTCTTTCTACGTGCAGATGAGGCCCATCCACTCTAGTGGAGGGTCGTGCACCTCTCCTGGGGTTTTCAAGGCACTGATTTTTCCAGTGTCCTTCTTTCCTGCAGTAGGCACATTGGTCCTTCCCCATGGCTTTGCGGTGCCCACAGGTTAGTCTCTCCGTGAGTGGGCCATGCTCTCCTTTTCCTGAGTCTCTGGGGTATCTCATGTCAATTACGATTATTTTAGCTAGCTTCTTTGTCTCTGTCGTGCTAGGGTCATCTCTGTTGTTATACACTCAATGAGCCACTTGTACCAAATCGCTAAGATTTTTCCCTTCAAACCCTTCCCACTTCTTTGTCATGTCTGAGGCAGACTGACTGAGTAATAAAGGCAATACTTATTGCCCTCCTTTTTTCAGTGCCTCCGGGCCGTTAGGGGTATAAAGCCCGTAGGCTTCCCTCAGCCACTCTAGAAAGGCAGGCGGATATTCTCTTATAGGAACCTGAAAATTCTCACTGACCTTAGATAAATTCATAGGTTTCCTAGCTCTTCTGCAGAGGGTCATGTAAGAGCAATGGTTGATACCTGGTAAAGTCCTCTGGGCCTTGCTAGGAATTGAGATCCCACATCGTTGGTGTAGTGGCCAAAAGAGTTTCTCTCAAGTGGGGAGTGCCCGCTCGCTGACCATCAGGTTCACTGACTGCTTACTGGGCCTCTGTCTGGAAGGGCTACCCTCCTCCGTTGTGAACAGCACCTGGAGAAGTTGTTGGCAAGCATTCCAGGTGGGCTGATGAATATGGAAGTCATACCAGTACTAGTGTGTGTGGGAGGCTGCTTGTTAGGGGTGGGGGTGAGTTTGGGGGGCCGGTGGGGGAGGGAGTGACTCAATAAGGGCCTGTTAGAAGTTTTCTATTTCTGGACCCTAGAAACCTTATAGGGCGGGGGTTGAAAGAAAGGGTTTGAAGCCAGCTCTCCCACTCCCAGAGTTCTCCTGCAAAATGGGATAAAGCCGATTAGGGGAGAGTGATGGGGAGGGGAGGGGAGGGGAGGGGTGGGGGAGGGTTGGGGGAGGGGAGGGGTGAGGGAGGGGAGGGGTGGGGGAGGGTGATGGGGAGGGATGGCCTCCACCTATGTGGTTTTGGGAACTTGGACCGTTTGTTTTTCCGGTCCTTCCATGTTTCCTGAAACCTTGGAAACAAGGGCCCTTTCTTTGCGGGAGGGAGTAAGTCTTTTATATTTGCAGGCTTCTTAGTGGCAATGTCAGCCCACACTTGAAGTAACGGGATCAGATCGGGATATCCTGGTTCCCTTTAACCATAACTATGAACTCTTAGTAATAGGGGATGGGAAAACTAGTCTTGTGTGGGTCAATCAGGGACTCCTTCTGCCCCATCACTTTTAAACAAATTGTAGAGACTCCAACCTTTTGGGTTGAAACCACATCCTCTTGGTGAATGCCGAGAGCAGGGGTCCTCAAACTACAACCTGTGGGCCACATGCAGACAGCCGAGGACGTTGATCCTTTCTGCCGGGTGTATGTACCCCATTTATTTTTTTTTTGAACTTCAAATCAAGATGTGCAGTGTGCACATGAATTTGTTCGTAATATTTGTTTTTTTAAACTATAGTCTTTCCTTCAAAAGGCCTGAGGGATAGTGAACTGGCCCCCTGGGTAAACAGTTTAACGACCCCTGCCCTAAGGTATCCTGGACTTAGGGGTTATTAATCTCCCAGCCCTGAAACATGCCTGAACATTCTACCCGTTGTAGGAGGCACCATGGGAATTTGGACCCCGGGTAATTTACAAGCCTTTACTCCAATTGAACCCAAGAAAATTCAAAATGGTTTAGGCAGTTACTCTATTTTGGTCACTTTTGACTCGTCCTGCACTAGCCCATTATTTCCATTTAACTCTATAACGCGAAGCATGATGTTTTCATAACATTAAAAAATGTATATATTAATACATATATATATATTTATAACTATGAAAGTCCACAACAAAAAGAAAATTTTTTCCCAAAATTAAAATTGAAGCGTTATAGGGTTAAAAAGAAGGATGGGTCTTATCAGCGGGTCCAAGACCTTAGCATCATAAATGAATCAGTGATCCGACTGCACCTAGTAGTGCCCAAACCTGTGCCCTCCTAGAGGAAAGTGTGAATGCTTTTATCCCTCTTCCTGTACTTCCAATGAACAAACACACATGTCTGGAAATCCTAAGATTATTTTTGTTTCCTGTGACACTCACCTAATTTCAAGGCCACTGCCACCTCACAAGCTTAGCCTTGTCGTAGTCAAACTGTTCACCTTTTAGACCGTTTGTTTTTCTCAGAAGTTATCGGGTGATTAAAGCTTCTGAACCAAGTGTGCCAGGTCCACGACTACCATCTCCTGGACCACCTCAACCTTATCCATCCTGGATAAAGTTGCCCTCAATGGACAACCCCTCCCAGCAGTGTAGGAAGGGTATGGACCCAAAGCCCAACCTCGCCCCTTTTGCCAGCAGGAAGCAGCTAGAGATGTCATCGCCCAGTACCCCCAAAGATTTGGGTCCATATCTCTTCAGGGGGGCAAATGTTAGGTAGCTATACTAGGGACTGGGGCATCCGTTATGCATGCCCATAGGGCCAAGATAAGAGCCCAGTTAGGAGAGGCACCCTGTGCATGCTCAGAGGTCCAGATTTCTGGCCATGAAGGGGAGGTCACCTGGGTGGTTCCTGTACCTGGATTGACCAATCTAGGCCATGTAAATTCAATTCAGCCACTGGGGTCGGCCAGACTTGCCCACCACGCCTCCCTAACGCTCATAAAACTCTCTTGAGTGCAGACCAGGCTTCTGCATGATTTCTCTCTCACTCAGGAAGGCTCTTTGGAGGCAGCTGTGCTGCACATGAGTGGCTGGTGGATACTGTTCAGATGCATGGCTTTCTGCTTGCAAGGGTTTTTGTCTCAGCTGACTGTAAGGGAGGAGGTAGTACGTCTGGATCACAGAGTATCCATGTCCACAAACGAGGCTGCTCATTCCACAGTCCTGGAAGTGCTTTATGAAAACCCTCTGCTTTGCAATGTCACTCCTTGTAGATTAGAGTGGGAGGGGCTGGGACCAAGGTATGCTGCCTCTTACTCCCAGTTGCAGGTTTCTGGATGCTGATTGTATCTCTTACAGCATCAGTTAGTGGGCTTGTTGTCTGCCTCAGGCTTTGTTCACGGAGATCCTCCAGCTAGTTGGTGGTGTGTGCGCATGAGCAGAGGCTTCCTGCCAATCCCCCATGAGTAGTAGAGCTCCCATGGTGTGGACTCCATGAAAGCCTTGCCCCAGGCAGCATGCTTACAAAGGAGGGTGGGCCCTGCAGGACAGAGGACCATTCCCCCTGTGGAATGGCCTCAGAGATCCACCTCCCTCTCTGGCCAGCTGCTGGGGCTGTGGGTCCTAAGCATCATGGCTGACTCAGTAATAGACACAGGGTGAGGCGACTCCAGTAGCTGTTTTGACTGGTCTAATCCAGCCTGAGATCATCCTTGCATGAGCCCTCTGCCAAGATTATTTTTGTTTCTTTTATGATCTTTTCATTAGTGGCTCCTACAACACTAACCACAATCCATAAATACATCATCTGTTTGAAGCCCATCTGTACATTAATTGCCCTCCTTATTCACAAAATATCCACTCTCCACCCAAGCCCCTGGCCTCAGCTCCTCATTTTTCCCCCCTCAATGCCCGCCACCCATCCCTCATCAATCCTTGGAAATGTACTAATTCTTTTGTCATATTTTCCCCCACCTTTCTTTTGAGGTCAATGAAGATCCTTGTAATCGGTTCCCACTTTCCATCCTGCCCTTCCTCCACCCTCCCAGTATCTCCACTCATAACACTGGTAAAGGGCCCATCCACTCTGGATCCCCCGTGTTTGAAATTCCTATCGGTACTAGAATACCTTCTCTAGTTTGGCCAGATTAGTATGGTAGAACTGGGATCATGATAGTGGGGCAAGAGAAAGCATTAAGAACTAGAGGAAAGTTGTGTTTCATCTTTGCTGTCTCATACCCTGTATTCTTTAATCTCCACTCTGAGATCCTTCTGTAAGGGGATGTCCAGTGCACTGCAAATAGGTTTTGGGTCTATACCCGGCAGTCCCCTCTCATTCTCCATGATAAGATTTTTTTGTTCTCATGATGCCTGTTGCCTTATCCCTTTAAAACTTTGTGATCACACAGGCTGGTATGCTTTCTCCATGTGGGCTCTGTTGCTTCAGAGCCAGATGGCTGTTTCTTTACCCTCAGGCCTTTAAGACCCCACACGCTATATCTTTAGGTAGCTGGACACCATCGGCTTTCTTCACCACATTTGCTTATGCAGCCGCTTTGTGGTCAGTGATTGTGTAGGGAAGGTGAGCATCTTAGAATGCCAATTTAATAGAACAGTGTTATTGCAATGAGGGAGTCCTTGAGCGGAGGCCCTATGTCCATCTGCTACCTTAATACTAAATCTATAAACATATGGACATAGATCTATTTCCCCATGCCCCTTTGTAAATATATGTACATATGTACATGCCTTTATTTAGACGTCTATAACTGGCCCTTGCTTCCCAGCTCACTCTTCTATACTCTTTGATTTTCCTCTTGTGCCCACTGACATGCTCAGTCTTCCTTTGGGTTTCAGTAATTCCTCTTGGTTACATTACCTTTGATCACGCCCTACCAGGCCTCCTACATCCCCCTCACTACCGTTTTCCATCACTTGTTGTACCCTTGTCTCTGGGTTTCTTTACACCACTTCCTTTCCCCCCACCGTGCTCACTCCCATGCCCAATGGAAAGGGCCGGTCACATGTTTACTCCTCCAGATTGTTCATCCAGCCTCTCTTAATTAGACAGACCTGTAAAGGTAATAACATGCACAAAACAAGACTGAGCTAAACCAAGCAGCAAAAAGAAAAAAAACCAAACAAAAAGGAAAACAAAACCCAACCCAAATCCAATGACACTAAAAGAAAACAACACTAACCAGAAAGAAAAGTACAAGGACTGTGTGGTGAACTTTAGGAGTGTTTTCCAGTCCAGTCTGTGGGGGCACCGAACCCTGACCACAAAGTCCACCTTTGGCATTCCCCGGGGACTTTGATGCTCCGGTTTCTTACTCTTCCGCTGCACTCTCTTAGTGTCATGCATCGAAGTGGCAGGATCAGTTCGGGCGCAGTTCCCACACTGTGTGTCCAGTGTTGTCCCCTCTAAGGCTATGGGTCTTTGAGGGACGTTTCTCATCGTGGGGCTGCCCATGTGGTCTTCTCTGTGGATTGGATTCTCTGATTGGGAACATCATCCTCAAGGTGTATTGGGCCAGGATGTGCTCCATTCTCCCCTCCTCCCCCTTGTTCTGCCCTGTGTTCTCTGATCAGATATGTCCCTCCCCGCGAGCTGCAGATCCGGTGCCATCCTGTGAAATACAATCTTTTGGGGCTGCAAGGATGTGGGGGTGGGGGGGTGGGTATCAGCTCAGATCTTTTGAGAGTCCAGGAGATATTGACTGCTCGATGGGCACAGTTCTGTGGGGCACCGTGCTCTTGGTCCAGACGCTGGTTGTGAATATGACTTTGTTGTTAACCAGTTGTGTGTCTCTGGGTCAACTCCCGTGTGTTTTTGAGTGAGTTTTCTAATCTGCAAAGTAAATGTACAGGATTATCCAGACTCCCATGTCAGCAAGTTATCGAGAGGGGTTAATCAGAGACTGTTTCATATAGTGTGTACCTGCGCGCCGCATTCTAGACCTGCGATGGCAATTATGAGCTCAGGATAGAGATGGTGTCCAGCAGGTAACATACGTGGCTCCATATTGAAACAGGAAGCCCACTGTGGAGATTTGGTCCTTCCGTTGATGGCCACTGGCCACCTAGTCTTCTCCTGCTATAACTGCTTCACTGGCTCAGCAGCTGAGCCAGAAGCCAGTGATATCATAACCAGGTGGCTAACTGGGCCAAAGGGCTGATAGATATTTGTTATTTTGTTGTCTTGGGAAACCCACCTACCCTCCATGCAAACCTTCCGGTGTGAGTTATCTGTGGAAGGAATCATAGGCTCACAGTAATTCACATCTTTCTTCTTGAAAATGTGCCCATATTCCTTTCTGAACCTGACAAGGTGGCCCCTGTGTCCACCAAGAAATTTACTGCCTGGCCTCCTACTTGGAGAGTTAGCCTGGGCTTTTGGCGGCGAAGTGAAACAGAGCCCTGACCCCTTCATTGAGCTTCTTCAAGCATTATTGTCTCTTGCTTGGGTCTTTCTACGTGCAGATGAGGCCCATCCACTCTAGTGGAGGGTCGTGCACCTCTCCTGGGGTTTTCAAGGCACTGATTTTTCCAGAGTCCTTCTTTCCTGCAGTAGGCACATTGGTCCTTCCCCATGGCTTGGCGGTGCCCACAGGTTAGTCTCTCCGTGAGTGGGCCATGCTCTCCTTTTCCTGAGTCTCTGGGGTATCTCATGGCAATTACGATTATTTTAGCTAGCTTCTTTGTCTCTGTCGTGCTAGGGTCATCTCTGTTGTTATACACTCAATGAGCCACTTGTACCAAATCGCTAAGATTTTTCCCTTCAAACCCTTCCCACTTCTTTGTCATGTCTGAGGCAGACTGACTGAGTAATAAAGGCAATACTTAATGCCCTCCTGTTTTCAGTGCCTACGGGCCGTTAGGGGTATAAAGCCCGTAGGCTTCCCTCAGCCACTCTAGAAAGGCAGGCGGATATTCTCTTATAGGAACCTGAAAATTCTCACTGACCTTAGATAAATTCATAGGTTTCCTAGCTCTTCTGCAGAGGGTCATGTAAGAGCAATGGTTGATACCTGGTAAAGTCCTCCGGGCCTTGCTAGGAATTGAGATCCCACATTGTTGGTGTAGTGGCCAAAAGAGTTTCTCTCAAGTGGGGAGTGCCCACTCGCTGACCATCAGGTTCACTGACTGCTTACTGGGCTTCTGTCTGGAAGGGCTACCCTCCTCCGTTGTGAACAGCACCTGGAGAAGTTGTTGGCAAGCATTCCAGGTGGGCTGATGAGTATGGAAGTCATACCAGTACTAGTGTGTGTGGGGGGCTGCTTGTTAGGGGTGGGGGTGAGTTTGGGGGGCCGGTGGGGGAGGGAGTGACTCAATAAGGGCCTGTTAGAAGTTTTCTATATCTGGACCCTAGAAACCTTATAGGGCGGGGGGTTGAAAGAAAGGGTTTGAAGCCAGCTCTCCCACTTCCAGAGTTCTCCTGCAAAATGGGATAAAGACGATTAGGGGAGAGTGATGGGGAGGGGAGGGGAGGGGAGGGGGAGGGATGGGGGAGGGGAGGGGTGAGGGAGGGGAGGGGTGGGGGAGGGCGATGGGGAGGGATTGCCTCCACCTATGTGGTTTTGGGAACTTGGACCGTTTGTTTTTCCGGTCCTTCCATGTTTCCTGAAACCTTGGAAACAAGGGCCCTTTCTTTGCGGGAGGGAGTAAGTCTTTTATATTTGCAGGCTTCTTAGTGGCAATGTCAGCCCACACTTGAAGTAACGGGATCAGATCGGGATATCCTGGTTCCCTTTAACCATAACTATGAACTCTTAGTAACAGGGGATGGGAAAACTAGTCTTGCGTGGGTCAATCAGGGACTCCTTCTGCCCCATCACTTTTAAACAAATTGTAGAGTCTCCAAGCTTTTGGGTTGAAACCACATCCTCTTGGTGAATGCCGAGAGCAGGGGTCCTCAAACTACAACCTGTGGGCCACATGCAGACAGCCGAGGACGTTGATCCTTTCTGCCGGGTGTATGTGCCCCATTTATTTTTTTTTTGAACTTCAAATCAAGATGTGCAGTGTGCACATGAATTTGTTCGTAATATTTGTTTTTTTAAACTATAGTCTTTCCTTCAAAAGGCCTGAGGGATAGTGAACTGGCCCCCTGGGTAAACAGTTTAAGGACCCCTGCCCTAAGGTATCCTGGACTTAGGGGTTATTAATCTCCCAGCCCTGAAACATCCCTGAACATTCTACCCATTGTAGGAGGCACCATGGGAATTTGGACCCCGGGTAATTTACAAGCCTTTACTCCAATTGAACCCAAGAAAATTCAAAATGAATTAGGCAGTTACTCTATTTTGGTCACTTTTGACTCGTCCTGCACTAGCCCATTATTTCCATTTAACTCTATAACGCGAAGCATGATGTTTTCATAACATTAAAAAATGTATATATTAATACATATATATATATATTTATAACTATGAAAGTCCACAACAAAAAGAAAATTTTTTCCCAAAATTAAAATTGAAGCGTTATAGGGTTAAAAAGAAGGATGGGTCTTATCAGCGGGTCCAAGACCTTAGCATCATAAATGAATCAGTGATCCGACTGCACCTAGTAGTGCCCAAACCTGTGCCCTCCTAGGGGAAAGTGTGAATGCTTTTATCCCTCTTCCTGTACTTCCAATGAACAAACACACATGTCTGGTAATCCTAAGATTATTTTTGTTTCCTGTGACACTCACCTAATTTCAAGGCCACTGCCACCTCACAAGCTTAGCCTTGTCGTAGTCAAACTGTTCACCTTTTAGACTGTTTGTTTTTCTCAGAAGTTATCGGGTGATTAAAGCTTCTGAACCAAGTGTGCCAGGTCCACGACTACCATCTCCTGGACCACCTCAACCTTATCCATCCTGGATAAAGTTGCCCTCAATGGACAACCCCTCCCAGCAGTGTAGGAAGGGTATGGACCCAAAGCCCAACCTCGCCCCTTTTGCCAGCAGGAAGCAGCTAGAGATGTCGTCGCCCAGTACCCCCAAAGTTTTGGGTCCATATCTCTTCAGGGGGGCAAATGTTAGGTAGCTATACTAGGGACTGGGGCATCCGTTATGCATGCCCATAGGGCCAAGATAAGAGCCCAGTTAGGAGAGGCACCCTGTGCATGCTCAGAGGTCCAGATTTCTGGCCATGAAGGGGAGGTCACCTGGGTGGTTCCTGTACCTGGATTGACCAATCTAGGCCATGTAAATTCAATTCAGCCACTGGGGTCGGCCAGACTTGCCCACCACGCCTCCCTAACGCTCATAAAACTCTCTTGAGTGCACACCAGGCTTCGGCATGATTTCTCTCTCACTCAGGAAGGCTCTTTGGAGGCAGCTGTGCTGCACATGAGTGGCTGGTGGATACTGTTCAGATGCATGGCTTTCTGCTTGCAAGGGTTTTTGTCTCAGCTGACTGTAAGGGAGGAGGTAGTACGTCTGGATCACAGAGTATCCATGTCCACAAACGAGGCTGCTCATTCCACAGTCCTGGAAGTGCTTTATGAAAACCCTCTGCTTTGCAATGTCACTCCTTGTAGATTAGAGTGGGAGGGGCTGGGACCAAGGTATGCTGCCTCTTACTCCCAGTTGCAGGTTTCTGGATGCTGATTGTATCTCTTACAGCATCAGTTAGTGGGCTTGTTGTCTGCCTCAGGCTTTGTTCACGGAGATCCTCCAGCTAGTTGGTGGTGTGTGCGCATGAGCAGAGGCTTCCTGCCAATCCCCCATGAGTAGTAGAGCTCCCATGGTGTGGACTCCATGAAAGCCTTGCCCCAGGCAGCATGCTTACAAAGGAGGGTGGGCCCTGCAGGACAGAGGACCATTCCCCCTGTGGAATGGCCTCAGAGATCCACCTCCCTCTCTGGCCAGCTGCTGGGGCTGTGGGTCCTAAGCATCATGGCTGACTCAGTAATAGACACAGGGTGAGGCGACTCCAGTAGCTGTTTTGACTGGTCTAATCCAGCCTGAGATCATCCTTGCATGAGCCCTCTGCCAAGATTATTTTTGTTTCTTTTATGATCTTTTCATTAGTGGCTCCTACAACACTAACCACAATCCATAAATACATCATCTGTTTGAAGCCCATCTGTACATTAATTGCCCTCCTTATTCACAAAATATCCACTCTCCACCCAAGCCCCTGGCCTCAGCTCCTCATTTTTCCCCCCTCAATGCCCGCCACCCATCCCTCATCAATCCTTGGAAATGTACTAATTCTTTTGTCATATTTTCACCCACCTTTCTTTTGAGGTCAATGAAGATCCTTGTAATCGGTTCCCACTTTCCATCCTGCCCTTCCTCCACCCTCCCAGTATCTCCACTCATAACACTGGTAAAGGGCCCATCCACTCTGGATCCCCCGTGTTTGAAATTCCTATCGGTACTAGAATACCTTCTCTAGTTTGGCCAGATTAGTATGGTAGAACTGGGATCATGATAGTGGGGCAAGAGAAAGCATTAAGAACTAGAGGAAAGTTGTGTTTCATCTTTGCTGTCTCATACCCTGTATTCTTTAATCTCCACTCTGAGATCCTTCTGTAAGGGGATGTCCAGTGCACTGCAAATAGGTTTTGGGTCTATACCCGGCAGTCCCCTCTCATTCTCCATGATAAGATTTTTTTGTTCTCATGATGCCTGTTGCCTTATCCCTTTAAAACTTTGTGATCACACAGGCTGGTATGCTTTCTCCATGTGGGCTCTGTTGCTTCAGAGCCAGATGGCTGTTTCTTTACCCTCAGGCCTTTAAGACCCCACACGCTATATCTTTAGGTAGCTGGACACCATCGGCTTTCTTCACCACATTTGCTTATGCAGCCGCTTTGTGGTCAGTGATTGTGTAGGGAAGGTGAGCATCTTAGAATGCCAATTTAATAGAACAGTGTTATTGCAATGAGGGAGTCCTTGAGCGGAGGCCCTATGTCCATCTGCTACCTTAATACTAAATCTATAAACATATGGACATAGATCTATTTCCCCATGCCCCTTTGTAAATATATGTACATATGTACATGCCTTTATTTAGACGTCTATAACTGGCCCTTGCTTCCCAGCTCACTCTTCTATACTCTTTGATTTTCCTCTTGTGCCCACTGACATGCTCAGTCTTCCTTTGGGTTTCAGTAATTCCTCTTGGTTACATTACCTTTGATCACGCCCTACCAGGCCTCCTACATCCCCCTCACTACCGTTTTCCATCACTTGTTGTACCCTTGTCTCTGGGTTTCTTTACACCACTTCCTTTCCCCCCACCGTGCTCACTCCCATGCCCAATGGAAAGGGCCGGTCACATGTTTACTCCTCCAGATTGTTCATCCAGCCTCTCTTAATTAGACAGACCTGTAAAGGTAATAACATGCACAAAACAAGACTGAGCTAAACCAAGCAGCAAAAAGAAAAACAAACAAACAAAAATGAAAACAAAACCCAACCCAAATCCAATGACACTAAAAGAAAACAACACTAACCAGAAAGAAAAGTACAAGGACTGTGTGGTGAACTTTAGGAGTGTTTTCCAGTCCAGTCTGTGGGGGCACCGAACCCTGACCACAAAGTCCACCTTTGGCATTCCCCGGGGACTTTGATGCTCCGGTTTCTTACTCTTCCGCTGCACTCTATTAGTGTCATGCATCGAAGTGGCAGGATCAGTTCGGGCGCAGTTCCCACACTGTGTGTCCAGTGTTGTCCCCTCTAAGGCTATGGGTCTTTGAGGGACGCTTCTCATCGTGGGGCTGCCCATGTGGTCTTCTCTGTGGATTGGCTTCTCTGATTGGGAACATCATCCTCAAGGTGTATTGGGCCAGGGTGTGCTCCATTCTCCCCTCCTCCCCCTTGTTCTGCCCTGTGTTCTCTGATCAGATATGTCCCTCTCCGCGAGCTGCAGATCCGGTGCCATCCTGTGAAATACAATCTTTTGGGGCTGCAAGGATGTGGGGGTGGGGGGGTGGGTATCAGCTCAGATCTTTTGAGAGTCCAGGAGATATTGACTGCTCGATGGGCACAGTTCTGTGGGGCACCGTGCTCTTGGTCCAGACGCTGGTTGTGAATATGACTTTGTTGTTAACCAGTTGTGTGTCTCTGGGTCAACTCCCGTGTGTTTTTGAGTGAGTTTTCTAATCTGCAAAGTAAATGTACAGGATTATCCAGACTCCCATGTCAGCAAGTTATCGAGAGGGGTTAATCAGAGACTGTTTCATATAGTGTGTACCTGCGCGCCGCATTCTAGACCTGCGATGGCAATTATGAGCTCAGGATAGAGATGGTGTCCAGCAGGTAACATACGTGGCTCCATATTGAAACAGGAAGCCCACTGTGGAGATTTGGTCCTTCCGTTGATGGCCACTGGCCACCTAGTCTTCTCCTGCTATAACTGCTTCACTGGCTCAGCAGCTGAGCCAGAAGCCAGTGATATCATAACCAGGTGGCTAACTGGGCCAAAGGGCTGATAGATATTTGTTATTTTGTTGTCTTGGGAAACCCACCTACCCTCCATGCAAACCTTCTGGTGTGAGTTATCTGTGGACGGAATCATAGGCTCACAGTAATTCACATCTTTCTTCTTGAAAATGTGCCCATATTCCTTTCTGAACCTGACAAGGTGGCCCCTGTGTCCACCAAGAAATTTACTGCCTGGCCTCCTACTTGGAGAGTTAGCCTGGGCTTTTGGCGGCGAAGTGAAACAGAGCCCTGACCCCTTCATTGAGCTTCTTCAAGCATTATTGTCTCTTGCTTGGGTCTTTCTACGTGCAGATGAGGCCCATCCACTCTAGTGGAGGGTCGTGCACCTCTCCTGGGGTTTTCAAGGCACTGATTTTTCCAGTGTCCTTCTTTCCTGCAGTAGGCACATTGGTCCTTCCCCATGGCTTGGCGGTGCCCACAGGTTAGTCTCTCCGTGAGTGGGCCATGCTCTCCTTTTCCTGAGTCTCTGGGGTATCTCATGGCAATTACGATTATTTTAGCTAGCTTCTTTGTCTCTGTCGTGCTAGGGTCATCTCTGTTGTTATACACTCAATGAGCCACTTGTACCAAATCGCTAAGATTTTTCCCTTCAAACCCTTCCCACTTCTTTGTCATGTCTGAGGCAGACTGACTGAGTAATAAAGGCAATACTTAATGCCCTCCTGTTTTCAGTGCCTCCGGGCCGTTAGGGGTATAAAGCCCGTAGGCTTCCCTCAGCCACTCTAGAAAGGCAGGCGGATATTCTCTTATAGGAACCTGAAAATTCTCACTGACCTTAGATAAATTCATAGGTTTCCTAGCTCTTCTGCAGAGGGTCATGTAAGAGCAATGGTTGATACCTGGTAAAGTCCTCCGGGCCTTGCTAGGAATTGAGATCCCACATTGTTGGTGTAGTGGCCAAAAGAGTTTCTCTCAAGTGGGGAGGGCCCGCTCGCTGACCATCAGGTTCACTGACTGCTTACTGGGCCTCTGTCTGGAAGGGCTACCCTCCTCCGTTGTGAACAGCACCTGGAGAAGTTGTTGGCAAGCATTCCAGGTGGGCTGATGAGTATGGAAGTCATACCAGTACTAGTGTGTGTGGGGGGCTGCTTGTTAGGGGTGGGGGTGAGTTTGGGGGGCCGGTGGGGGAGGGAGTGACTCAATAAGGGCCTGTTAGAAGTTTTCTATTTCTGGACCCTAGAAACCTTATAGGGCGGGGGGTTGAAAGAAAGGGTTTGAAGCCAGCTCTCCCACTCCCAGAGTTCTCCTGCAAAATGGGATAAAGACGATTAGGGGAGAGTGATGGGGAGGGGAGGGGAGGGGAGGGGGAGGGATGGGGGAGGAGAGGGGTGAGGGAGGGGAGGGGTGGGGGAGGGCGATGGGGAGGGATGGCCTCCACCTATGTGGTTTTGGGAACTTGGACCGTTTGTTTTTCCGGTCCTTCCATGTTTCCTGAAACCTTGGAAACAAGGGCCCTTTCTTTGCGGGAGGGAGTAAGTCTTTTATATTTGCAGGCTTCTTAGTGGCAATGTCAGCCCACACTTGAAGTAACGGGATCAGATCGGGATATCCTGGTTCCCTTTAACCATAACTATGAACTCTTAGTAACAGGGGATGGGAAAACTAGTCTTGTGTGGGTCAATCAGGGACTCCTTCTGCCCCATCACTTTTAAACAAATTGTAGAGTCTCCAAGCTTTTGGGTTGAAACCACATCCTCTTGGTGAATGCCGAGAGCAGGGGTCCTCAAACTACAACCTGTGGGCCACATGCAGACAGCCGAGGACGTTGATCCTTTCTGCCGGGTGTATGTGCCCCATTTATTTTTTTTTTGAACTTCAAATCAAGATGTGCAGTGTGCACATGAATTTGTTCGTAATATTTGTTTTTTTAAACTATAGTCTTTCCTTCAAAAGGCCTGAGGGATAGTGAACTGGCCCCCTGGGTAAACAGTTTAAGGACCCCTGCCCTAAGGTATCCTGGACTTAGGGGTTATTAATCTCCCAGCCCTGAAACATCCCTGAACATTCTACCCATTGTAGGAGGCACCATGGGAATTTGGACCCCGGGTAATTTACAAGCCTTTACTCCAATTGAACCCAAGAAAATTCAAAATGAATTAGGCAGTTACTCTATTTTGGTCACTTTTGACTCGTCCTGCACTAGCCCATTATTTCCATTTAACTCTATAACGCGAAGCATGATGTTTTCATAACATTAAAAAATGTATATATTAATACATATATATATATATTTATAACTATGAAAGTCCACAACAAAAAGAAAATTTTTTCCCAAAATTAAAATTGAAGCGTTATAGGGTTAAAAAGAAGGATGGGTCTTATCAGCGGGTCCAAGACCTTAGCATCATAAATGAATCAGTGATCCGACTGCACCTAGTAGTGCCCAAACCTGTGCCCTCCTAGGGGAAAGTGTGAATGCTTTTATCCCTCTTCCTGTACTTCCAATGAACAAACACACATGTCTGGTAATCCTAAGATTATTTTTGTTTCCTGTGACACTCACCTAATTTCAAGGCCACTGCCACCTCACAAGCTTAGCCTTGTCGTAGTCAAACTGTTCACCTTTTAGACCGTTTGTTTTTCTCAGAAGTTATCGGGTGATTAAAGCTTCTGAACCAAGTGTGCCAGGTCCACGACTACCATCTCCTGGACCACCTCAACCTTATCCATCCTGGATAAAGTTGCCCTCAATGGACAACCCCTCCCAGCAGTGTAGGAAGGGTATGGACCCAAAGCCCAACCTCGCCCCTTTTGCCAGCAGGAAGCAGCTAGAGATGTCGTCGCCCAGTACCCCCAAAGATTTGGGTCCATATCTCTTCAGGGGGGCAAATGTTAGGTAGCTATACTAGGGACTGGGGCATCCGTTATGCATGCCCATAGGGCCAAGATAAGAGCCCAGTTAGGAGAGGCACCCTGTGCATGCTCAGAGGTCCAGATTTCTGGCCATGAAGGGGAGGTCACCTGGGTGGTTCCTGTACCTGGATTGACCAATCTAGGCCATGTAAATTCAATTCAGCCACTGGGGTCGGCCAGACTTGCCCACCACGCCTCCCTAACGCTCATAAAACTCTCTTGAGTGCAGACCAGGCTTCTGCATGATTTCTCTCTCACTCAGGAAGGCTCTTTGGAGGCAGCTGTGCTGCACATGAGTGGCTGGTGGATACTGTTCAGATGCATGGCTTTCTGCTTGCAAGGGTTTTTGTCTCAGCTGACTGTAAGGGAGGAGGTAGTACGTCTGGATCACAGAGTATCCATGTCCACAAACGAGGCTGCTCATTCCACAGTCCTGGAAGTGCTTTATGAAAACCCTCTGCTTTGCAATGTCACTCCTTGTAGATTAGAGTGGGAGGGGCTGGGACCAAGGTATGCTGCCTCTTACTCCCAGTTGCAGGTTTCTGGATGCTGATTGTATCTCTTACAGCATCAGTTAGTGGGCTTGTTGTCTGCCTCAGGCTTTGTTCACGGAGATCCTCCAGCTAGTTGGTGGTGTGTGCGCATGAGCAGAGGCTTCCTGCCAATCCCCCATGAGTAGTAGAGCTCCCATGGTGTGGACTCCATGAAAGCCTTGCCCCAGGCAGCATGCTTACAAAGGAGGGTGGGCCCTGCAGGACAGAGGACCATTCCCCCTGTGGAATGGCCTCAGAGATCCACCTCCCTCTCTGGCCAGCTGCTGGGGCTGTGGGTCCTAAGCATCATGGCTGACTCAGTAATAGACACAGGGTGAGGCGACTCCAGTAGCTGTTTTGACTGGTCTAATCCAGCCTGAGATCATCCTTGCATGAGCCCTCTGCCAAGATTATTTTTGTTTCTTTTATGATCTTTTCATTAGTGGCTCCTACAACACTAACCACAATCCATAAATACATCATCTGTTTGAAGCCCATCTGTACATTAATTGCCCTCCTTATTCACAAAATATCCACTCTCCACCCAAGCCCCTGGCCTCAGCTCCTCATTTTTCCCCCCTCAATGCCCGCCACCCATCCCTCATCAATCCTTGGAAATGTACTAATTCTTTTGTCATATTTTCACCCACCTTTCTTTTGAGGTCAATGAAGATCCTTGTAATCGGTTCCCACTTTCCATCCTGCCCTTCCTCCACCCTCCCAGTATCTCCACTCATAACACTGGTAAAGGGCCCATCCACTCTGGATCCCCCGTGTTTGAAATTCCTATCGGTACTAGAATACCTTCTCTAGTTTGGCCAGATTAGTATGGTAGAACTGGGATCATGATAGTGGGGCAAGAGAAAGCATTAAGAACTAGAGGAAAGTTGTGTTTCATCTTTGCTGTCTCATACCCTGTATTCTTTAATCTCCACTCTGAGATCCTTCTGTAAGGGGATGTCCAGTGCACTGCAAATAGGTTTTGGGTCTATACCCGGCAGTCCCCTCTCATTCTCCATGATAAGATTTTTTTGTTCTCATGATGCCTGTTGCCTTATCCCTTTAAAACTTTGTGATCACACAGGCTGGTATGCTTTCTCCATGTGGGCTCTGTTGCTTCAGAGCCAGATGGCTGTTTCTTTACCCTCAGGCCTTTAAGACCCCACACGCTATATCTTTAGGTAGCTGGACACCATCGGCTTTCTTCACCACATTTGCTTATGCAGCCGCTTTGTGGTCAGTGATTGTGTAGGGAAGGTGAGCATCTTAGAATGCCAATTTAATAGAACAGTGTTATTGCAATGAGGGAGTCCTTGAGCGGAGGCCCTATGTCCATCTGCTACCTTAATACTAAATCTATAAACATATGGACATAGATCTATTTCCCCATGCCCCTTTGTAAATATATGTACATATGTACATGCCTTTATTTAGACGTCTATAACTGGCCCTTGCTTCCCAGCTCACTCTTCTATACTCTTTGATTTTCCTCTTGTGCCCACTGACATGCTCAGTCTTCCGTTGGGTTTCAGTAATTCCTCTTGGTTACATTACCTTTGATCACGCCCTACCAGGCCTCCTACATCCCCCTCACTACCGTTTTCCATCACTTGTTGTACCCTTGTCTCTGGGTTTCTTTACACCACTTCCTTTCCCCCCACCGTGCTCACTCCCATGCCCAATGGAAAGGGCCGGTCACATGTTTACTCCTCCAGATTGTTCATCCAGCCTCTCTTAATTAGACAGACCTGTAAAGGTAATAACATGCACAAAACAAGACTGAGCTAAACCAAGCAGCAAAAAGAAAAACAAACAAACAAAAATGAAAACAAAACCCAACCCAAATCCAATGACACTAAAAGAAAACAACACTAACCAGAAAGAAAAGTACAAGGACTGTGTGGTGAACTTTAGGAGTGTTTTCCAGTCCAGTCTGTGGGGGCACCGAACCCTGACCACAAAGTCCACCTTTGGCATTCCCCGGGGACTTTGATGTTCTGTTTTCTTACTCTTCCGCTGCACTCTCTTAGTGTCATGCATCGAAGTGGCAGGATCAGTTCGGGCGCAGTTCCCACACTGTGTGTCCAGTGTTGTCCCCTCTAAGGCTATGGGTCTTTGAGGGACGTTTCTCATCGTGGGGCTGCCCATGTGGTCTTCTCTGTGGATTGGCTTCTCTGATTGGGAACATCATCCTCAAGGTGTATTGGGCCAGGGTGTGCTCCATTCTCCCCTCCTCCCCCTTGTTCTGCCCTGTGTTCTCTGATCAAATATGTCCCTCTCCGCGAGCTGCAGATCCGGTGCCATCCTGTGAAATACAATCTTTTGGGGCTGCAAGGATGTGGGGGGGTGGGTATCAGCTCAGATCTTTTGAGAGTCCAGGAGATATTGACTGCTCAATGGGCACAGTTCTGTGGGGCACCGTGCTCTTGGTCCAGACGCTGGTTGTGAATATGACTTTGTTGTTAACCAGTTGTGTGTCTCTGGGTCAACTCCCGTGTGTTTTTGAGTGAGTTTTTTAATCTGCAAAGTAAATGTACAGGATTATCCAGACTCCCATGTCAGCAAGTTATCGAGAGGGGTTAATCAGAGACTGTTTCATATAGTGTGTACCTGCGCGCCGCATTCTAGACCTGCGATGGCAATTATGAGCTCAGGATAGAGATGGTGTCCAGCAGGTAACATACGTGGCTCCATATTGAAACAGGAAGCCCACTGTGGAGATTTGGTCCTTCCGTTGATGGCCACTGGCCACCTAGTCTTCTCCTGCTATAACTGCTTCACTGGCTCAGCAGCTGAGCCAGAAGCCAGTGATATCATAACCAGGTGGCTAACTGGGCCAAAGGGCTGATAGATATTTGTTATTTTGTTGTCTTGGGAAACCCACCTACCCTCCATGCAAACCTTCCGGTGTGAGTTATCTGTGGACGGAATCATAGGCTCACAGTAATTCACATCTTTCTTCTTGAAAATGTGCCCATATTCTTTTCTGAACCTGACAAGGTGGCCCCTGTGTCCACCAAGAAATTTACTGCCTGGCCTCCTACTTGGAGAGTTAGCCTGGGCTTTTGGCGGCGAAGTGAAACAGAGCCCTGACCCCTTCATTGAGCTTCTTCAAGCATTATTGTCTCTTGCTTGGGTCTTTCTACGTGCAGATGAGGCCCATCCACTCTAGTGGAGGGTCGTGCACCTCTCCTGGGGTTTTCAAGGCACTGATTTTTCCAGTGTCCTTCTTTCCTGCAGTAGGCACATTGGTCCTTCCCCATGGCTTGGCGGTGCCCACAGGTTAGTCTCTCCGTGAGTGGGCCATGCTCTCCTTTTCCTGAGTCTCTGGGGTATCTCATGGCAATTACGATTATTTTAGCTAGCTTCTTTGTCTCTGTCGTGCTAGGGTCATCTCTGTTGTTATACACTCAATGAGCCACTTGTACCAAATCGCTAAGATTTTTCCCTTCAAACCCTTCCCACTTCTTTGTCATGTCTGAGGCAGACTGACTGAGTAATAAAGGCAATACTTAATGCCCTCCTGTTTTCAGTGCCTCCGGGCCGTTAGGGGTATAAAGCCCGTAGGCTTCCCTCAGCCACTCTAGAAAGGCAGGCGGATATTCTCTTATAGGAACCTGAAAATTCTCACTGACCTTAGATAAATTCATAGGTTTCCTAGCTCTTCTGCAGAGGGTCATGTAAGAGCAATGGTTGATACCTGGTAAAGTCCTCCGGGCCTTGCTAGGAATTGAGATCCCACATTGTTGGTGTAGTGGCCAAAAGAGTTTCTCTCAAGTGGGGAGTGCCCGCTCGCTGACCATCAGGTTCACTGACTGCTTACTGGGCCTCTGTCTGGAAGGGCTACCCTCCTCCGTTGTGAACAGCACCTGGAGAAGTTGTTGGCAAGCATTCCAGGTGGGCTGATGAGTATGGAAGTCATACCAGTACTAGTGTGTGTGGGGGGCTGCTTGTTAGGGGTGGGGGTGAGTTTGGGGGGCCGGTGGGGGAGGGAGTGACTCAATAAGGGCCTGTTAGAAGTTTTCTATTTCTGGACCCTAGAAACCTTATAGGGCGGGGGGTTGAAAGAAAGGGTTTGAAGCCAGCTCTCCCACTCCCAGAGTTCTCCTGCAAAATGGGATAAAGACGATTAGGGGAGAGTGATGGGGAGGGGAGGGGAGGGGAGGGGGAGGGATGGGGGAGGGGAGGGGTGAGGGAGGGGAGGGGTGGGGGAGGGCGATGGGGAGGGATGGCCTCCACCTATGTGGTTTTGGGAACTTGGACCGTTTGTTTTTCCGGTCCTTCCATGTTTCCTGAAACCTTGGAAACAAGGGCCCTTTCTTTGCGGGAGGGAGTAAGTCTTTTATATTTGCAGGCTTCTTAGTGGCAATGTCAGCCCACACTTGAAGTAACGGGATCAGATCGGGATATCCTGGTTCCCTTTAACCATAACTATGAACTCTTAGTAACAGGGGATGGGAAAACTAGTCTTGCGTGGGTCAATCAGGGACTCCTTCTGCCCCATCACTTTTAAACAAATTGTAGAGTCTCCAAGCTTTTGGGTTGAAACCACATCCTCTTGGTGAATGCCGAGAGCAGGGGTCCTCAAACTACAACCTGTGGGCCACATGCAGACAGCCGAGGACGTTGATCCTTTCTGCCGGGTGTATGTGCCCCATTTATTTTTTTTTTTGAACTTCAAATCAAGATGTGCAGTGTGCACATGAATTTGTTCGTAATATTTGTTTTTTTAAACTATAGTCTTTCCTTCAAAAGGCCTGAGGGATAGTGAACTGGCCCCCTGGGTAAACAGTTTAAGGACCCCTGCCCTAAGGTATCCTGGACTTAGGGGTTATTAATCTCCCAGCCCTGAAACATCCCTGAACATTCTACCCATTGTAGGAGGCACCATGGGAATTTGGACCCCGGGTAATTTACAAGCCTTTACTCCAATTGAACCCAAGAAAATTCAAAATGAATTAGGCAGTTACTCTATTTTGGTCACTTTTGACTCGTCCTGCACTAGCCCATTATTTCCATTTAACTCTATAACGCGAAGCATGATGTTTTCATAACATTAAAAAATGTATATATTAATACATATATATATATTTATAACTATGAAAGTCCACAACAAAAAGAAAATTTTTTCCCAAAATTAAAATTGAAGCGTTATAGGGTTAAAAAGAAGGATGGGTCTTATCAGCGGGTCCAAGACCTTAGCATCATAAATGAATCAGTGATCTGACTGCACCTAGTAGTGCCCAAACCTGTGCCCTCCTAGGGGAAAGTGTGAATGCTTTTATCCCTCTTCCTGTACTTCCAATGAACAAACACACATGTCTGGTAATCCTAAGATTATTTTTGTTTCCTGTGACACTCACCTAATTTCAAGGCCACTGCCACCTCACAAGCTTAGCCTTGTCGTAGTCAAACTGTTCACCTTTTAGACTGTTTGTTTTTCTCAGAAGTTATCGGGTGATTAAAGCTTCTGAACCAAGTGTGCCAGGTCCACGACTACCATCTCCTGGACCACCTCAACCTTATCCATCCTGGATAAAGTTGCCCTCAATGGACAACCCCTCCCAGCAGTGTAGGAAGGGTATGGACCCAAAGCCCCACCTCGCCCCTTTTGCCAGCAGGAAGCAGCTAGAGATGTCGTCGCCCAGTACCCCCAAAGATTTGGGTCCATATCTCTTCAGGGGGGCAAATGTTAGGTAGCTATACTAGGGACTGGGGCATCCGTTATGCATGCCCATAGGGCCAAGATAAGAGCCCAGTTAGGAGAGGCACCCTGTGCATGCTCAGAGGTCCAGATTTCTGGCCATGAAGGGGAGGTCACCTGGGTGGTTCCTGTACCTGGATTGACCAATCTAGGCCATGTAAATTCAATTCAGCCACTGGGGTCGGCCAGACTTGCCCACCACGCCTCCCTAACGCTCATAAAGCTCTCTTGAGTGCAGATCAGGCTTCTGCATGATTTCTCTCTCACTCAGGAAGGCTCTTTGGAGGCAGCTGTGCTGCACATGAGTGGCTGGTGGATACTGTTCAGATGCATGGCTTTCTGCTTGCAAGGGTTTTTGTCTCAGCTGACTGTAAGGGAGGAGGTAGTACGTCTGGATCACAGAGTATCCATGTCCACAAACGAGGCTGCTCATTCCACAGTCCTGGAAGTGCTTTATGAAAACCCTCTGCTTTGCAATGTCACTCCTTGTAGATTAGAATGGGAGGGGCTGGGACCAAGGTATGCTGCCTCTTACTCCCAGTTGCAGGTTTCTGGATGCTGATTGTATCTCTTACAGCATCAGTTAGTGGGCTTGTTGTCTGCCTCAGGCTTTGTTCACGGAGATCCTCCAGCTAGTTGGTGGTGTGTGCGCATGTGCAGAGGCTTCCTGCCAATCCCCCATGAGTAGTAGAGCTCCCATGGTGTGGACTCCATGAAAGCCTTGCCCCAGGCAGCATGCTTACAAAGGAGGGTGGGCCCTGCAGGACAGAGGACCATTCCCCCTGTGGAATGGCCTCAGAGATCCACCTCCCTCTCTGGCCAGCTGCTGGGGCTGTGGGTCCTAAGCATCATGGCTGACTCAGTAATAGACACAGGGTGAGGCGACTCCAGTAGCTGTTTTGACTGGTCTAATCCAGCCTGAGATCATCCTTGCATGAGCCCTCTGCCAAGATTATTTTTGTTTCTTTTATGATCTTTTCATTAGTGGCTCCTACAACACTAACCACAATCCATAAATACATCATCTGTTTGAAGCCCATCTGTACATTAATTGCCCTCCTTATTCACAAAATATCCACTCTCCACCCAAGCCCCTGGCCTCAGCTCCTCATTTTTCCCCCCTCAATGCCCGCCACCCATCCCTCATCAATCCTTGGAAATGTACTAATTCTTTTGTCATATTTTCACCCACCTTTCTTTTGAGGTCAATGAAGATCCTTGTAATCGGTTCCCACTTTCCATCCTGCCCTTCCTCCACCCTCCCAGTATCTCCACTCATAACACTGGTAAAGGGCCCATCCACTCTGGATCCCCCGTGTTTGAAATTCCTATCGGTACTAGAATACCTTCTCTAGTTTGGCCAGATTAGTATGGTAGAACTGGGATCATGATAGTGGGGCAAGAGAAAGCATTAAGAACTAGAGGAAAGTTGTGTTTCATCTTTGCTGTCTCATACCCTGTATTCTTTAATCTCCACTCTGAGATCCTTCTGTAAGGGGATGTCCAGTGCACTGCAAATAGGTTTTGGGTCTATACCCGGCAGTCCCCTCTCATTCTCCATGATAAGATTTTTTTGTTCTCATGATGCCTGTTGCCTTATCCCTTTAAAACTTTGTGATCACACAGGCTGGTATGCTTTCTCCATGTGGGCTCTGTTGCTTCAGAGCCAGATGGCTGTTTCTTTACCCTCAGGCCTTTAAGACCCCACACGCTATATCTTTAGGTAGCTGGACACCATCGGCTTTCTTCACCACATTTGCTTATGCAGCCGCTTTGTGGTCAGTGATTGTGTAGGGAAGGTGAGCATCTTAGAATGCCAATTTAATAGAACAGTGTTATTGCAATGAGGGAGTCCTTGAGCGGAGGCCCTATGTCCATCTGCTACCTTAATACTAAATCTATAAACATATGGACATAGATCTATTTCCCCATGCCCCTTTGTAAATATATGTACATATGTACATGCCTTTATTTAGACGTCTATAACTGGCCCTTGCTTCCCAGCTCACTCTTCTATACTCTTTGATTTTCCTCTTGTGCCCACTGACATGCTCAGTCTTCCTTTGGGTTTCAGTAATTCCTCTTGGTTACATTACCTTTGATCACGCCCTACCAGGCCTCCTACATCCCCCTCACTACCGTTTTCCATCACTTGTTGTACCCTTGTCTCTGGGTTTCTTTACACCACTTCCTTTCCCCCCACCGTGCTCACTCCCATGCCCAATGGAAAGGGCCGGTCACATGTTTACTCCTCCAGATTGTTCATCCAGCCTCTCTTAATTAGACAGACCTGTAAAGGTAATAACATGCACAAAACAAGACTGAGCTAAACCAAGCAGCAAAAAGAAAAAAAAACAAACAAAAATGAAAACAAAACCCAACCCAAATCCAATGACACTAAAAGAAAACAACACTAACCAGAAAGAAAAGTACAAGGACTGTGTGGTGAACTTTAGGAGTGTTTTCCAGTCCAGTCTGTGGGGGCACCGAACCCTGACCACAAAGTCCACCTTTGGCATTCCCCGGGGACTTTGATGCTCCGGTTTCTTACTCTTCCGCTGCACTCTCTTAGTGTCATGCATCGAAGTGGCAGGATCAGTTCGGGCGCAGTTCCCACACTGTGTGTCCAGTGTTGTCCCCTCTAAGGCTATGGGTCTTTGAGGGACGTTTCTCATCGTGGGGCTGCCCATGTGGTCTTCTCTGTGGATTGGCTTCTCTGATTGGGAACATCATCCTCAAGGTGTATTGGGCCAGGATGTGCTCCATTCTCCCCTCCTCCCCCTTGTTCTGCCCTGTGTTCTCTGATCAAATATGTCCCTCTCCGCGAGCTGCAGATCCGGTGCCATCCTGTGAAATACAATCTTTTGGGGCTGCAAGGATGTGGGGGGGTGGGTATCAGCTCAGATCTTTTGAGAGTCCAGGAGATATTGACTGCTCAATGGGCACAGTTCTGTGGGGCACCTTGCTCTTGGTCCAGACGCTGGTTGTGAATATGACTTTGTTGTTAACCAGTTGTGTGTCTCTGGGTCAACTCCCGTGTGTTTTTGAGTGAGTTTTTTAATCTGCAAAGTAAATGTACAGGATTATCCAGACTCCCATGTCAGCAAGTTATCGAGAGGGGTTAATCAGAGACTGTTTCATATAGTGTGTACCTACGCGCCGCATTCTAGACCTGCGATGGCAATTATGAGCTCAGGATAGAGATGGTGTCCAGCAGGTAACATACGTGGCTCCATATTGAAACAGGAAGCCCACTGTGGAGATTTGGTCCTTCCGTTGATGGCCACCGGCCACCTAGTCTTCTCCTGCTATAACTGCTTCACTGGCTCAGCAGCTGAGCCAGAAGCCAGTGATATCATAACCAGGTGGCTAACTGGGCCAAAGGGCTGATAGATATTTGTTATTTTGTTGTCTTGGGAAACCCACCTACCCTCCATGCAAACCTTCTGGTGTGAGTTATCTGTGGACGGAATCATAGGCTCACAGTAATTCACATCTTTCTTCTTGAAAATGTGCCCATATTCCTTTCTGAACCTGACAAGGTGGCCCCTGTGTCCACCAAGAAATTTACTGCCTGGCCTCCTACTTGGAGAGTTAGCCTGGGCTTTTGGCGGCGAAGTGAAACAGAGCCCTGACCCCTTCATTGAGCTTCTTCAAGCATTATTGTCTCTTGCTTGGGTCTTTCTACGTGCAGATGAGGCCCATCCACTCTAGTGGAGGGTCGTGCACCTCTCCTGGGGTTTTCAAGGCACTGATTTTTCCAGTGTCCTTCTTTCCTGCAGTAGGCACATTGGTCCTTCCCCATGGCTTGGCGGTGCCCACAGGTTAGTCTCTCCGTGAGTGGGCCATGCTCTCCTTTTCCTGAGTCTCTGGGGTATCTCATGTCAATTATGATTATTTTAGCTAGCTTCTTTGTCTCTGTCGTGCTAGGGTCATCTCTGTTGTTATACACTCAATGAGCCACTTGTACCAAATCGCTAAGATTTTTCCCTTCAAACCCTTCCCACTTCTTTGTCATGTCTGAGGCAGACTGACTGAGTAATAAAGGCAATACTTATTGCCCTCCTGTTTTCAGTGCCTCCGGGCCATTAGGGGTATAAAGCCCGTAGGCTTCCCTCAGCCACTCTAGAAAGGCAGGCGGATATTCTCTTATAGGAACCTGAAAATTCTCACTGACCTTAGATAAATTCATAGGTTTCCTAGCTCTTCTGCAGAGGGTCATGTAAGAGCAATGGTTGATACCTGGTAAAGTCCTCTGGGCCTTGCTAGGAATTGAGATCCCACATTGTTGGTGTAGTGGCCAAAAGAGTTTCTCTCAAGTGGGGAGTGCCCGCTCGCTGACCATCAGGTTCACTGACTGCTTACTGGGCCTCTGTCTGGAAGGGCTACCCTCCTCCGTTGTGAACAGCACCTGGAGAAGTTGTTGGCAAGCATTCCAGGTGGGCTGATGAGTATGGAAGTCATAGCAGTACTAGTGTGTGTGGGGGGCTGCTTGTTAGGGGTGGGGGTGAGTTTGGGGGGCCGGTGGGGGAGGGAGTGACTCAATAAGGGCCTGTTAGAAGTTTTCTATTTCTGGACCCTAGAAACCTTATAGGGCGGGGGTTGAAAGAAAGGGTTTGAAGCCAGCTCTCCCACTCCCAGAGTTCTCCTGCAAAATGGGATAAAGCCGATTAGGGGAGAGTGATGGGGAGGGGAGGGGAGGGGAGGGGAGGGGTGGGGGAGGGATGGGGGAGGGGAGGGGTGGGGGAGGGTGATGGGGAGGGATGGCCTCCACCTATGTGGTTTTGGGAACTTGGACCGTTTGTTTTTCCGGTCCTTCCATGTTTCCTGAAACCTTGGAAACAAGGGCCCTTTCTTTGCGGGAGGGAGTAAGTCTTTTATATTTGCAGGCTTCTTAGTGGCAATGTCAGCCCACACTTGAAGTAACGGGATCAGATCGGGATATCCTGTTTCCCTTTAACCATAACTATGAACTCTTAGTAACAGGGGATGGGAAAACTAGTCTTGCGTGGGTCAATCAGGGACTCCTTCTGCCCCATCACTTTTAAACAAATTGTAGAGTCTCCAAGCTTTTGGGTTGAAACCACATCCTCTTGGTGAATGCCGAGGGTAGGTGTCCTCAAACTACAACCTGTGGGCCACATGCAGACAGCCGAGGACGTTGATCCTTTCTGCCGGGTGTATGTGCCCCATTTATTTTTTTTTTGAACTTCAAATCAAGATGTGCAGTGTGCACATGAATTTGTTCGTAATATTTGTTTTTTTAAACTATAGTCTTTCCTTCAAAAGGCCTGAGGGATAGTGAACTGGCCCCCTGGGTAAACAGTTTAAGGACCCCTGCCCTAAGGTATCCTGGACTTAGGGGTTATTAATCTCCCAGCCCTGAAACATCCCTGAACATTCTACCCATTGTAGGAGGCACCATGGGAATTTGGACCCCGGGTAATTTACAAGCCTTTACTCCAATTAAACCCAAGAAAATTCAAAATGACTTAGGCAGTTACTCTATTTTGGTCACTTTTGACTCGTCCTGCACTAGCCCATTATTTCCATTTAACTCTATAACGCGAAGCATGATGTTTTCATAACATTAAAAAATGTATATATTAATACATATATATATATTTATAACTATGAAAGTCCACAACAAAAAGAAAATTTTTTCCCAAAATTAAAATTGAAGCGTTATAGGGTTAAAAAGAAGGATGGGTCTTATCAGCGGGTCCAAGACCTTAGCATCATAAATGAATCAGTGATCCGACTGCACCTAGTAGTGCCCAAACCTGTGCCCTCCTAGGGGAAAGTGTGAATGCTTTTATCCCTCTTCCTGTACTTCCAATGAACAAACACACATGTCTGGTAATCCTAAGATTATTTTTGTTTCCTGTGACACTCACCTAATTTCAAGGCCACTGCCACCTCACAAGCTTAGCCTTGTCGTAGTCAAACTGTTCACCTTTTAGACCGTTTGTTTTTCTCAGAAGTTATCGGGTGATTAAAGCTTCTGAACCAAGTGTGCCAGGTCCACGACTACCATCTCCTGGACCACCTCAACCTTATCCATCCTGGATAAAGTTGCCCTCAATGGACAACCCCTCCCAGCAGTGTAGGAAGGGTATGGACCCAAAGCCCCACCTCGCCCCTTTTGCCAGCAGGAAGCAGCTAGAGATGTCGTCGCCCAGTACCCCCAACGATTTGGGTCCATATCTCTTCAGGGGGGCAAATGTTAGGTAGCTATACTAGGGACTGGGGCATCCGTTATGCATGCCCATAGGGCCAAGATAAGAGCCCAGTTAGGAGAGGCACCCTGTGCATGCTCAGAGGTCCAGATTTCTGGCCATGAAGGGGAGGTCACCTGGGTGGTTCCTGTACCTGGATTGACCAATCTAGGCCATGTAAATTCAATTCAGCCACTGGGGTCGGCCAGACTTGCCCACCACGCCTCCCTAACGCTCATAAAACTCTCTTGAGTGCAGACCAGGCTTCTGCATGATTTCTCTCTCACTCAGGAAGGCTCTTTGGAGGCAGCTGTGCTGCACATGAGTGGCTGGTGGATACTGTTCAGATGCATGGCTTTCTGCTTGCAAGGGTTTTTGTCTCAGCTGACTGTAAGGGAGGAGGTAGTACGTCTGGATCACAGAGTATCCATGTCCACAAACGAGGCTGCTCATTCCACAGTCCTGGAAGTGCTTTATGAAAACCCTCTGCTTTGCAATGTCACTCCTTGTAGATTAGAGTGGGAGGGGCTGGGACCAAGGTATGCTGCCTCTTACTCCCAGTTGCAGGTTTCTGGATGCTGATTGTATCTCTTACAGCATCAGTTAGTGGGCTTGTTGTCTGCCTCAGGCTTTGTTCACGGAGATCCTCCAGCTAGTTGGTGGTGTGTGTGCATGAGCAGAGACTTCCTGCCAATCCCCCATGTGTAGTAGAGCTCCCATGGTGTGGACTCCATGAAAGCCTTGCCCCAGGCAGCATGCTTACAAAGGAGGGTGGGCCCTGCAGGACAGAGGACCATTCCCCCTGTGGAATGGCCTCAGAGATCCACCTCCCTCTCTGGCCAGCTGCTGGGGCTGTGGGTCCTAAGCATCATGGCTGACTCAGTAATAGACACAGGGTGAGGCGACTCCAGTAGCTGTTTTGACTGGTCTAATACAGCCTGAGATCATCCTTGCATGAGCCCTCTGCCAAGATTATTTTTGTTTCTTTTATGATCTTTTCATTAGTGGCTCCTACAACACTAACCACAATCCATAAATACATCATCTGTTTGAAGCCCATCTGTACATTAATTGCCCTCCTTATTCACAAAATATCCACTCTCCACCCAAGCCCCTGGCCTCAGCTCCTCATTTTTCCCCCCTCAATGCCCGCCACCCATCCCTCATCAATCCTTGGAAATGTACTAATTCTTTTGTCATATTTTCACCCACCTTTCTTTTGAGGTCAATGAAGATCCTTGTAATCGGTTCCCACTTTCCATCCTGCCCTTCCTCCACCCTCCCAGTATCTCCACTCATAACACTGGTAAAGGGCCCATCCACTCTGGATCCCCCGTGTTTGAAATTCCTATCGGTACTAGAATACCTTCTCTAGTTTGGCCAGATTAGTATGGTAGAACTGGGATCATGATAGTGGGGCAAGAGAAAGCATTAAGAACTAGAGGAAAGTTGTGTTTCATCTTTGCTGTCTCATACCCTGTATTCTTTAATCTCCACTCTGAGATCCTTCTGTAAGGGGATGTCCAGTGCACTGCAAATAGGTTTTGGGTCTATACCCGGCAGTCCCCTCTCATTCTCCATGATAAGATTTTTTTGTTCTCATGATGCCTGTTGCCTTATCCCTTTAAAACTTTGTGATCACACAGGCTGGTATGCTTTCTCCATGTGGGCTCTGTTGCTTCAGAGCCAGATGGCTGTTTCTTTACCCTCAGGCCTTTAAGACCCCACACGCTATATCTTTAGGTAGCTGGACACCATCGGCTTTCTTCACCACATTTGCTTATGCAGCCGCTTTGTGGTCAGTGATTGTGTAGGGAAGGTGAGCATCTTAGAATGCCAATTTAATAGAACAGTGTTATTGCAATGAGGGAGTCCTTGAGCGGAGGCCCTATGTCCATCTGCTACCTTAATACTAAATCTATAAACATATGGACATAGATCTATTTCCCCATGCCCCTTTGTAAATATATGTACATATGTACATGCCTTTATTTAGACGTCTATAACTGGCCCTTGCTTCCCAGCTCACTCTTCTATACTCTTTGATTTTCCTCTTGTGCCCACTGACATGCTCAGTCTTCCTTTGGGTTTCAGTAATTCCTCTTGGTTACATTACCTTTGATCACGCCCTACCAGGCCTCCTACATCCCCCTCACTACCGTTTTCCATCACTTGTTGTACCCTTGTCTCTGGGTTTCTTTACACCACTTCCTTTCCCCCCACCGTGCTCACTCCCATGCCCAATGGAAAGGGCCGGTCACATGTTTACTCCTCCAGATTGTTCATCCAGCCTCTCTTAATTAGACAGACCTGTAAAGGTAATAACATGCACAAAACAAGACTGAGCTAAACCAAGCAGCAAAAAGAAAAAAAACCAAACAAAAAGGAAAACAAAACCCAACCCAAATCCAATGACACTAAAAGAAAACAACACTAACCAGAAAGAAAAGTACAAGGACTGTGTGGTGAACTTTAGGAGTGTTTTCCAGTCCAGTCTGTGGGGGCACCGAACCCTGACCACAAAGTCCACCTTTGGCATTCCCCGGGGACTTTGATGCTCCGGTTTCTTACTCTTCCGCTGCACTCTCTTAGTGTCATGCATCGAAGTGGCAGGATCAGTTCGGGCGCAGTTCCCACACTGTGTGTCCAGTGTTGTCCCCTCTAAGGCTATGGGTCTTTGAGGGACGTTTCTCATCGTGGGGCTGCCCATGTGGTCTTCTCTGTGGATTGGATTCTCTGATTGGGAACATCATCCTCAAGGTGTATTGGGCCAGGATGTGCTCCATTCTCCCCTCCTCCCCCTTGTTCTGCCCTGTGTTCTCTGATCAGATATGTCCCTCCCCGCGAGCTGCAGATCCGGTGCCATCCTGTGAAATACAATCTTTTGGGGCTGCAAGGATGTGGGGGTGGGGGGGTGGGTATCAGCTCAGATCTTTTGAGAGTCCAGGAGATATTGACTGCTCGATGGGCACAGTTCTGTGGGGCACCGTGCTCTTGGTCCAGACGCTGGTTGTGAATATGACTTTGTTGTTAACCAGTTGTGTGTCTCTGGGTCAACTCCCGTGTGTTTTTGAGTGAGTTTTCTAATCTGCAAAGTAAATGTACAGGATTATCCAGACTCCCATGTCAGCAAGTTATCGAGAGGGGTTAATCAGAGACTGTTTCATATAGTGTGTACCTGCGCGCCGCATTCTAGACCTGCGATGGCAATTATGAGCTCAGGATAGAGATGGTGTCCAGCAGGTAACATACGTGGCTCCATATTGAAACAGGAAGCCCACTGTGGAGATTTGGTCCTTCCGTTGATGGCCACTGGCCACCTAGTCTTCTCCTGCTATAACTGCTTCACTGGCTCAGCAGCTGAGCCAGAAGCCAGTGATATCATAACCAGGTGGCTAACTGGGCCAAAGGGCTGATAGATATTTGTTATTTTGTTGTCTTGGGAAACCCACCTACCCTCCATGCAAACCTTCCGGTGTGAGTTATCTGTGGAAGGAATCATAGGCTCACAGTAATTCACATCTTTCTTCTTGAAAATGTGCCCATATTCCTTTCTGAACCTGACAAGGTGGCCCCTGTGTCCACCAAGAAATTTACTGCCTGGCCTCCTACTTGGAGAGTTAGCCTGGGCTTTTGGCGGCGAAGTGAAACAGAGCCCTGACCCCTTCATTGAGCTTCTTCAAGCATTATTGTCTCTTGCTTGGGTCTTTCTACGTGCAGATGAGGCCCATCCACTCTAGTGGAGGGTCGTGCACCTCTCCTGGGGTTTTCAAGGCACTGATTTTTCCAGTGTCCTTCTTTCCTGCAGTAGGCACATTGGTCCTTCCCCATGGCTTGGCGGTGCCCACAGGTTAGTCTCTCCGTGAGTGGGCCATGCTCTCCTTTTCCTGAGTCTCTGGGGTATCTCATGGCAATTACGATTATTTTAGCTAGCTTCTTTGTCTCTGTCGTGCTAGGGTCATCTCTGTTGTTATACACTCAATGAGCCACTTGTACCAAATCGCTAAGATTTTTCCCTTCAAACCCTTCCCACTTCTTTGTCATGTCTGAGGCAGACTGACTGAGTAATAAAGGCAATACTTAATGCCCTCCTGTTTTCAGTGCCTCCGGGCTGTTAGGGGTATAAAGCCCGTAGGCTTCCCTCAGCCACTCTAGAAAGGCAGGCGGATATTCTCTTATAGGAACCTGAAAATTCTCACTGACCTTAGATAAATTCATAGGTTTCCTAGCTCTTCTGCAGAGGGTCATGTAAGAGCAATGGTTGATACCTGGTAAAGTCCTCCGGGCCTTGCTAGGAATTGAGATCCCACATTGTTGGTGTAGTGGCCAAAAGAGTTTCTCTCAAGTGGGGAGTGCCCACTCGCTGACCATCAGGTTCACTGACTGCTTACTGGGCTTCTGTCTGGAAGGGCTACCCTCCTCCGTTGTGAACAGCACCTGGAGAAGTTGTTGGCAAGCATTCCAGGTGGGCTGATGAGTATGGAAGTCATACCAGTACTAGTGTGTGTGGGGGGCTGCTTGTTAGGGGTGGGGGTGAGTTTGGGGGGCCGGTGGGGGAGGGAGTGACTCAATAAGGGCCTGTTAGAAGTTTTCTATATCTGGACCCTAGAAACCTTATAGGGCGGGGGGTTGAAAGAAAGGGTTTGAAGCCAGCTCTCCCACTTCCAGAGTTCTCCTGCAAAATGGGATAAAGACGATTAGGGGAGAGTGATGGGGAGGGGAGGGGAGGGGAGGGGGAGGGATGGGGGAGGGGAGGGGTGAGGGAGGGGAGGGGTGGGGGAGGGCGATGGGGAGGGATGGCCTCCACCTATGTGGTTTTGGGAACTTGGACCGTTTGTTTTTCCGGTCCTTCCATGTTTCCTGAAACCTTGGAAACAAGGGCCCTTTCTTTGCGGGAGGGAGTAAGTCTTTTATATTTGCAGGCTTCTTAGTGGCAATGTCAGCCCACACTTGAAGTAACGGGATCAGATCGGGATATCCTGGTTCCCTTTAACCATAACTATGAACTCTTAGTAACAGGGGATGGGAAAACTAGTCTTGCGTGGGTCAATCAGGGACTCCTTCTGCCCCATCACTTTTAAACAAATTGTAGAGTCTCCAAGCTTTTGGGTTGAAACCACATCCTCTTGGTGAATGCCGAGAGCAGGGGTCCTCAAACTACAACCTGTGGGCCACATGCAGACAGCCGAGGACGTTGATCCTTTCTGCCGGGTGTATGTGCCCCATTTATTTTTTTTTTGAACTTCAAATCAAGATGTGCAGTGTGCACATGAATTTGTTCGTAATATTTGTTTTTTTAAACTATAGTCTTTCCTTCAAAAGGCCTGAGGGATAGTGAACTGGCCCCCTGGGTAAACAGTTTAAGGACCCCTGCCCTAAGGTATCCTGGACTTAGGGGTTATTAATCTCCCAGCCCTGAAACATCCCTGAACATTCTACCCATTGTAGGAGGCACCATGGGAATTTGGACCCCGGGTAATTTACAAGCCTTTACTCCAATTGAACCCAAGAAAATTCAAAATGAATTAGGCAGTTACTCTATTTTGGTCACTTTTGACTCGTCCTGCACTAGCCCATTATTTCCATTTAACTCTATAACGCGAAGCATGATGTTTTCATAACATTAAAAAATGTATATATTAATACATATATATATATATTTATAACTATGAAAGTCCACAACAAAAAGAAAATTTTTTCCCAAAATTAAAATTGAAGCGTTATAGGGTTAAAAAGAAGGATGGGTCTTATCAGCGGGTCCAAGACCTTAGCATCATAAATGAATCAGTGATCCGACTGCACCTAGTAGTGCCCAAACCTGTGCCCTCCTAGGGGAAAGTGTGAATGCTTTTATCCCTCTTCCTGTACTTCCAATGAACAAACACACATGTCTGGTAATCCTAAGATTATTTTTGTTTCCTGTGACACTCACCTAATTTCAAGGCCACTGCCACCTCACAAGCTTAGCCTTGTCGTAGTCAAACTGTTCACCTTTTAGACTGTTTGTTTTTCTCAGAAGTTATCGGGTGATTAAAGCTTCTGAACCAAGTGTGCCAGGTCCACGACTACCATCTCCTGGACCACCTCAACCTTATCCATCCTGGATAAAGTTGCCCTCAATGGACAACCCCTCCCAGCAGTGTAGGAAGGGTATGGACCCAAAGCCCCACCTCGCCCCTTTTGCCAGCAGGAAGCAGCTAGAGATGTCGTCGCCCAGTACCCCCAAAGATTTGGGTCCATATCTCTTCAGGGGGGCAAATGTTAGGTAGCTATACTAGGGACTGGGGCATCCGTTATGCATGCCCATAGGGCCAAGATAAGAGCCCAGTTAGGAGAGGCACCCTGTGCATGCTCAGAGGTCCAGATTTCTGGCCATGAAGGGGAGGTCACCTGGGTGATTCCTGTACCTGGATTGACCAATCTAGGCCATGTAAATTCAATTCAGCCACTGGGGTCGGCCAGACTTGCCCACCACGCCTCCCTAACGCTCATAAAACTCTCTTGAGTGCAGACCAGGCTTCTGCATGATTTCTCTCTCACTCAGGAAGGCTCTTTGGAGGCAGCTGTGCTGCACATGAGTGGCTGGTGGATACTGTTCAGATGCATGGCTTTCTGCTTGCAAGGGTTTTTGTCTCAGCTGACTGTAAGGGAGGAGGTAGTACGTCTGGATCACAGAGTATCCATGTCCACAAACGAGGCTGCTCATTCCACAGTCCTGGAAGTGCTTTATGAAAACCCTCTGCTTTGCAATGTCACTCCTTGTAGATTAGAGTGGGAGGGGCTGGGACCAAGGTATGCTGCCTCTTACTCCCAGTTGCAGGTTTCTGGATGCTGATTGTATCTCTTACAGCATCAGTTAGTGGGCTTGTTGTCTGCCTCAGGCTTTGTTCACGGAGATCCTCCAGCTAGTTGGTGGTGTGTGCGCATGAGCAGAGGCTTCCTGCCAATCCCCCATGAGTAGTAGAGCTCCCATGGTGTGGACTCCATGAAAGCCTTGCCCCAGGCAGCATGCTTACAAAGGAGGGTGGGCCCTGCAGGACAGAGGACCATTCCCCCTGTGGAATGGCCTCAGAGATCCACCTCCCTCTCTGGCCAGCTGCTGGGGCTGTGGGTCCTAAGCATCATGGCTGACTCAGTAATAGACACAGGGTGAGGCGACTCCAGTAGCTGTTTTGACTGGTCTAATACAGCCTGAGATCATCCTTGCATGAGCCCTCTGCCAAGATTATTTTTGTTTCTTTTATGATCTTTTCATTAGTGGCTCCTACAACACTAACCACAATCCATAAATACATCATCTGTTTCAAGCCCATCTGTACATTAATTGCCCTCCTTATTCACAAAATATCCACTCTCCACCCAAGCCCCTGGCCTCAGCTCCTCATTTTTCCCCCCTCAATGCCCGCCACCCATCCCTCATCAATCCTTGGAAATGTACTAATTCTTTTGTCATATTTTCACCCACCTTTCTTTTGAGGTCAATGAAGATCCTTGTAATCGGTTCCCACTTTCCATCCTGCCCTTCCTCCACCCTCCCAGTATCTCCACTCATAACACTGGTAAAGGGCCCATCCACTCTGGATTCCCCGTGTTTGAAATTCCTATCGGTACTAGAATACCTTCTCTAGTTTGGCCAGATTAGTATTGTAGAACTGGGATCATGATAGTGGGGCAAGAGAAAGCATTAAGAACTAGAGGAAAGTTGTGTTTCATCTTTGCTGTCTCATACCCTGTATTCTTTAATCTCCACTCTGAGATCCTTCTGTAAGGGGATGTCCAGTGCACTGCAAATAGGTTTTGGGTCTATACCCGGCAGTCCCCTCTCATTCTCCATGATAAGATTTTTTTGTTCTCATGATGCCTGTTGCCTTATCCCTTTAAAACTTTGTGATCACACAGGCTGGTATGCTTTCTCCATGTGGGCTCTGTTGCTTCAGAGCCAGATGGCTGTTTCTTTACCCTCAGGCCTTTAAGACCCCACACGCTATATCTTTAGGTAGCTGGACACCATCGGCTTTCTTCACCACATTTGCTTATGCAGCCGCTTTGTGGTCAGTGATTGTGTAGGGAAGGTGAGCATCTTAGAATGCCAATTTAATAGAACAGTGTTATTGCAATGAGGGAGTCCTTGAGCGGAGGCCCTATGTCCATCTGCTACCTTAATACTAAATCTATAAACATATGGACATAGATCTATTTCCCCATGCCCCTTTGTAAATATATGTACATATGTACATGCCTTTATTTAGACGTCTATAACTGGCCCTTGCTTCCCAGCTCACTCTTCTATACTCTTTGATTTTCCTCTTGTGCCCACTGACATGCTCAGTCTTCCTTTGGGTTTCAGTAATTCCTCTTGGTTACATTACCTTTGATCACGCCCTACCAGGCCTCCTACATCCCCCTCACTACCGTTTTCCATCACTTGTTGTACCCTTGTCTCTGGGTTTCTTTACACCACTTCCTTTCCCCCCACCGTGCTCACTCCCATGCCCAATGGAAAGGGCCGGTCACATGTTTACTCCTCCAGATTGTTCATCCAGCCTCTCTTAATTAGACAGACCTGTAAAGGTAATAACATGCACAAAACAAGACTGAGCTAAACCAAGCAGCAAAAAGAAAAACAAACAAACAAAAATGAAAACAAAACCCAACCCAAATCCAATGACACTAAAAGAAAACAACACTAACCAGAAAGAAAAGTACAAGGACTGTGTGGTGAACTTTAGGAGTGTTTTCCAGTCCAGTCTGTGGGGGCACCGAACCCTGACCACAAAGTCCACCTTTGGCATTCCCCGGGGACTTTGATGCTCCGGTTTCTTACTCTTCCGCTGCACTCTCTTAGTGTCATGCATCGAAGTGGCAGGATCAGTTCGGGCGCAGTTCCCACACTGTGTGTCCAGTGTTGTCCCCTCTAAGGCTATGGGTCTTTGAGGGACGTTTCTCATCGTGGGGCTGCCCATGTGGTCTTCTCTGTGGATTGGCTTCTCTGATTGGGAACATCATCCTCAAGGTGTATTGGGCCAGGGTGTGCTCCATTCTCCCCTCCTCCCCCTTGTTCTGCCCTGTGTTCTCTGATCAGATATGTCCCTCTCCGCGAGCTGCAGATCCGGTGCCATCCTGTGAAATACAATCTTTTGGGGCTGCAAGGATGTGGGGGTGGGGGGGTGGGTATCAGCTCAGATCTTTTGAGAGTCCAGGAGATATTGACTGCTCGATGGGCACAGTTCTGTGGGGCACCGTGCTCTTGGTCCAGACGCTGGTTGTGAATATGACTTTGTTGTTAACCAGTTGTGTGTCTCTGGGTCAACTCCCGTGTGTTTTTGAGTGAGTTTTCTAATCTGCAAAGTAAATGTACAGGATTATCCAGACTCCCATGTCAGCAAGTTATCGAGAGGGGTTAATCAGAGACTGTTTCATATAGTGTGTACCTGCGCGCCGCATTCTAGACCTGCGATGGCAATTATGAGCTCAGGATAGAGATGGTGTCCAGCAGGTAACATACGTGGCTCCATATTGAAACAGGAAGCCCACTGTGGAGATTTGGTCCTTCCGTTGATGGCCACCGGCCACCTAGTCTTCTCCTGCTATAACTGCTTCACTGGCTCAGCAGCTGAGCCAGAAGCCAGTGATATCATAACCAGGTGGCTAACTGGGCCAAAGGGCTGATAGATATTTGTTATTTTGTTGTCTTGGGAAACCCACCTACCCTCCATGCAAACCTTCTGGTGTGAGTTATCTGTGGACGGAATCATAGGCTCACAGTAATTCACATCTTTCTTCTTGAAAATGTGCCCATATTCCTTTCTGAACCTGACAAGGTGGCCCCTGTGTCCACCAAGAAATTTACTGCCTGGCCTCCTACTTGGAGAGTTAGCCTGGGCTTTTGGCGGCGAAGTGAAACAGAGCCCTGACCCCTTCATTGAGCTTCTTCAAGCATTATTGTCTCTTGCTTGGGTCTTTCTACGTGCAGATGAGGCCCATCCACTCTAGTGGAGGGTCGTGCACCTCTCCTGGGGTTTTCAAGGCACTGATTTTTCCAGTGTCCTTCTTTCCTGCAGTAGGCACATTGGTCCTTCCCCATGGCTTGGCGGTGCCCACAGGTTAGTCTCTCCGTGAGTGGGCCATGCTCTCCTTTTCCTGAGTCTCTGGGGTATCTCATGGCAATTACGATTATTTTAGCTAGCTTCTTTGTCTCTGTCGTGCTAGGGTCATCTCTGTTGTTATACACTCAATGAGCCACTTGTACCAAATCGCTAAGATTTTTCCCTTCAAACCCTTCCCACTTCTTTGTCATGTCTGAGGCAGACTGACTGAGTAATAAAGGCAATACTTAATGCCCTCCTGTTTTCAGTGCCTCCGGGCCTTTAGGGGTATAAAGCCCGTAGGCTTCCCTCAGCCACTCTAGAAAGGCAGGCGGATATTCTCTTATAGGAACCTGAAAATTCTCACTGACCTTAGATAAATTCATAGGTTTCCTAGCTCTTCTGCAGAGGGTCATGTAAGAGCAATGGTTGATACCTGGTAAAGTCCTCCGGGCCTTGCTAGGAATTGAGATCCCACATTGTTGGTGTAGTGGCCAAAAGAGTTTCTCTTAAGTGGGGAGTGCCCGCTCGCTGACCATCAGGTTCACTGACTGCTTACTGGGCCTCTGTCTGGAAGGGCTACCCTCCTCCGTTGTGAACAGCACCTGGAGAAGTTGTTGGCAAGCATTCCAGGTGGGCTGATGAGTATGGAAGTCATACCAGTACTAGTGTGTGTGGGGGGCTGCTTGTTAGGGGTGGGGGTGAGTTTGGGGGGCCGGTGGGGGAGGGAGTGACTCAATAAGGGCCTGTTAGAAGTTTTCTATTTCTGGACCCTAGAAACCTTATAGGGCGGGGGGTTGAAAGAAAGGGTTTGAAGCCAGCTCTCCCACTCCCAGAGTTCTCCTGCAAAATGGGATAAAGACGATTAGGGGAGAGTGATGGGGAGGGGAGGGGAGGGGAGGGGGAGGGATGGGGGAGGGGAGGGGTGAGGGAGGGGAGGGGTGGGGGAGGGCGATGGGGAGGGATGGCCTCCACCTATGTGGTTTTGGGAACTTGGACCGTTTGTTTTTCCGGTCCTTCCATGTTTCCTGAAACCTTGGAAACAAGGGCCCTTTCTTTGCGGGAGGGAGTAAGTCTTTTATATTTGCAGGCTTCTTAGTGGCAATGTCAGCCCACACTTGAAGTAACGGGATCAGATCGGGATATCCTGGTTCCCTTTAACCATAACTATGAACTCTTAGTAACAGGGGATGGGAAAACTAGTCTTGTGTGGGTCAATCAGGGACTCCTTCTGCCCCATCACTTTTAAACAAATTGTAGAGTCTCCAAGCTTTTGGGTTGAAACCACATCCTCTTGGTGAATGCCGAGAGCAGGGGTCCTCAAACTACAACCTGTGGGCCACATGCAGACAGCCGAGGACGTTGATCCTTTCTGCCGGGTGTATGTGCCCCATTTATTTTTTTTTTGAACTTCAAATCAAGATGTGCAGTGTGCACATGAATTTGTTCGTAATATTTGTTTTTTTAAACTATAGTCTTTCCTTCAAAAGGCCTGAGGGATAGTGAACTGGCCCCCTGGGTAAACAGTTTAAGGACCCCTGCCCTAAGGTATCCTGGACTTAGGGGTTATTAATCTCCCAGCCCTGAAACATCCCTGAACATTCTACCCATTGTAGGAGGCACCATGGGAATTTGGACCCCGGGTAATTTACAAGCCTTTACTCCAATTGAACCCAAGAAAATTCAAAATGAATTAGGCAGTTACTCTATTTTGGTCACTTTTGACTCGTCCTGCACTAGCCCATTATTTCCATTTAACTCTATAACGCGAAGCATGATGTTTTCATAACATTAAAAAATGTATATATTAATACATATATATATATATTTATAACTATGAAAGTCCACAACAAAAAGAAAATTTTTTCCCAAAATTAAAATTGAAGCGTTATAGGGTTAAAAAGAAGGATGGGTCTTATCAGCGGGTCCAAGACCTTAGCATCATAAATGAATCAGTGATCCGACTGCACCTAGTAGTGCCCAAACCTGTGCCCTCCTAGGGGAAAGTGTGAATGCTTTTATCCCTCTTCCTGTACTTCCAATGAACAAACACACATGTCTGGTAATCCTAAGATTATTTTTGTTTCCTGTGACACTCACCTAATTTCAAGGCCACTGCCACCTCACAAGCTTAGCCTTGTCGTAGTCAAACTGTTCACCTTTTAGACTGTTTGTTTTTCTCAGAAGTTATCGGGTGATTAAAGCTTCTGAACCAAGTGTGCCAGGTCCACGACTACCATCTCCTGGACCACCTCAACCTTATCCATCCTGGATAAAGTTGCCCTCAATGGACAACCCCTCCCAGCAGTGTAGGAAGGGTATGGACCCAAAGCCCAACCTCGCCCCTTTTGCCAGCAGGAAGCAGCTAGAGATGTCGTCGCCCAGTACCCCCAAAGATTTGGGTCCATATCTCTTCAGGGGGGCAAATGTTAGGTAGCTATACTAGGGACTGGGGCATCCGTTATGCATGCCCATAGGGCCAAGATAAGAGCCCAGTTAGGAGAGGCACCCTGTGCATGCTCAGAGGTCCAGATTTCTGGCCATGAAGGGGAGGTCACCTGGGTGGTTCCTGTACCTGGATTGACCAATCTAGGCCATGTAAATTCAATTCAGCCACTGGGGTCGGCCAGACTTGCCCACCACGCCTCCCTAACGCTCATAAAACTCTCTTGAGTGCAGACCAGGCTTCTGCATGATTTCTCTCTCACTCAGGAAGGCTCTTTGGAGGCAGCTGTGCTGCACATGAGTGGCTGGTGGATACTGTTCAGATGCATGGCTTTCTGCTTGCAAGGGTTTTTGTCTCAGCTGACTGTAAGGGAGGAGGTAGTACGTCTGGATCACAGAGTATCCATGTCCACAAACGAGGCTGCTCATTCCACAGTCCTGGAAGTGCTTTATGAAAACCCTCTGCTTTGCAATGTCACTCCTTGTAGATTAGAGTGGGAGGGGCTGGGACCAAGGTATGCTGCCTCTTACTCCCAGTTGCAGGTTTCTGGATGCTGATTTATCTCTTACAGCATCAGTTAGTGGGCTTGTTGTCTGCCTCAGGCTTTGTTCACGGAGATCCTCCAGCTAGTTGGTGGTGTGTGCGCATGAGCAGAGGCTTCCTGCCAATCCCCCATGAGTAGTAGAGCTCCCATGGTGTGGACTCCATGAAAGCCTTGCCCCAGGCAGCATGCTTACAAAGGAGGGTGGGCCCTGCAGGACAGAGGACCATTCCCCCTGTGGAATGGCCTCAGAGATCCACCTCCCTCTCTGGCCAGCTGCTGGGGCTGTGGGTCCTAAGCATCATGGCTGACTCAGTAATAGACACAGGGTGAGGCGACTCCAGTAGCTGTTTTGACTGGTCTAATCCAGCCTGAGATCATCCTTGCATGAGCCCTCTGCCAAGATTATTTTTGTTTCTTTTATGATCTTTTCATTAGTGGCTCCTACAACACTAACCACAATCCATAAATACATCATCTGTTTGAAGCCCATCTGTACATTAATTGCCCTCCTTATTCACAAAATATCCACTCTCCACCCAAGCCCCTGGCCTCAGCTCCTCATTTTTCCCCCCTCAATGCCCGCCACCCATCCCTCATCAATCCTTGGAAATGTACTAATTCTTTTGTCATATTTTCACCCACCTTTCTTTTGAGGTCAATGAAGATCCTTGTAATCGGTTCCCACTTTCCATCCTGCCCTTCCTCCACCCTCCCAGTATCTCCACTCATAACACTGGTAAAGGGCCCATCCACTCTGGATTCCCCGTGTTTGAAATTCCTATCGGTACTAGAATACCTTCTCTAGTTTGGCCAGATTAGTATGGTAGAACTGGGATCATGATAGTGGGGCAAGAGAAAGCATTAAGAACTAGAGGAAAGTTGTGTTTCATCTTTGCTGTCTCATACCCTGTATTCTTTAATCTCCACTCTGAGATCCTTCTGTAAGGGGATGTCCAGTGCACTGCAAATAGGTTTTGGGTCTATACCCGGCAGTCCCCTCTCATTCTCCATGATAAGATTTTTTTGTTCTCATGATGCCTGTTGCCTTATCCCTTTAAAACTTTGTGATCACACAGGCTGGTATGCTTTCTCCATGTGGGCTCTGTTGCTTCAGAGCCAGATGGCTGTTTCTTTACCCTCAGGCCTTTAAGACCCCACACGCTATATCTTTAGGTAGCTGGACACCATCGGCTTTCTTCACCACATTTGCTTATGCAGCCGCTTTGTGGTCAGTGATTGTGTAGGGAAGGTGAGCATCTTAGAATGCCAATTTAATAGAACAGTGTTATTGCAATGAGGGAGTCCTTGAGCGGAGGCCCTATGTCCATCTGCTACCTTAATACTAAATCTATAAACATATGGACATAGATCTATTTCCCCATGCCCCTTTGTAAATATATGTACATATGTACATGCCTTTATTTAGACGTCTATAACTGGCCCTTGCTTCCCAGCTCACTCTTCTATACTCTTTGATTTTCCTCTTGTGCCCACTGACATGCTCAGTCTTCCTTTGGGTTTCAGTAATTCCTCTTGGTTACATTACCTTTGATCATGCCCTACCAGGCCTCCTACATCCCCCTCACTACCGTTTTCCATCACTTGTTGTACCCTTGTCTCTGGGTTTCTTTACACCACTTCCTTTCCCCCCACCGTGCTCACTCCCATGCCCAATGGAAAGGGCCGGTCACATGTTTACTCCTCCAGATTGTTCATCCAGCCTCTCTTAATTAGACAGACCTGTAAAGGTAATAACATGCACAAAACAAGACTGAGCTAAACCAAGCAGCAAAAAGAAAAAAAAACAAACAAAAATGAAAACAAAACCCAAGCCAAATCCAATGACACTAAAAGAAAACAACACTAACCAGAAAGAAAAGTACAAGGACTGTGTGGTGAACTTTAGGAGTGTTTTCCAGTCCAGTCTGTGGGGGCACCGAACCCTGACCACAAAGTCCACCTTTGGCATTCCCCGGGGACTTTGATGCTCCGGTTTCTTACTCTTCCGCTGCACTCTCTTAGTGTCATGCATCGAAGTGGCAGGATCAGTTCGGGCGCAGTTCCCACACTGTGTGTCCAGTGTTGTCCCCTCTAAGGCTATGGGTCTTTGAGGGACGTTTCTCATCGTGGGGCTGCCCATGTGGTCTTCTCTGTGGATTGGCTTCTCTGATTGGGAACATCATCCTCAAGGTGTATTGGGACAGGGTGTGCTCCATTCTCCCCTCCTCCCCCTTGTTCTGCCCTGAGTTCTCTGATCAGATATGTCCCTCTCCGCGAGCTGCAGATCCGGTGCCATCCTGTGAAATACAATCTTTTGGGGCTGCAAGGATGTGGGGGTGGGGGGGTGGGTATCAGCTCAGATCTTCTGAGAGTCCAGGAGATATTGACTGCTCGATGGGCACAGTTCTGTGGGGCACCGTGCTCTTGGTCCAGACGCTGGTTGTGAATATGACTTTGTTGTTAACCAGTTGTGTGTCTCTGGGTCAACTCCCGTGTGTTTTTGAGTGAGTTTTCTAATCTGCAAAGTAAATGTACAGGATTATCCAGACTCCCATGTCAGCAAGTTATCGAGAGGGGTTAATCAGAGACTGTTTCATATAGTGTGTACCTGCGCGCCGCATTCTAGACCTGCGATGGCAATTATGAGCTCAGGATAGAGATGGTGTCCAGCAGGTAACATACGTGGCTCCATATTGAAACAGGAAGCCCACTGTGGAGATTTGGTCCTTCCGTTGATGGCCACTGGCCACCTAGTCTTCTCCTGCTATAACTGCTTCACTGGCTCAGCAGCTGAGCCAGAAGCCAGTGATATCATAACCAGGTGGCTAACTGGGCCAAAGGGCTGATAGATATTTGTTATTTTGTTGTCTTGGGAAACCCACCTACCCTCCATGCAAACCTTCCGGTGTGAGTTATCTGTGGAAGGAATCATAGGCTCACAGTAATTCACATCTTTCTTCTTGAAAATGTGCCCATATTCCTTTCTGAACCTGACAAGGTGGCCCCTGTGTCCACCAAGAAATTTACTGCCTGGCCTCCTACTTGGAGAGTTAGCCTGGGCTTTTGGCGGCGAAGTGAAACAGAGCCCTGACCCCTTCATTGAGCTTCTTCAAGCATTATTGTCTCTTGCTTGGGTCTTTCTACGTGCAGATGAGGCCCATCCACTCTAGTGGAGGGTCGTGCACCTCTCCTGGGGTTTTCAAGGCACTGATTTTTCCAGTGTCCTTCTTTCCTGCAGTAGGCACATTGGTCCTTCCCCATGGCTTGGCGGTGCCCACAGGTTAGTCTCTCCGTGAGTGGGCCATGCTCTCCTTTTCCTGAGTCTCTGGGGTATCTCATGTCAATTACGATTATTTTAGCTAGCTTCTTTGTCTCTGTCGTGCTAGGGTCATCTCTGTTGTTATACACTCAATGAGCCACTTGTACCAAATCGCTAAGATTTTTCCCTTCAAACCCTTCCCACTTCTTTGTCATGTCTGAGGCAGACTGACTGAGTAATAAAGGCAATACTTAATGCCCTCCTGTTTTCAGTGCCTCCGGGCCGTTAGGGGTATAAAGCCCGTAGGCTTCCCTCAGCCACTCTAGAAAGGCAGGCGGATATTCTCTTATAGGAACCTGAAAATTCTCACTGACCTTAGATAAATTCATAGGTTTCCTAGCTCTTCTGCAGAGGGTCATGTAAGAGCAATGGTTGATACCTGGTAAAGTCCTCTGGGCCTTGCTAGGAATTGAGATCCCACATTGTTGGTGTAGTGGCCAAAAGAGTTTCTCTCAAGTGGGGAGTGCCCGCTCGCTGACCATCAGGTTCACTGACTGCTTACTGGGCCTCTGTCTGGAAGGGCTACCCTCCTCCGTTGTGAACAGCACCTGGAGAAGTTGTTGGCAAGCATTCCAGGTGGGCTGATGAGTATGGAAGTCATACCAGTACTAGTGTGTGTGGGGGGCTGCTTGTTAGGGGTGGGGGTGAGTTTGGGGGGCCGGTGGGGGAGGGAGTGACTCAATAAGGGCCTGTTAGAAGTTTTCTATTTCTGGACCCTAGAAACCTTATAGGGCGGGGGGTTGAAAGAAAGGGTTTGAAGCCAGCTCTCCCACTCCCAGAGTTCTCCTGCAAAATGGGATAAAGACGATTAGGGGAGAGTGATGGGGAGGGGAGGGGAGGGGAGGGGGAGGGATGGGGGAGGGGAGGGGTGAGGGAGGGGAGGGGTGGGGGAGGGCGATGGGGAGGGATGGCCTCCACCTATGTGGTTTTGGGAACTTGGACCGTTTGTTTTTCCGGTCCTTCCATGTTTCCTGAAACCTTGGAAACAAGGGCCCTTTCTTTGCGGGAGGGAGTAAGTCTTTTATATTTGCAGGCTTCTTAGTGGCAATGTCAGCCCACACTTGAAGTAACGGGATCAGATCGGGATATCCTGGTTCCCTTTAACCATAACTATGAACTCTTAGTAACAGGGGATGGGAAAACTAGTCTTGCGTGGGTCAATCAGGGACTCCTTCTGCCCCATCACTTTTAAACAAATTGTAGAGTCTCCAAGCTTTTGGGTTGAAACCACATCCTCTTGGTGAATGCCGAGAGCAGGGGTCCTCAAACTACAACCTGTGGGCCACATGCAGACAGCCGAGGACGTTGATCCTTTCTGCCGGGTGTATGTGCCCCATTTATTTTTTTTTTTGAACTTCAAATCAAGATGTGCAGTGTGCACATGAATTTGTTCGTAATATTTGTTTTTTTAAACTATAGTCTTTCCTTCAAAAGGCCTGAGGGATAGTGAACTGGCCCCCTGGGTAAACAGTTTAAGGACCCCTGCCCTAAGGTATCCTGGACTTAGGGGTTATTAATCTCCCAGCCCTGAAACATCCCTGAACATTCTACCCATTGTAGGAGGCACCATGGGAATTTGGACCCCGGGTAATTTACAAGCCTTTACTCCAATTGAACCCAAGAAAATTCAAAATGAATTAGGCAGTTACTCTATTTTGGTCACTTTTGACTCGTCCTGCACTAGCCCATTATTTCCATTTAACTCTATAACGCGAAGCATGATGTTTTCATAACATTAAAAAATGTATATATTAATACATATATATATATATTTATAACTATGAAAGTCCACAACAAAAAGAAAATTTTTTCCCAAAATTAAAATTGAAGCGTTATAGGGTTAAAAAGAAGGATGGGTCTTATCAGCGGGTCCAAGACCTTAGCATCATAAATGAATCAGTGATCCGACTGCACCTAGTAGTGCCCAAACCTGTGCCCTCCTAGGGGAAAGTGTGAATGCTTTTATCCCTCTTCCTGTACTTCCAATGAACAAACACACATGTCTGGTAATCCTAAGATTATTTTTGTTTCCTGTGACACTCACCTAATTTCAAGGCCACTGCCACCTCACAAGCTTAGCCTTGTCGTAGTCAAACTGTTCACCTTTTAGACTGTTTGTTTTTCTCAGAAGTTATCGGGTGATTAAAGCTTCTGAACCAAGTGTGCCAGGTCCACGACTACCATCTCCTGGACCACCTCAACCTTATCCATCCTGGATAAAGTTGCCCTCAATGGACAACCCCTCCCAGCAGTGTAGGAAGGGTATGGACCCAAAGCCCAACCTCGCCCCTTTTGCCAGCAGGAAGCAGCTAGAGATGTCGTCGCCCAGTACCCCCAAAGATTTGGGTCCATATCTCTTCAGGGGGGCAAATGTTAGGTAGCTATACTAGGGACTGGGGCATCCGTTATGCATGCCCATAGGGCCAAGATAAGAGCCCAGTTAGGAGAGGCACCCTGTGCATGCTCAGAGGTCCAGATTTCTGGCCATGAAGGGGAGGTCACCTGGGTGGTTCCTGTACCTGGATTGACCAATCTAGGCCATGTAAATTCAATTCAGCCACTGGGGTCGGCCAGACTTGCCCACCACGCCTCCCTAACGCTCATAAAACTCTCTTGAGTGCAGACCAGGCTTCTGCATGATTTCTCTCTCACTCAGGAAGGCTCTTTGGAGGCAGCTGTGCTGCACATGAGTGGCTGGTGGATACTGTTCAGATGCATGGCTTTCTGCTTGCAAGGGTTTTTGTCTCAGCTGACTGTAAGGGAGGAGGTAGTACGTCTGGATCACAGAGTATCCATGTCCACAAACGAGGCTGCTCATTCCACAGTCCTGGAAGTGCTTTATGAAAACCCTCTGCTTTGCAATGTCACTCCTTGTAGATTAGAGTGGGAGGGGCTGGGACCAAGGTATGCTGCCTCTTACTCCCAGTTGCAGGTTTCTGGATGCTGATTGTATCTCTTACAGCATCAGTTAGTGGGCTTGTTGTCTGCCTCAGGCTTTGTTCACGGAGATCCTCCAGCTAGTTGGTGGTGTGTGCGCATGAGCAGAGGCTTCCTGCCAATCCCCCATGAGTAGTAGAGCTCCCATGGTGTGGACTCCATGAAAGCCTTGCCCCAGGCAGCATGCTTACAAAGGAGGGTGGGCCCTGCAGGACAGAGGACCATTCCCCCTGTGGAATGGCCTCAGAGATCCACCTCCCTCTCTGGCCAGCTGCTGGGGCTGTGGGTCCTAAGCATCATGGCTGACTCAGTAATAGACACAGGGTGAGGCGACTCCAGTAGCTGTTTTGACTGGTCTAATCCAGCCTGAGATCATCCTTGCATGAGCCCTCTGCCAAGATTATTTTTGTTTCTTTTATGATCTTTTCATTAGTGGCTCCTACAACACTAACCACAATCCATAAATACATCATCTGTTTGAAGCCCATCTGTACATTAATTGCCCTCCTTATTCACAAAATATCCACTCTCCACCCAAGCCCCTGGCCTCAGCTCCTCATTTTTCCCCCCTCAATGCCCGCCACCCATCCCTCATCAATCCTTGGAAATGTACTAATTCTTTTGTCATATTTTCACCCACCTTTCTTTTGAGGTCAATGAAGATCCTTGTAATCGGTTCCCACTTTCCATCCTGCCCTTCCTCCACCCTCCCAGTATCTCCACTCATAACACTGGTAAAGGGCCCATCCACTCTGGATCCCCCGTGTTTGAAATTCCTATCGGTACTAGAATACCTTCTCTAGTTTGGCCAGATTAGTATGGTAGAACTGGGATCATGATAGTGGGGCAAGAGAAAGCATTAAGAACTAGAGGAAAGTTGTGTTTCATCTTTGCTGTCTCATACCCTGTATTCTTTAATCTCCACTCTGAGATCCTTCTGTAAGGGGATGTCCAGTGCACTGCAAATAGGTTTTGGGTCTATACCCGGCAGTCCCCTCTCATTCTCCATGATAAGATTTTTTTGTTCTCATGATGCCTGTTGCCTTATCCCTTTAAAACTTTGTGATCACACAGGCTGGTATGCTTTCTCCATGTGGGCTCTGTTGCTTCAGAGCCAGATGGCTGTTTCTTTACCCTCAGGCCTTTAAGACCCCACACGCTATATCTTTAGGTAGCTGGACACCATCGGCTTTCTTCACCACATTTGCTTATGCAGCCGCTTTGTGGTCAGTGATTGTGTAGGGAAGGTGAGCATCTTAGAATGCCAATTTAATAGAACAGTGTTATTGCAATGAGGGAGTCCTTGAGCGGAGGCCCTATGTCCATCTGCTACCTTAATACTAAATCTATAAACATATGGACATAGATCTATTTCCCCATGCCCCTTTGTAAATATATGTACATATGTACATGCCTTTATTTAGACGTCTATAACTGGCCCTTGCTTCCCAGCTCACTCTTCTATACTCTTTGATTTTCCTCTTGTGCCCACTGACATGCTCAGTCTTCCGTTGGGTTTCAGTAATTCCTCTTGGTTACATTACCTTTGATCACGCCCTACCAGGCCTCCTACATCCCCCTCACTACCGTTTTCCATCACTTGTTGTACCCTTGTCTCTGGGTTTCTTTACACCACTTCCTTTCCCCCCACCGTGCTCACTCCCATGCCCAATGGAAAGGGCCGGTCACATGTTTACTCCTCCAGATTGTTCATCCAGCCTCTCTTAATTAGACAGACCTGTAAAGGTAATAACATGCACAAAACAAGACTGAGCTAAACCAAGCAGCAAAAAGAAAAACAAACAAACAAAAATGAAAACAAAACCCAACCCAAATCCAATGACACTAAAAGAAAACAACACTAACCAGAAAGAAAAGTACAAGGACTGTGTGGTGAACTTTAGGAGTGTTTTCCAGTCCAGTCTGTGGGGGCACCGAACCCTGACCACAAAGTCCACCTTTGGCATTCCCCGGGGACTTTGATGTTCTGTTTTCTTACTCTTCCGCTGCACTCTCTTAGTGTCATGCATCGAAGTGGCAGGATCAGTTCGGGCGCAGTTCCCACACTGTGTGTCCAGTGTTGTCCCCTCTAAGGCTATGGGTCTTTGAGGGACGTTTCTCATCGTGGGGCTGCCCATGTGGTCTTCTCTGTGGATTGGCTTCTCTGATTGGGAACATCATCCTCAAGGTGTATTGGGCCAGGGTGTGCTCCATTCTCCCCTTCTCCCCCTTGTTCTGCCCTGTGTTCTCTGATCAAATATGTCCCTCTCCGCGAGCTGCAGATCCGGTGCCATCCTGTGAAATACAATCTTTTGGGGCTGCAAGGATGTGGGGGGGTGGGTATCAGCTCAGATCTTTTGAGAGTCCAGGAGATATTGACTGCTCGATGGGCACAGTTCTGTGGGGCACCGTGCTCTTGGTCCAGACGCTGGTTGTGAATATGACTTTGTTGTTAACCAGTTGTGTGTCTCTGGGTCAACTCCCGTGTGTTTTTGAGTGAGTTTTTTAATCTGCAAAGTAAATGTACAGGATTATCCAGACTCCCATGTCAGCAAGTTATCGAGAGGGGTTAATCAGAGACTGTTTCATATAGTGTGTACCTGCGCGCCGCATTCTAGACCTGCGATGGCAATTATGAGCTCAGGATAGAGATGGTGTCCAGCAGGTAACATACGTGGCTCCATATTGAAACAGGAAGCCCACTGTGGAGATTTGGTCCTTCCGTTGATGGCCACTGGCCACCTAGTCTTCTCCTGCTATAACTGCTTCACTGGCTCAGCAGCTGAGCCAGAAGCCAGTGATATCATAACCAGGTGGCTAACTGGGCCAAAGGGCTGATAGATATTTGTTATTTTGTTGTCTTGGGAAACCCACCTACCCTCCATGCAAACCTTTTGGTGTGAGTTATCTGTGGACGGAATCATAGGCTCACAGTAATTCACATCTTTCTTCTTGAAAATGTGCCCATATTCTTTTCTGAACCTGACAAGGTGGCCCCTGTGTCCACCAAGAAATTTACTGCCTGGCCTCCTACTTGGAGAGTTAGCCTGGGCTTTTGGCGGCGAAGTGAAACAGAGCCCTGACCCCTTCATTGAGCTTCTTCAAGCATTATTGTCTCTTGCTTGGGTCTTTCTACGTGCAGATGAGGCCCATCCACTCTAGTGGAGGGTCGTGCACCTCTCCTGGGGTTTTCAAGGCACTGATTTTTCCAGTGTCCTTCTTTCCTGCAGTAGGCACATTGGTCCTTCCCCATGGCTTGGCGGTGCCCACAGGTTAGTCTCTCCGTGAGTGGGCCATGCTCTCCGTTTCCTGAGTCTCTGGGGTATCTCATGGCAATTACGATTATTTTAGCTAGCTTCTTTGTCTCTCTCGTGCTAGGGTCATCTCTGTTGTTATACACTCAATGAGCCACTTGTACCAAATCGCTAAGATTTTTCCCTTCAAACCCTTCCCACTTCTTTGTCATGTCTGAGGCAGACTGACTGAGTAATAAAGGCAATACTTATTGCCCTCCTGTTTTCAGTGCCTCCGGGCCGTTAGGGGTATAAAGCCCGTAGGCTTCCCTCAGCCACTCTAGAAAGGCAGGCGGATATTCTCTTATAGGAACCTGAAAATTCTCACTGACCTTAGATAAATTCATAGGTTTCCTAGCTCTTCTGCAGAGGGTCATGTAAGAGCAATGGTTGATACCTGGTAAAGTCCTCTGGGCCTTGCTAGGAATTGAGATCCCACATTGTTGGTGTAGTGGCCAAAAGAGTTTCTCTCAAGTGGGGAGTGCCCGCTCGCTGACCATCAGGTTCACTGACTGCTTACTGGGCCTCTGTCTGGAAGGGCTACCCTCCTCCGTTGTGAACAGCACCTGGAGAAGTTGTTGGCAAGCATTCCAGGTGGGCTGATGAGTATGGAAGTCATACCAGTACTAGTGTGTGTGGGGGGCTGCTTGTTAGGGGTGGGGGTGAGTTTGGGGGGCCGGTGGGGGAGGGAGTGACTCAATAAGGGCCTGTTAGAAGTTTTCTATTTCTGGACCCTAGAAACCTTATAGGGCGGGGCTTGAAAGAAAGGGTTTGAAGCCAGTTCTCCCACTCCCAGAGTTCTCCTGCAAAATGGGATAAAGCCGATTAGGGGAGAGTGATGGGGAGGGCAGGGGAGGGGAGGGGTGGGGGAGGGATGGGGGAGGGGAGGGGTGGGGGAGGGTGATGGGGAGGGATGGCCTCCACCTATGTGGTTTTGGGAACTTGGACCGTTTGTTTTTCCGGTCCTTCCATGTTTCCTGAAACCTTGGAAACAAGGGCCCTTTCTTTGCGGGAGGGAGTAAGTCTTTTATATTTGCAGGCTTCTTAGTGGCAATGTCAGCCCACACTTGAAGTAACGGGATCAGATCGGGATATCCTGTTTCCCTTTAACCATAACTATGAACTCTTAGTAACAGGGGATGGGAAAACTAGTCTTGCGTGGGTCAATCAGGGACTCCTTCTGCCCCATCACTTTTAAACAAATTGTAGAGTCTCCAAGCTTTTGGGTTGAAACTACATCCTCTTGGTGAATGCCGAGAGCAGGGGTCCTCAAACTACAACCTGTGGGCCACATGCAGACAGCCGAGGACGTTGATCCTTTCTGCCGGGTGTATGTGCCCCATTTATTTTTTTTTTGAACTTCAAATCAAGATGTGCAGTGTGCACATGAATTTGTTCGTAATATTTGTTTTTTTAAACTATAGTCTTTCCTTCAAAAGGCCTGAGGGATAGTGAACTGGCCCCCTGGGTAAACAGTTTAAGGACCCCTGCCCTAAGGTATCCTGGACTTAGGGGTTATTAATCTCCCAGCCCTGAAACATCCCTGAACATTCTACCCATTGTAGGAGGCACCATGGGAATTTGGACCCCGGGTAATTTACAAGCCTTTACTCCAATTGAACCCAAGAAAATTCAAAATGACTTAGGCAGTTACTCTATTTTGGTCACTTTTGACTCGTCCTGCACTAGCCCATTATTTCCATTTAACTCTATAACGCGAAGCATGATGTTTTCATAACATTAAAAAATGTATATATTAATACATATATATATATTTATAACTATGAAAGTCCACAACAAAAAGAAAATTTTTTCCCAAAATTAAAATTGAAGCGTTATAGGGTTAAAAAGAAGGATGGGTCTTATCAGCGGGTCCAAGACCTTAGCATCATAAATGAATCAGTGATCCGACTGCACCTAGTAGTGCCCAAACCTGTGCCCTCCTAGGGGAAAGTGTGAATGCTTTTATCCCTCTTCCTGTACTTCCAATGAACAAACACACATGTCTGGTAATCCTAAGATTATTTTTGTTTCCTGTGACACTCACCTAATTTCAAGGCCACTGCCACCTCACAAGCTTAGCCTTGTCGTAGTCAAACTGTTCACCTTTTAGACCGTTTGTTTTTCTCAGAAGTTATCGGGTGATTAAAGCTTCTGAACCAAGTGTGCCAGGTCCACGACTACCATCTCCTGGACCACCTCAACCTTATCCATCCTGGATAAAGTTGCCCTCAATGGACAACCCCTCCCAGCAGTGTAGGAAGGGTATGGACCCAAAGCCCCACCTCGCCCCTTTTGCCAGCAGGAAGCAGCTAGAGATGTCGTCGCCCAGTACCCCCAAAGATTTGGGTCCATATCTCTTCAGGGGGGCAAATGTTAGGTAGCTATACTAGGGACTGGGGCATCCGTTATGCATGCCCATAGGGCCAAGATAAGAGCCCAGTTAGGAGAGGCACCCTGTGCATGCTCAGAGGTCCAGATTTCTGGCCATGAAGGGGAGGTCACCTGGGTGGTTCCTGTACCTGGATTGACCAATCTAGGCCATGTAAATTCAATTCAGCCACTGGGGTCGGCCAGACTTGCCCACCACGCCTCCCTAACGCTCATAAAACTCTCTTGAGTGCAGACCAGGCTTCTGCATGATTTCTCTCTCACTCAGGAAGGCTCTTTGGAGGCAGCTGTGCTGCACATGAGTGGCTGGTGGATACTGTTCAGATGCATGGCTTTCTGCTTGCAAGGGTTTTTGTCTCAGCTGACTGTAAGGGAGGAGGTAGTACGTCTGGATCACAGAGTATCCATGTCCACAAACGAGGCTGCTCATTCCACAGTCCTGGAAGTGCTTTATGAAAACCCTCTGCTTTGCAATGTCACTCCTTGTAGATTAGAGTGGGAGGGGCTGGGACCAAGGTATGCTGCCTCTTACTCCCAGTTGCAGGTTTCTGGATGCTGATTGTATCTCTTACAGCATCAGTTAGTGGGCTTGTTGTCTGCCTCAGGCTTTGTTCACGGAGATCCTCCAGCTAGTTGGTGGTGTGTGCGCATGAGCAGAGGCTTCCTGCCAATCCCCCATGAGTAGTAGAGCTCCCATGGTGTGGACTCCATGAAAGCCTTGCCCCAGGCAGCATGCTTACAAAGGAGGGTGGGCCCTGCAGGACAGAGGACCATTCCCCCTGTGGAATGGCCTCAGAGATCCACCTCCCTCTCTGGCCAGCTGCTGGGGCTGTGGGTCCTAAGCATCATGGCTGACTCAGTAATAGACACAGGGTGAGGCGACTCCAGTAGCTGTTTTGACTGGTCTAATCCAGCCTGAGATCATCCTTGCATGAGCCCTCTGCCAAGATTATTTTTGTTTCTTTTATGATCTTTTCATTAGTGGCTCCTACAACACTAACCACAATCCATAAATACATCATCTGTTTGAAGCCCATCTGTACATTAATTGCCCTCCTTATTCACAAAATATCCACTCTCCACCCAAGCCCCTGGCCTCAGCTCCTCATTTTTCCCCCCTCAATGCCCGCCACCCATCCCTCATCAATCCTTGGAAATGTACTAATTCTTTTGTCATATTTTCACCCACCTTTCTTTTGAGGTCAATGAAGATCCTTGTAATCGGTTCCCACTTTCCATCCTGCCCTTCCTCCACCCTCCCAGTATCTCCACTCATAACACTGGTAAAGGGCCCATCCACTCTGGATCCCCCGTGTTTGAAATTCCTATCGGTACTAGAATACCTTCTCTAGTTTGGCCAGATTAGTATGGTAGAACTGGGATCATGATAGTGGGGCAAGAGAAAGCATTAAGAACTAGAGGAAAGTTGTGTTTCATCTTTGCTGTCTCATACCCTGTATTCTTTAATCTCCACTCTGAGATCCTTCTGTAAGGGGATGTCCAGTGCACTGCAAATAGGTTTTGGGTCTATACCCGGCAGTCCCCTCTCATTCTCCATGATAAGATTTTTTTGTTCTCATGATGCCTGTTGCCTTATCCCTTTAAAACTTTGTGATCACACAGGCTGGTATGCTTTCTCCATGTGGGCTCTGTTGCTTCAGAGCCAGATGGCTGTTTCTTTACCCTCAGGCCTTTAAGACCCCACACGCTATATCTTTAGGTAGCTGGACACCATCGGCTTTCTTCACCACATTTGCTTATGCAGCCGCTTTGTGGTCAGTGATTGTGTAGGGAAGGTGAGCATCTTAGAATGCCAATTTAATAGAACAGTGTTATTGCAATGAGGGAGTCCTTGAGCGGAGGCCCTATGTCCATCTGCTACCTTAATACTAAATCTATAAACATATGGACATAGATCTATTTCCCCATGCCCCTTTGTAAATATATGTACATATGTACATGCCTTTATTTAGACGTCTATAACTGGCCCTTGCTTCCCAGCTCACTCTTCTATACTCTTTGATTTTCCTCTTGTGCCCACTGACATGCTCAGTCTTCCGTTGGGTTTCAGTAATTCCTCTTGGTTACATTACCTTTGATCACGCCCTACCAGGCCTCCTACATCCCCCTCACTACCGTTTTCCATCACTTGTTGTACCCTTGTCTCTGGGTTTCTTTACACCACTTCCTTTCCCCCCACCGTGCTCACTCCCATGCCCAATGGAAAGGGCCGGTCACATGTTTACTCCTCCAGATTGTTCATCCAGCCTCTCTTAATTAGACAGACCTGTAAAGGTAATAACATGCACAAAACAAGACTGAGCTAAACCAAGCAGCAAAAAGAAAAACAAACAAACAAAAATGAAAACAAAACCCAACCCAAATCCAATGACACTAAAAGAAAACAACACTAACCAGAAAGAAAAGTACAAGGACTGTGTGGTGAACTTTAGGAGTGTTTTCCAGTCCAGTCTGTGGGGGCACCGAACCCTGACCACAAAGTCCACCTTTGGCATTCCCCGGGGACTTTGATGTTCTGTTTTCTTACTCTTCCGCTGCACTCTCTTAGTGTCATGCATCGAAGTGGCAGGATCAGTTCGGGCGCAGTTCCCACACTGTGTGTCCAGTGTTGTCCCCTCTAAGGCTATGGGTCTTTGAGGGACGTTTCTCATCGTGGGGCTGCCCATGTGGTCTTCTCTGTGGATTGGCTTCTCTGATTGGGAACATCATCCTCAAGGTGTATTGGGCCAGGGTGTGCTCCATTCTCCCCTTCTCCCCCTTGTTCTGCCCTGTGTTCTCTGATCAGATATGTCCCTCTCCGCGAGCTGCAGATCCGGTGCCATCCTGTGAAATACAATCTTTTGGGGCTGCAAGGATGTGGGGGGGTGGGTATCAGCTCAGATCTTTTGAGAGTCCAGGAGATATTGACTGCTCGATGGGCACAGTTCTGTGGGGCACCGTGCTCTTGGTCCAGACGCTGGTTGTGAATATGACTTTGTTGTTAACCAGTTGTGTGTCTCTGGGTCAACTCCCGTGTGTTTTTGAGTGAGTTTTTTAATCTGCAAAGTAAATGTACAGGATTATCCAGACTCCCATGTCAGCAAGTTTTCGAGAGGGGTTAATCAGAGACTGTTTCATATAGTGTGTACCTGCGCGCCGCATTCTAGACCTGCGATGGCAATTATGAGCTCAGGATAGAGATGGTGTCCAGCAGGTAACATACGTGGCTCCATATTGAAACAGGAAGCCCACTGTGGAGATTTGGTCCTTCCGTTGATGGCCACCGGCCACCTAGTCTTCTCCTGCTATAACTGCTTCACTGGCTCAGCAGCTGAGCCAGAAGCCAGTGATATCATAACCAGGTGGCTAACTGGGCCAAAGGGCTGATAGATATTTGTTATTTTGTTGTCTTGGGAAACCCACCTACCCTCCATGCAAACCTTCTGGTGTGAGTTATCTGTGGAAGGAATCATAGGCTCACAGTAATTCACATCTTTCTTCTTGAAAATGTGCCCATATTCCTTTCTGAACCTGACAAGGTGGCCCCTGTGTCCACCAAGGAATTTACTGCCTGGCCTCCTACTTGGAGAGTTAGCCTGGGCTTTTGGCGGCGAAGTGAAACAGAGCCCTGACCCCTTCATTGAGCTTCTTCAAGCATTATTGTCTCTTGCTTGGGTCTTTCTACGTGCAGATGAGGCCCATCCACTCTAGTGGAGGGTCGTGCACCTCTCCTGGGGTTTTCAAGGCACTGATTTTTCCAGTGTCCTTCTTTCCTGCAGTAGGCACATTGGTCCTTCCCCATGGCTTGGCGGTGCCCACAGGTTAGTCTCTCCGTGAGTGGGCCATGCTCTCCGTTTCCTGAGTCTCTGGGGTATCTCATGGCAATTACGATTATTTTAGCTAGCTTCTTTGTCTCTCTCGTGCTAGGGTCATCTCTGTTGTTATACACTCAATGAGCCACTTGTACCAAATCGCTAAGATTTTTCCCTTCAAACCCTTCCCACTTCTTTGTCATGTCTGAGGCAGACTGACTGAGTAATAAAGGCAATACTTATTGCCCTCCTGTTTTCAGTGCCTCCGGGCCGTTAGGGGTATAAAGCCCGTAGGCTTCCCTCAGCCACTCTAGAAAGGCAGGCGGATATTCTCTTATAGGAACCTGAAAATTCTCACTGACCTTAGATAAATTCATAGGTTTCCTAGCTCTTCTGCAGAGGGTCATGTAAGAGCAATGGTTGATACCTGGTAAAGTCCTCTGGGCCTTGCTAGGAATTGAGATCCCACATTGTTGGTGTAGTGGCCAAAAGAGTTTCTCTCAAGTGGGGAGTGCCCGCTCGCTGACCATCAGGTTCACTGACTGCTTACTGGGCCTCTGTCTGGAAGGGCTACCCTCCTCCGTTGTGAACAGCACCTGGAGAAGTTGTTGGCAAGCATTCCAGGTGGGCTGATGAGTATGGAAGTCATACCAGTACTAGTGTGTGTGGGGGGCTGCTTGTTAGGGGTGGGGGTGAGTTTGGGGGGCCGGTGGGGGAGGGAGTGACTCAATAAGGGCCTGTTAGAAGTTTTCTATTTCTGGACCCTAGAAACCTTATAGGGCGGGGCTTGAAAGAAAGGGTTTGAAGCCAGTTCTCCCACTCCCAGAGTTCTCCTGCAAAATGGGATAAAGCCGATTAGGGGAGAGTGATGGGGAGGGCAGGGGAGGGGAGGGGTGGGGGAGGGATGGGGGAGGGGAGGGGTGGGGGAGGGTGATGGGGAGGGATGGCCTCCACCTATGTGGTTTTGGGAACTTGGACCGTTTGTTTTTCCGGTCCTTCCATGTTTCCTGAAACCTTGGAAACAAGGGCCCTTTCTTTGCGGGAGGGAGTAAGTCTTTTATATTTGCAGGCTTCTTAGTGGCAATGTCAGCCCACACTTGAAGTAACGGGATCAGATCGGGATATCCTGTTTCCCTTTAACCATAACTATGAACTCTTAGTAACAGGGGATGGGAAAACTAGTCTTGCGTGGGTCAATCAGGGACTCCTTCTGCCCCATCACTTTTAAACAAATTGTAGAGTCTCCAAGCTTTTGGGTTGAAACCACATCCTCTTGGTGAATGCCGAGAGCAGGGGTCCTCAAACTACAACCTGTGGGCCACATGCAGACAGCCGAGGACGTTGATCCTTTCTGCCGGGTGTATGTGCCCCATTTATTTTTTTTTTGAACTTCAAATCAAGATGTGCAGTGTGCACATGAATTTGTTCGTAATATTTGTTTTTTTAAACTAAAGTCTTTCCTTCAAAAGGCCTGAGGGATAGTGAACTGGCCCCCTGGGTAAACAGTTTAAGGACCCCTGCCCTAAGGTATCCTGGACTTAGGGGTTATTAATCTCCCAGCCCTGAAACATCCCTGAACATTCTACCCATTGTAGGAGGCACCATGGGAATTTGGACCCCGGGTAATTTACAAGCCTTTACTCCAATTGAACCCAAGAAAATTCAAAATGACTTAGGCAGTTACTCTATTTTGGTCACTTTTGACTCGTCCTGCACTAGCCCATTATTTCCATTTAACTCTATAACGCGAAGCATGATGTTTTCATAACATTAAAAAATGTATATATTAATACATATATATATATTTATAACTATGAAAGTCCACAACAAAAAGAAAATTTTTTCCCAAAATTAAAATTGAAGCGTTATAGGGTTAAAAAGAAGGATGGGTCTTATCAGCGGGTCCAAGACCTTAGCATCATAAATGAATCAGTGATCCGACTGCACCTAGTAGTGCCCAAACCTGTGCCCTCCTAGGGGAAAGTGTGAATGCTTTTATCCCTCTTCCTGTACTTCCAATGAACAAACACACATGTCTGGTAATCCTAAGATTATTTTTGTTTCCTGTGACACTCACCTAATTTCAAGGCCACTGCCACCTCACAAGCTTAGCCTTGTCGTAGTCAAACTGTTCACCTTTTAGACCGTTTGTTTTTCTCAGAAGTTATCGGGTGATTAAAGCTTCTGAACCAAGTGTGCCAGGTCCACGACTACCATCTCCTGGACCACCTCAACCTTATCCATCCTGGATAAAGTTGCCCTCAATGGACAACCCCTCCCAGCAGTGTAGGAAGGGTATGGACCCAAAGCCCCACCTCGCCCCTTTTGCCAGCAGGAAGCAGCTAGAGATGTCGTCGCCCAGTACCCCCAAAGATTTGGGTCCATATCTCTTCAGGGGGGCAAATGTTAGGTAGCTATACTAGGGACTGGGGCATCCGTTATGCATGCCCATAGGGCCAAGATAAGAGCCCAGTTAGGAGAGGCACCCTGTGCATGCTCAGAGGTCCAGATTTCTGGCCATGAAGGGGAGGTCACCTGGGTGGTTCCTGTACCTGGATTGACCAATCTAGGCCATGTAAATTCAATTCAGCCACTGGGGTCGGCCAGACTTGCCCACCACGCCTCCCTAACGCTCATAAAACTCTCTTGAGTGCAGACCAGGCTTCTGCATGATTTCTCTCTCACTCAGGAAGGCTCTTTGGAGGCAGCTGTGCTGCACATGAGTGGCTGGTGGATACTGTTCAGATGCATGGCTTTCTGCTTGCAAGGGTTTTTGTCTCAGCTGACTGTAAGGGAGGAGGTAGTACGTCTGGATCACAGAGTATCCATGTCCACAAACGAGGCTGCTCATTCCACAGTCCTGGAAGTGCTTTATGAAAACCCTCTGCTTTGCAATGTCACTCCTTGTAGATTAGAGTGGGAGGGGCTGGGACCAAGGTATGCTGCCTCTTACTCCCAGTTGCAGGTTTCTGGATGCTGATTGTATCTCTTACAGCATCAGTTAGTGGGCTTGTTGTCTGCCTCAGGCTTTGTTCACGGAGATCCTCCAGCTAGTTGGTGGTGTGTGCGCATGAGCAGAGGCTTCCTGCCAATCCCCCATGAGTAGTAGAGCTCCCATGGTGTGGACTCCATGAAAGCCTTGCCCCAGGCAGCATGCTTACAAAGGAGGGTGGGCCCTGCAGGACAGAGGACCATTCCCCCTGTGGAATGGCCTCAGAGATCCACCTCCCTCTCTGGCCAGCTGCTGGGGCTGTGGGTCCTAAGCATCATGGCTGACTCAGTAATAGACACAGGGTGAGGCGACTCCAGTAGCTGTTTTGACTGGTCTAATCCAGCCTGAGATCATCCTTGCATGAGCCCTCTGCCAAGATTATTTTTGTTTCTTTTATGATCTTTTCATTAGTGGCTCCTACAACACTAACCACAATCCATAAATACATCATCTGTTTGAAGCCCATCTGTACATTAATTGCCCTCCTTATTCACAAAATATCCACTCTCCACCCAAGCCCCTGGCCTCAGCTCCTCATTTTTCCCCCCTCAATGCCCGCCACCCATCCCTCATCAATCCTTGGAAATGTACTAATTCTTTTGTCATATTTTCACCCACCTTTCTTTTGAGGTCAATGAAGATCCTTGTAATCGGTTCCCACTTTCCATCCTGCCCTTCCTCCACCCTCCCAGTATCTCCACTCATAACACTGGTAAAGGGCCCATCCACTCTGGATCCCCCGTGTTTGAAATTCCTATCGGTACTAGAATACCTTCTCTAGTTTGGCCAGATTAGTATGGTAGAACTGGGATCATGATAGTGGGGCAAGAGAAAGCATTAAGAACTAGAGGAAAGTTGTGTTTCATCTTTGCTGTCTCATACCCTGTATTCTTTAATCTCCACTCTGAGATCCTTCTGTAAGGGGATGTCCAGTGCACTGCAAATAGGTTTTGGGTCTATACCCGGCAGTCCCCTCTCATTCTCCATGATAAGATTTTTTTGTTCTCATGATGCCTGTTGCCTTATCCCTTTAAAACTTTGTGATCACACAGGCTGGTATGCTTTCTCCATGTGGGCTCTGTTGCTTCAGAGCCAGATGGCTGTTTCTTTACCCTCAGGCCTTTAAGACCCCACACGCTATATCTTTAGGTAGCTGGACACCATCGGCTTTCTTCACCACATTTGCTTATGCAGCCGCTTTGTGGTCAGTGATTGTGTAGGGAAGGTGAGCATCTTAGAATGCCAATTTAATAGAACAGTGTTATTGCAATGAGGGAGTCCTTGAGCGGAGGCCCTATGTCCATCTGCTACCTTAATACTAAATCTATAAACATATGGACATAGATCTATTTCCCCATGCCCCTTTGTAAATATATGTACATATGTACATGCCTTTATTTAGACGTCTATAACTGGCCCTTGCTTCCCAGCTCACTCTTCTATACTCTTTGATTTTCCTCTTGTGCCCACTGACATGCTCAGTCTTCCTTTGGGTTTCAGTAATTCCTCTTGGTTACATTACCTTTGATCACGCCCTACCAGGCCTCCTACATCCCCCTCACTACCGTTTTCCATCACTTGTTGTACCCTTGTCTCTGGGTTTCTTTACACCACTTCCTTTCCCCCCACCGTGCTCACTCCCATGCCCAATGGAAAGGGCCGGTCACATGTTTACTCCTCCAGATTGTTCATCCAGCCTCTCTTAATTAGACAGACCTGTAAAGGTAATAACATGCACAAAACAAGACTGAGCTAAACCAAGCAGCAAAAAGAAAAAAAAACAAACAAAAATGAAAACAAAACCCAACCCAAATCGAATGACACTAAAAGAAAACAACACTAACCAGAAAGAAAAGTACAAGGACTGTGTGGTGAACTTTAGGAGTGTTTTCCAGTCCAGTCTGTGGGGGCACCGAACCCTGACCACAAAGTCCACCTTTGGCATTCCCCGGGGACTTTGATGCTCCGGTTTCTTACTCTTCCGCTGCACTCTCTTAGTGTCATGCATCGAAGTGGCAGGATCAGTTCGGGCGCAGTTCCCACACTGTGTGTCCAGTGTTGTCCCCTCTAAGGCTATGGGTCTTTGAGGGACGTTTCTCATCGTGGGGCTGCCCATGTGGTCTTCTCTGTGGATTGGCTTCTCTGATTGGGAACATCATCCTCAATGTGTATTGGGCCAGGATGTGCTCCATTCTCCCCTCCTCCCCCTTGTTCTGCCCTGTGTTCTCTGATCAAATATGTCCCTCTCCGCGAGCTGCAGATCCGGTGCCATCCTGTGAAATACAATCTTTTGGGGCTGCAAGGATGTGGGGGGGTGGGTATCAGCTCAGATCTTTTGAGAGTCCAGGAGATATTGACTGCTCAATGGGCACAGTTCTGTGGGGCACCGTGCTCTTGGTCCAGACGCTGGTTGTGAATATGACTTTGTTGTTAACCAGTTGTGTGTCTCTGGGTCAACTCCCGTGTGTTTTTGAGTGAGTTTTTTAATCTGCAAAGTAAATGTACAGGATTATCCAGACTCCCATGTCAGCAAGTTATCGAGAGGGGTTAATCAGAGACTGTTTCATATAGTGTGTACCTGCGCGCCGCATTCTAGACCTGCGATGGCAATTATGAGCTCAGGATAGAGATGGTGTCCAGCAGGTAACATACGTGGCTCCATATTGAAACAGGAAGCCCACTGTGGAGATTTGGTCCTTCCGTTGATGGCCACCGGCCACCTAGTCTTCTCCTGCTATAACTGCTTCACTGGCTCAGCAGCTGAGCCAGAAGCCAGTGATATCATAACCAGGTGGCTAACTGGGCCAAAGGGCTGATAGATATTTGTTATTTTGTTGTCTTGGGAAACCCACCTACCCTCCATGCAAACCTTCTGGTGTGAGTTATCTGTGGAAGGAATCATAGGCTCACAGTAATTCACATCTTTCTTCTTGAAAATGTGCCCATATTCCTTTCTGAACCTGACAAGGTGGCCCCTGTGTCCACCAAGGAATTTACTGCCTGGCCTCCTACTTGGAGAGTTAGCCTGGGCTTTTGGCGGCGAAGTGAAACAGAGCCCTGACCCCTTCATTGAGCTTCTTCAAGCATTATTGTCTCTTGCTTGGGTCTTTCTACGTGCAGATGAGGCCCATCCACTCTAGTGGAGGGTCGTGCACCTCTCCTGGGGTTTTCAAGGCACTGATTTTTCCAGTGTCCTTCTTTCCTGCAGTAGGCACATTGGTCCTTCCCCATGGCTTGGCGGTGCCCACAGGTTAGTCTCTCCGTGAGTGGGCCATGCTCTCCGTTTCCTGAGTCTCTGGGGTATCTCATGGCAATTACGATTATTTTAGCTAGCTTCTTTGTCTCTCTCGTGCTAGGGTCATCTCTGTTGTTATACACTCAATGAGCCACTTGTACCAAATCGCTAAGATTTTTCCCTTCAAACCCTTCCCACTTCTTTGTCATGTCTGAGGCAGACTGACTGAGTAATAAAGGCAATACTTATTGCCCTCCTGTTTTCAGTGCCTCCGGGCCGTTAGGGGTATAAAGCCCGTAGGCTTCCCTCAGCCACTCTAGAAAGGCAGGCGGATATTCTCTTATAGGAACCTGAAAATTCTCACTGACCTTAGATAAATTCATAGGTTTCCTAGCTCTTCTGCAGAGGGTCATGTAAGAGCAATGGTTGATACCTGGTAAAGTCCTCTGGGCCTTGCTAGGAATTGAGATCCCACATTGTTGGTGTAGTGGCCAAAAGAGTTTCTCTCAAGTGGGGAGTGCCCGCTCGCTGACCATCAGGTTCACTGACTGCTTACTGGGCCTCTGTCTGGAAGGGCTACCCTCCTCCGTTGTGAACAGCACCTGGAGAAGTTGTTGGCAAGCATTCCAGGTGGGCTGATGAGTATGGAAGTCATACCAGTACTAGTGTGTGTGGGGGGCTGCTTGTTAGGGGTGGGGGTGAGTTTGGGGGGCCGGTGGGGGAGGGAGTGACTCAATAAGGGCCTGTTAGAAGTTTTCTATTTCTGGACCCTAGAAACCTTATAGGGCGGGGCTTGAAAGAAAGGGTTTGAAGCCAGTTCTCCCACTCCCAGAGTTCTCCTGCAAAATGGGATAAAGCCGATTAGGGGAGAGTGATGGGGAGGGCAGGGGAGGGGAGGGGTGGGGGAGGGATGGGGGAGGGGAGGGGTGGGGGAGGGTGATGGGGAGGGATGGCCTCCACCTATGTGGTTTTGGGAACTTGGACCGTTTGTTTTTCCGGTCCTTCCATGTTTCCTGAAACCTTGGAAACAAGGGCCCTTTCTTTGCGGGAGGGAGTAAGTCTTTTATATTTGCAGGCTTCTTAGTGGCAATGTCAGCCCACACTTGAAGTAACGGGATCAGATCGGGATATCCTGTTTCCCTTTAACCATAACTATGAACTCTTAGTAACAGGGGATGGGAAAACTAGTCTTGCGTGGGTCAATCAGGGACTCCTTCTGCCCCATCACTTTTAAACAAATTGTAGAGTCTCCAAGCTTTTGGGTTGAAACCACATCCTCTTGGTGAATGCCGAGAGCAGGGGTCCTCAAACTACAACCTGTGGGCCACATGCAGACAGCCGAGGACGTTGATCCTTTCTGCCGGGTGTATGTGCCCCATTTATTTTTTTTTTGAACTTCAAATCAAGATGTGCAGTGTGCACATGAATTTGTTCGTAATATTTGTTTTTTTAAACTATAGTCTTTCCTTCAAAAGGCCTGAGGGATAGTGAACTGGCCCCCTGGGTAAACAGTTTAAGGACCCCTGCCCTAAGGTATCCTGGACTTAGGGGTTATTAATCTCCCAGCCCTGAAACATCCCTGAACATTCTACCCATTGTAGGAGGCACCATGGGAATTTGGACCCCGGGTAATTTACAAGCCTTTACTCCAATTGAACCCAAGAAAATTCAAAATGACTTAGGCAGTTACTCTATTTTGGTCACTTTTGACTCGTCCTGCACTAGCCCATTATTTCCATTTAACTCTATAACGCGAAGCATGATGTTTTCATAACATTAAAAAATGTATATATTAATACATATATATATATTTATAACTATGAAAGTCCACAACAAAAAGAAAATTTTTTCCCAAAATTAAAATTGAAGCGTTATAGGGTTAAAAAGAAGGATGGGTCTTATCAGCGGGTCCAAGACCTTAGCATCATAAATGAATCAGTGATCCGACTGCACCTAGTAGTGCCCAAACCTGTGCCCTCCTAGGGGAAAGTGTGAATGCTTTTATCCCTCTTCCTGTACTTCCAATGAACAAACACACATGTCTGGTAATCCTAAGATTATTTTTGTTTCCTGTGACACTCACCTAATTTCAAGGCCACTGCCACCTCACAAGCTTAGCCTTGTCGTAGTCAAACTGTTCACCTTTTAGACCGTTTGTTTTTCTCAGAAGTTATCGGGTGATTAAAGCTTCTGAACCAAGTGTGCCAGGTCCACGACTACCATCTCCTGGACCACCTCAACCTTATCCATCCTGGATAAAGTTGCCCTCAATGGACAACCCCTCCCAGCAGTGTAGGAAGGGTATGGACCCAAAGCCCCACCTCGCCCCTTTTGCCAGCAGGAAGCAGCTAGAGATGTCGTCGCCCAGTACCCCCAAAGATTTGGGTCCATATCTCTTCAGGGGGGCAAATGTTAGGTAGCTATACTAGGGACTGGGGCATCCGTTATGCATGCCCATAGGGCCAAGATAAGAGCCCAGTTAGGAGAGGCACCCTGTGCATGCTCAGAGGTCCAGATTTCTGGCCATGAAGGGGAGGTCACCTGGGTGGTTCCTGTACCTGGATTGACCAATCTAGGCCATGTAAATTCAATTCAGCCACTGGGGTCGGCCAGACTTGCCCACCACGCCTCCCTAACGCTCATAAAACTCTCTTGAGTGCAGACCAGGCTTCTGCATGATTTCTCTCTCACTCAGGAAGGCTCTTTGGAGGCAGCTGTGCTGCACATGAGTGGCTGGTGGATACTGTTCAGATGCATGGCTTTCTGCTTGCAAGGGTTTTTGTCTCAGCTGACTGTAAGGGAGGAGGTAGTACGTCTGGATCACAGAGTATCCATGTCCACAAACGAGGCTGCTCATTCCACAGTCCTGGAAGTGCTTTATGAAAACCCTCTGCTTTGCAATGTCACTCCTTGTAGATTAGAGTGGGAGGGGCTGGGACCAAGGTATGCTGCCTCTTACTCCCAGTTGCAGGTTTCTGGATGCTGATTGTATCTCTTACAGCATCAGTTAGTGGGCTTGTTGTCTGCCTCAGGCTTTGTTCACGGAGATCCTCCAGCTAGTTGGTGGTGTGTGCGCATGAGCAGAGGCTTCCTGCCAATCCCCCATGAGTAGTAGAGCTCCCATGGTGTGGACTCCATGAAAGCCTTGCCCCAGGCAGCATGCTTACAAAGGAGGGTGGGCCCTGCAGGACAGAGGACCATTCCCCCTGTGGAATGGCCTCAGAGATCCACCTCCCTCTCTGGCCAGCTGCTGGGGCTGTGGGTCCTAAGCATCATGGCTGACTCAGTAATAGACACAGGGTGAGGCGACTCCAGTAGCTGTTTTGACTGGTCTAATCCAGCCTGAGATCATCCTTGCATGAGCCCTCTGCCAAGATTATTTTTGTTTCTTTTATGATCTTTTCATTAGTGGCTCCTACAACACTAACCACAATCCATAAATACATCATCTGTTTGAAGCCCATCTGTACATTAATTGCCCTCCTTATTCACAAAATATCCACTCTCCACCCAAGCCCCTGGCCTCAGCTCCTCATTTTTCCCCCCTCAATGCCCGCCACCCATCCCTCATCAATCCTTGGAAATGTACTAATTCTTTTGTCATATTTTCACCCACCTTTCTTTTGAGGTCAATGAAGATCCTTGTAATCGGTTCCCACTTTCCATCCTGCCCTTCCTCCACCCTCCCAGTATCTCCACTCATAACACTGGTAAAGGGCCCATCCACTCTGGATCCCCCGTGTTTGAAATTCCTATCGGTACTAGAATACCTTCTCTAGTTTGGCCAGATTAGTATGGTAGAACTGGGATCATGATAGTGGGGCAAGAGAAAGCATTAAGAACTAGAGGAAAGTTGTGTTTCATCTTTGCTGTCTCATACCCTGTATTCTTTAATCTCCACTCTGAGATCCTTCTGTAAGGGGATGTCCAGTGCACTGCAAATAGGTTTTGGGTCTATACCCGGCAGTCCCCTCTCATTCTCCATGATAAGATTTTTTTGTTCTCATGATGCCTGTTGCCTTATCCCTTTAAAACTTTGTGATCACACAGGCTGGTATGCTTTCTCCATGTGGGCTCTGTTGCTTCAGAGCCAGATGGCTGTTTCTTTACCCTCAGGCCTTTAAGACCCCACACGCTATATCTTTAGGTAGCTGGACACCATCGGCTTTCTTCACCACATTTGCTTATGCAGCCGCTTTGTGGTCAGTGATTGTGTAGGGAAGGTGAGCATCTTAGAATGCCAATTTAATAGAACAGTGTTATTGCAATGAGGGAGTCCTTGAGCGGAGGCCCTATGTCCATCTGCTACCTTAATACTAAATCTATAAACATATGGACATAGATCTATTTCCCCATGCCCCTTTGTAAATATATGTACATATGTACATGCCTTTATTTAGACGTCTATAACTGGCCCTTGCTTCCCAGCTCACTCTTCTATACTCTTTGATTTTCCTCTTGTGCCCACTGACATGCTCAGTCTTCCTTTGGGTTTCAGTAATTCCTCTTGGTTACATTACCTTTGATCACGCCCTACCAGGCCTCCTACATCCCCCTCACTACCGTTTTCCATCACTTGTTGTACCCTTGTCTCTGGGTTTCTTTACACCACTTCCTTTCCCCCCACCGTGCTCACTCCCATGCCCAATGGAAAGGGCCGGTCACATGTTTACTCCTCCAGATTGTTCATCCAGCCTCTCTTAATTAGACAGACCTGTAAAGGTAATAACATGCACAAAACAAGACTGAGCTAAACCAAGCAGCAAAAAGAAAAAAAAACAAACAAAAATGAAAACAAAACCCAACCCAAATCCAATGACACTAAAAGAAAACAACACTAACCAGAAAGAAAAGTACAAGGACTGTGTGGTGAACTTTAGGAGTGTTTTCCAGTCCAGTCTGTGGGGGCACCGAACCCTGACCACAAAGTCCACCTTTGGCATTCCCCGGGGACTTTGATGCTCCGGTTTCTTACTCTTCCGCTGCACTCTCTTAGTGTCATGCATCGAAGTGGCAGGATCAGTTCGGGCGCAGTTCCCACACTGTGTGTCCAGTGTTGTCCCCTCTAAGGCTATGGGTCTTTGAGGGACGTTTCTCATCGTGGGGCTGCCCATGTGGTCTTCTCTGTGGATTGGCTTCTCTGATTGGGAACATCATCCTCAAGGTGTATTGGGCCAGGATGTGCTCCATTCTCCCCTCCTCCCCCTTGTTCGGCCCTGTGTTCTCTGATCAGATATGTCCCTCTCCGCGAGCTGCAGATCCGGTGCCATCCTGTGAAATACAATCTTTTGGGGCTGCAAGGATGTGGGGGTGGGAGGGTGGGTATCAGCTCAGATCTTTTGAGAGTCCAGGAGATATTGACTGCTCGATGGGCACAGTTCTGTGGGGTACCGTGCTCTTGGTCCAGACGCTGGTTGTGAATATGACTTTGTTGTTAACCAGTTGTGTGTCTCTGGGTCAACTCCCGTGTGTTTTTGAGTGAGTTTTCTAATCTGCAAAGTAAATGTACAGGATTATCCAGACTCCCATGTCAGCAAGTTATCGAGAGGGGTTAATCAGAGACTGTTTCATATAGTGTGTACCTGCGCGCCGCATTCTAGACCTGCGATGGCAATTATGAGCTCAGGATAGAGATGGTGTCCAGCAGGTAACATACGTGGCTCCATATTGAAACAGGAAGCCCACTGTGGAGATTTCTTCCTTCCGTTGATGGCCACTGGCCACCTAGTCTTCTCCTGCTATAACTGCTTCACTGGCTCAGCAGCTGAGCCAGAAGCCAGTGATATCATAACCAGGTGGCTAACTGGGCCAAAGGGCTGATAGATATTTGTTATTTTGTTGTCTTGGGAAACCCACCTACCCTCCATGCAAACCTTCTGGTGTGAGTTATCTGTGGAAGGAATCATAGGCTCACAGTAATTCACATCTTTCTTCTTGAAAATGTGCCCATATTCCTTTCTGAACCTGACAAGGTGGCCCCTGTGTCCACCAAGAAATTTACTGCCTGGCCTCCTACTTGGAGAGTTAGCCTGGGCTTTTGGCGGCGAAGTGAAACAGAGCCCTGACCCCTTCATTGAGCTTCTTCAAGCATTATTGTCTCTTGCTTGGGTCTTTCTACGTGCAGATGAGGCCCATCCACTCTAGTGGAGGGTCGTGCACCTCTCCTGGGGTTTTCAAGGCACTGATTTTTCCAGTGTCCTTCTTTCCTGCAGTAGGCACATTGGTCCTTCCCCATGGCTTGGCGGTGCCCACAGGTTAGTCTCTCCGTGAGTGGGCCATGCTCTCCTTTTCCTGAGTCTCTGGGGTATCTCATGTCAATTACGATTATTTTAGTTAGCTTCTTTGTCTCTCTCGTGCTAGGGTCATCTCTGTTGTTATACACTCAATGAGCCACTTGTACCAAATCGCTAAGATTTTTCCCTTCAAACCCTTCCCACTTCTTTGTCATGTCTGAGGCAGACTGACTGAGTAATAAAGGCAATACTTATTGCCCTCCTGTTTTCAGTGCCTCCGGGCCGTTAGGGGTATAAAGCCCGTAGGCTTCCCTCAGCCACTCTAGAAAGGCAGGCGGATATTCTCTTATAGGAACCTGAAAATTCTCACTGACCTTAGATAAATTCATAGGTTTCCTAGCTCTTCTGCAGAGGGTCATGTAAGAGCAATGGTTGATACCTGGTAAAGTCCTCTGGGCCTTGCTAGGAATTGAGATCCCACATTGTTGGTGTAGTGGCCAAAAGAGTTTCTCTCAAGTGGGGAGTGCCCGCTCGCTGACCATCAGGTTCACTGACTGCTTACTGGGCCTCTGTCTGGAAGGGCTACCCTCCTCCGTTGTGAACATCACCTGGAGAAGTTGTTGGCAAGCATTCCAGGTGGGCTGATGAGTATGGAAGTCATACCAGTACTAGTGTGTGTGGGGGGCTGCTTGTTAGGGGTGGGGGTGAGTTTGGGGGGCCGGTGGGGGAGGGAGTGACTCAATAAGGGCCTGTTAGAAGTTTTCTATTTCTGGACCCTAGAAACCTTATAGGGCGGGGGTTGAAAGAAAGGGTTTGAAGCCAGCTCTCCCACTCCCAGAGTTCTCCTGCAAAATGGGATAAAGCCGATTAGGGGAGAGTGATGGGGAGGGCAGGGGAGGGGAGGGGTGGGGGAGGGATGGGGGAGGGGAGGGGTGGGGGAGGGTGATGGGGAGGGATGGCCTCCACCTATGTGGTTTTGGGAACTTGGACCGTTTGTTTTTCCGGTCCTTCCATGTTTCCTGAAACCTTGGAAACAAGGGCCCTTTCTTTGCGGGAGGGAGTAAGTCTTTTATATTTGCAGGCTTCTTAGTGGCAATGTCAGCCCACACTTGAAGTAACGGGATCAGATCGGGATATCCTGTTTCCCTTTAACCATAACTATGAACTCTTAGTAACAGGGGATGGGAAAACTAGTCTTGCGTGGGTCAATCAGGGACTCCTTCTGCCCCATCACTTTTAAACAAATTGTAGAGTCTCCAAGCTTTTGGGTTGAAACCACATCCTCTTGGTGAATGCCGAGAGCAGGGGTCCTCAAACTACAACCTGTGGGCCACATGCAGACAGCCGAGGACGTTGATCCTTTCTGCCGGGTGTATGTGCCCCATTTATTTTTTTTGTGAACTTCAAATCAAGATGTGCAGTGTGCACATGAATTTGTTCGTAATATTTGTTTTTTTAAACTATAGTCTTTCCTTCAAAAGGCCTGAGGGATAGTGAACTGGCCCCCTGGGTAAACAGTTTAAGGACCCCTGCCCTAAGGTATCCTGGACTTAGGGGTTTTTAATCTCCCAGCCCTGAAACATCCCTGAACATTCTACCCATTGTAGGAGGCACCATGGGAATTTGGACCCCGGGTAATTTACAAGCCTTTACTCCAATTGAACCCAAGAAAATTCAAAATGACTTAGGCAGTTACTCTATTTTGGTCACTTTTGACTCGTCCTGCACTAGCCCATTATTTCCATTTAACTCTATAACGCGAAGCATGATGTTTTCATAACATTAAAAAATGTATATATTAATACATATATATATATTTATAACTATGAAAGTCCACAACAAAAAGAAAATTTTTTCCCAAAATTAAAATTGAAGCGTTATAGGGTTAAAAAGAAGGATGGGTCTTATCAGCGGGTCCAAGACCTTAGCATCATAAATGAATCAGTGATCCGACTGCACCTAGTAGTGCCCAAACCTGTGCCCTCCTAGGGGAAAGTGTGAATGCTTTTATCCCTCTTCCTGTACTTCCAATGAACAAACACACATGTCTGGTAATCCTAAGATTATTTTTGTTTCCTGTGACACTCACCTAATTTCAAGGCCACTGCCACCTCACAAGCTTAGCCTTGTCGTAGTCAAACTGTTCACCTTTTAGACCGTTTGTTTTTCTCAGAAGTTATCGGGTGATTAAAGCTTCTGAACCAAGTGTGCCAGGTCCACGACTACCATCTCCTGGACCACCTCAACCTTATCCATCCTGGATAAAGTTGCCCTCAATGGACAACCCCTCCCAGCAGTGTAGGAAGGGTATGGACCCAAAGCCCAACCTCGCCCCTTTTGCCAGCAGGAAGCAGCTAGAGATGTCGTCGCCCAGTACCCCAAAGATTTGGGTCCATATCTCTTCAGGGGGGCAAATGTTTGGTAGCTATGCTAGGGACTGGGGCATCCGTTATGCATGCCCATAGGGCCAAGATAAGAGCCCAGTTAGGAGAGGCACCCTGTGCATGCTCAGAGGTCCAGATTTCTGGCCATGAAGGGGAGGTCACCTGGGTGGTTCCTGTACCTGGATTGACCAATCTAGGCCATGTAAATTCAATTCAGCCACTGGGGTCGGCCAGACTTGCCCACCACGCCTCCCTAACGCTCATAAAACTCTCTTGGGTGCAGACCAGGCTTCTGCATGATTTCTCTCTCACTCAGGAAGGCTCTTTGGAGGCAGCTGTGCTGCACATGAGTGGCTGGTGGATACTGTTCAGATGCATGGCTTTCTGCTTGCAAGGGTTTTTGTCTCAGCTGACTGTAAGGGAGGAGGTAGTACGTCTGGATCACAGAGTATCCATGTCCACAAACGAGGCTGCTCATTCCACAGTCCTGGAAGTGCTTTATGAAAACCCTCTGCTTTGCAATGTCACTCCTTGTAGATTAGAGTGGGAGGGGCTGGGACCAAGGTATGCTGCCTCTTACTCCCAGTTGCAGGTTTCTGGATGCTGATTGTATCTCTTACAGCATCAGTTAGTGGGCTTGTTGTCTGCCTCAGGCTTTGTTCACGGAGATCCTCCAGCTAGTTGGTGGTGTGTGCGCATGAGCAGAGGCTTCCTGCCAATCCCCCATGAGTAGTAGAGCTCCCATGGTGTGGACTCCATGAAAGCCTTGCCCCAGGCAGCATGCTTACAAAGGAGGGTGGGCCCTGCAGGACAGAGGACCATTCCCCCTGTGGAATGGCCTCAGAGATCCACCTCCCTCTCTGGCCAGCTGCTGGGGCTGTGGGTCCTAAGCATCATGGCTGACTCAGTAATAGACACAGTGTGAGGCGACTCCAGTAGCTGTTTTGACTGGTCTAATCCAGCCTGAGATCATCCTTGCATGAGCCCTCTGCCAAGATTATTTTTGTTTCTTTTATGATCTTTTCATTAGTGGCTCCTACAACACTAACCACAATCCATAAATACATCATCTGTTTGAAGCCCATCTGTACATTAATTGCCCTCCTTATTCACAAAATATCCACTCTCCACCCAAGCCCCTGGCCTCAGCTCCTCATTTTTCCCCCCTCAATGCCCGCCACCCATCCCTCATCAATCCTTGGAAATGTACTAATTCTTTTGTCATATTTTCACCCACCTTTCTTTTGAGGTCAATGAAGATCCTTGTAATCGGTTCCCACTTTCCATCCTGCCCTTCCTCCACCCTCCCAGTATCTCCACTCATAACACTGGTAAAGGGCCCATCCACTCTGGATCCCCCGTGTTTGAAATTCCTATCGGTACTAGAATACCTTCTCTAGTTTGGCCAGATTAGTATGGTAGAACTGGGATCATGATAGTGGGGCAAGAGAAAGCATTAAGAACTAGAGGAAAGTTGTGTTTCATCTTTGCTGTCTCATACCCTGTATTCTTTAATCTCCACTCTGAGATCCTTCTGTAAGGGGATGTCCAGTGCACTGCAAATAGGTTTTGGGTCTATACCCGGCAGTCCCCTCTCATTCTCCATGATAAGATTTTTTTGTTCTCATGATGCCTGTTGCCTTATCCCTTTAAAACTTTGTGATCACACAGGCTGGTATGCTTTCTCCATGTGGGCTCTGTTGCTTCAGAGCCAGATGGCTGTTTCTTTACCCTCAGGCCTTTAAGACCCCACACGCTATATCTTTAGGTAGCTGGACACCATCGGCTTTCTTCACCACATTTGCTTATGCAGCCGCTTTGTGGTCAGTGATTGTGTAGGGAAGGTGAGCATCTTAGAATGCCAATTTAATAGAACAGTGTTATTGCAATGAGGGAGTCCTTGAGCGGAGGCCCTATGTCCATCTGCTACCTTAATACTAAATCTATAAACATATGGACATAGATCTATTTCCCCATGCCCCTTTGTAAATATATGTACATATGTACATGCCTTTATTTAGACGTCTATAACTGGCCCTTGCTTCCCAGCTCACTCTTCTATACTCTTTGATTTTCCTCTTGTGCCCACTGACATGCTCAGTCTTCCTTTGGGTTTCAGTAATTCCTCTTGGTTACATTACCTTTGATCACGCCCTACCAGGCCTCCTACATCCCCCTCACTACCGTTTTCCATCACTTGTTGTACCCTTGTCTCTGGGTTTCTTTACACCACTTCCTTTCCCCCCACCGTGCTCACTCCCATGCCCAATGGAAAGGGCCGGTCACATGTTTACTCCTCCAGATTGTTCATCCAGCCTCTCTTAATTAGACAGACCTGTAAAGGTAATAACATGCACAAAACAAGACTGAGCTAAACCAAGCAGCAAAAAGAAAAAAAAACAAACAAAAATGAAAACAAAACCCAACCCAAATCGAATGACACTAAAAGAAAACAACACTAACCAGAAAGAAAAGTACAAGGACTGTGTGGTGAACTTTAGGAGTGTTTTCCAGTCCAGTCTGTGGGGGCACCGAACCCTGACCACAAAGTCCACCTTTGGCATTCCCCGGGGACTTTGATGCTCCGTTTTCTTACTCTTCCGCTGCACTCTCTTAGTGTCATGCATCGAAGTGGCAGGATCAGTTCGGGCGCAGTTCCCACACTGTGTGTCCAGTGTTGTCCCCTCTAAGGCTATGGGTCTTTGAGGGACGTTTCTCATCGTGGGGCTGCCCATGTGGTCTTCTCTGTGGATTGGCTTCTCTGATTGGGAACATCATCCTCAAGGTGTATTGGGCCAGGATGTGCTCCATTCTCCCCTCCTCCCCCTTGTTCTGCCCTGTGTTCTCTGATCAGATATGTCCCTCTCCGCGAGCTGCAGATCCGGTGCCATCCTGTGAAATACAATCTTTTGGGGCTGCAAGGATGTGGGGGTGGGGGGGTGGGTATCAGCTCAGATCTTTTGAGAGTCCAGGAGATATTGACTGCTCGATGGGCACAGTTCTGTGGGGCACCGTGCTCTTGGTCCAGACGCTGGTTGTGAATATGACTTTGTTGTTAACCAGTTGTGTGTCTCTGGGTCAACTCCCGTGTGTTTTTGAGTGAGTTTTCTAATCTGCAAAGTAAATGTACAGGATTATCCAGACTCCCATGTCAGCAAGTTATCGAGAGGGGTTAATCAGAGACTGTTTCATATAGTGTGTACCTGCGCGCCGCATTCTAGACCTGCGATGGCAATTATGAGCTCAGGATAGAGATGGTGTCCAGCAGGTAACATACGTGGCTCCATATTGAAACAGGAAGCCCACTGTGGAGATTTGGTCCTTCCGTTGATGGCCACCGGCCACCTAGTCTTCTCCTGCTATAACTGCTTCACTGGCTCAGCAGCTGAGCCAGAAGCCAGTGATATCATAACCAGGTGGCTAACTGGGCCAAAGGGCTGATAGGTATTTGTTATTTTGTTGTCTTGGGAAACCCACCTACCCTCCATGCAAACCTTCTGGTGTGAGTTATCTGTGGAAGGAATCATAGGCTCACAGTAATTCACATCTTTCTTCTTGAAAATGTGCCCATATTCCTTTCTGAACCTGACAAGGTGGCCCCTGTGTCCACCAAGAAATTTACTGCCTGGCCTCCTACTTGGAGAGTTAGCCTGGGCTTTTGGCGGCGAAGTGAAACAGAGCCCTGACCCCTTCATTGAGCTTCTTCAAGCATTATTGTCTCTTGCTTGGGTCTTTCTACGTGCAGATGAGGCCCATCCACTCTAGTGGAGGGTCGTGCACCTCTCCTGGGGTTTTCAAGGCACTGATTTTTCCAGTGTCCTTCTTTCCTGCAGTAGGCACATTGGTCCTTCCCCATGGCTTGGCGGTGCCCACAGGTTAGTCTCTCCGTGAGTGGGCCATGCTCTCCTTTTCCTGAGTCTCTGGGGTATCTCATGTCAATTATGATTATTTTAGCTAGCTTCTTTGTCTCTCTCGTGCTAGGGTCATCTCTGTTGTTATACACTCAATGAGCCACTTGTACCAAATCGCTAAGATTTTTCCCTTCAAACCCTTCCCACTTCTTTGTCATGTCTGAGGCAGACTGACTGAGTAATAAAGGCAATACTTATTGCCCTCCTGTTTTCAGTGCCTCCGGGCCGTTAGGGGTATAAAGCCCGTAGGCTTCCCTCAGCCACTCTAGAAAGGCAGGCGGATATTCTCTTATAGGAACCTGAAAATTCTCACTGACCTTAGATAAATTCATAGGTTTCCTAGCTCTTCTGCAGAGGGTCATGTAAGAGCAATGGTTGATACCTGGTAAAGTCCTCTGGGCCTTGCTAGGAATTGAGATCCCACATTGTTGGTGTAGTGGCCAAAAGAGTTTCTCTCAAGTGGGGAGTGCCCGCTCGCTGACCATCAGGTTCACTGACTGCTTACTGGGCCTCTGTCTGGAAGGGCTACCCTCCTCCGTTGTGAACAGCACCTGGAGAAGTTGTTGGCAAGCATTCCAGGTGGGCTGATGAGTATGGAAGTCATACCAGTACTAGTGTGTGTGGGGGGCTGCTTGTTAGGGGTGGGGGTGAGTTTGGGGGGCCGGTGGGGGAGGGAGTGACTCAATAAGGGCCTGTTAGAAGTTTTCTATTTCTGGACCCTAGAAACCTTATAGGGCGGGGGTTGAAAGAAAGGGTTTGAAGCCAGCTCTCCCACTCCCAGAGTTCTCCTGCAAAATGGGATAAAGCCGATTAGGGGAGAGTGATGGGGAGGGGAGGGGAGGGGAGGGGTGGGGGAGGGATGGGGGAGGGGAGGGGTGGGGGAGGGTGATGGGGAGGGATGGCCTCCACCTATGTGGTTTTGGGAACTTGGACCGTTTGTTTTTCCGGTCCTTCCATGTTTCCTGAAACCTTGGAAACAAGGGCCCTTTCTTTGCGGGAGGGAGTAAGTCTTTTATATTTGCAGGCTTCTTAGTGGCAATGTCAGCCCACACTTGAAGTAACGGGATCAGATCGGGATATCCTGTTTCCCTTTAACCATAACTATGAACTCTTAGTAACAGGGGATGGGAAAACTAGTCTTGCGTGGGTCAATCAGGGACTCCTTCTGCCCCATCACTTTTAAACAAATTGTAGAGTCTCCAAGCTTTTGGGTTGAAACCACATCCTCTTGGTGAATGCCGAGAGCAGGGGTCCTCAAACTACAACCTGTGGGCCACATGCAGACAGCCGAGGACGTTGATCCTTTCTGCCGGGTGTATGTGCCCCATTTATTTTTTTTTTGAACTTCAAATCAAGATGTGCAGTGTGCACATGAATTTGTTCGTAATATTTGTTTTTTTAAACTATAGTCTTTCCTTCAAAAGGCCTGAGGGATAGTGAACTGGCCCCCTGGGTAAACAGTTTAAGGACCCCTGCCCTAAGGTATCCTGGACTTAGGGGTTATTAATCTCCCAGCCCTGAAACATCCCTGAACATTCTACCCGTTGTAGGAGGCACCATGGGAATTTGGACCCCGGGTAATTTACAAGCCTTTACTCCAATTGAACCCAAGAAAATTCAAAATGACTTAGGCAGTTACTCTATTTTGGTCACTTTTGACTCGTCCTGCACTAGCCCATTATTTCCATTTAACTCTATAACGCGAAGCATGATGTTTTCATAACATTAAAAAATGTATATATTAATACATATATATATATTTATAACTATGAAAGTCCACAACAAAAAGAAAATTTTTTCCCAAAATTAAAATTGAAGCGTTATAGGGTTAAAAAGAAGGATGGGTCTTATCAGCGGGTCCAAGACCTTAGCATCATAAATGAATCAGTGATCCGACTGCACCTAGTAGTGCCCAAACCTGTGCCCTCCTAGGGGAAAGTGTGAATGCTTTTATCCCTCTTCCTGTACTTCCAATGAACAAACACACATGTCTGGTAATCCTAAGATTATTTTTGTTTCCTGTGACACTCACCTAATTTCAAGGCCACTGCCACCTCACAAGCTTAGCCTTGTCGTAGTCAAACTGTTCACCTTTTAGACCGTTTGTTTTTCTCAGAAGTTATCGGGTGATTAAAGCTTCTGAACCAAGTGTGCCAGGTCCACGACTACCATCTCCTGGACCACCTCAACCTTATCCATCCTGGATAAAGTTGCCCTCAATGGACAACCCCTCCCAGCAGTGTAGGAAGGGTATGGACCCAAAGCCCCACCTCGCCCCTTTTGCCAGCAGGAAGCAGCTAGAGATGTCGTCGCCCAGTACCCCCAAAGATTTGGGTCCATATCTCTTCAGGGGGGCAAATGTTAGGTAGCTATACTAGGGACTGGGGCATCCGTTATGCATGCCCATAGGGCCAAGATAAGAGCCCAGTTAGGAGAGGCACCCTGTGCATGCTCAGAGGTCCAGATTTCTGGCCATGAAGGGGAGGTCACCTGGGTGGTTCCTGTACCTGGATTGACCAATCTAGGCCATGTAAATTCAATTCAGCCACTGGGGTCGGCCAGACTTGCCCACCACGCCTCCCTAACGCTCATAAAACTCTCTTGAGTGCAGACCAGGCTTCTGCATGATTTCTCTCTCACTCAGGAAGGCTCTTTGGAGGCAGCTGTGCTGCACATGAGTGGCTGGTGGATACTGTTCAGATGCATGGCTTTCTGCTTGCAAGGGTTTTTGTCTCAGCTGACTGTAAGGGAGGAGGTAGTACGTCTGGATCACAGAGTATCCATGTCCACAAACGAGGCTGCTCATTCCACAGTCCTGGAAGTGCTTTATGAAAACCCTCTGCTTTGCAATGTCACTCCTTGTAGATTAGAGTGGGAGGGGCTGGGACCAAGGTATGCTGCCTCTTACTCCCAGTTGCAGGTTTCTGGATGCTGATTGTATCTCTTACAGCATCAGTTAGTGGGCTTGTTGTCTGCCTCAGGCTTTGTTCACGGAGATCCTCCAGCTAGTTGGTGGTGTGTGCGCATGAGCAGAGGCTTCCTGCCAATCCCCCATGAGTAGTAGAGCTCCCATGGTGTGGACTCCATGAAAGCCTTGCCCCAGGCAGCATGCTTACAAAGGAGGGTGGGCCCTGCAGGACAGAGGACCATTCCCCCTGTGGAATGGCCTCAGAGATCCACCTCCCTCTCTGGCCAGCTGCTGGGGCTGTGGGTCCTAAGCATCATGGCTGACTCAGTAATAGACACAGGGTGAGGCGACTCCAGTAGCTGTTTTGACTGGTCTAATCCAGCCTGAGATCATCCTTGCATGAGCCCTCTGCCAAGATTATTTTTGTTTCTTTTATGATCTTTTCATTAGTGGCTCCTACAACACTAACCACAATCCATAAATACATCATCTGTTTGAAGCCCATCTGTACATTAATTGCCCTCCTTATTCACAAAATATCCACTCTCCACCCAAGCCCCTGGCCTCAGCTCCTCATTTTTCCCCCCTCAATGCCCGCCACCCATCCCTCATCAATCCTTGGAAATGTACTAATTCTTTTGTCATATTTTCCCCCACCTTTCTTTTGAGGTCAATGAAGATCCTTGTAATCGGTTCCCACTTTCCATCCTGCCCTTCCTCCACCCTCCCAGTATCTCCACTCATAACACTGGTAAAGGGCCCATCCACTCTGGATCCCCCGTGTTTGAAATTCCTATCGGTACTAGAATACCTTCTCTAGTTTGGCCAGATTAGTATGGTAGAACTGGGATCATGATAGTGGGGCAAGAGAAAGCATTAAGAACTAGAGGAAAGTTGTGTTTCATCTTTGCTGTCTCATACCCTGTATTCTTTAATCTCCACTCTGAGATCCTTCTGTAAGGGGATGTCCAGTGCACTGCAAATAGGTTTTGGGTCTATACCCGGCAGTCCCCTCTCATTCTCCATGATAAGATTTTTTTGTTCTCATGATGCCTGTTGCCTTATCCCTTTAAAACTTTGTGATCACACAGGCTGGTATGCTTTCTCCATGTGGGCTCTGTTGCTTCAGAGCCAGATGGCTGTTTCTTTACCCTCAGGCCTTTAAGACCCCACACGCTATATCTTTAGGTAGCTGGACACCATCGGCTTTCTTCACCACATTTGCTTATGCAGCCGCTTTGTGGTCAGTGATTGTGTAGGGAAGGTGAGCATCTTAGAATGCCAATTTAATAGAACAGTGTTATTGCAATGAGGGAGTCCTTGAGCGGAGGCCCTATGTCCATCTGCTACCTTAATACTAAATCTATAAACATATGGACATAGATCTATTTCCCCATGCCCCTTTGTAAATATATGTACATATGTACATGCCTTTATTTAGACGTCTATAACTGGCCCTTGCTTCCCAGCTCACTCTTCTATACTCTTTGATTTTCCTCTTGTGCCCACTGACATGCTCAGTCTTCCTTTGGGTTTCAGTAATTCCTCTTGGTTACATTACCTTTGATCACGCCCTACCAGGCCTCCTACATCCCCCTCACTACCGTTTTCCATCACTTGTTGTACCCTTGTCTCTGGGTTTCTTTACACCACTTCCTTTCCCCCCACCGTGCTCACTCCCATGCCCAATGGAAAGGGCCGGTCACATGTTTACTCCTCCAGATTGTTCATCCAGCCTCTCTTAATTAGACAGACCTGTAAAGGTAATAACATGCACAAAACAAGACTGAGCTAAACCAAGCAGCAAAAAGAAAAAAAAACAAACAAAAATGAAAACAAAACCCAACCCAAATCCAATGACACTAAAAGAAAACAACACTAACCAGAAAGAAAAGTACAAGGACTGTGTGGTGAACTTTAGGAGTGTTTTCCAGTCCAGTCTGTGGGGGCACTGAACCCTGACCACAAAGTCCACCTTTGGCATTCCCCGGGGACTTTGATGCTCCGTTTTCTTACTCTTCCGCTGCACTCTCTTAGTGTCATGCATCGAAGTGGCAGGATCAGTTCGGGCGCAGTTCCCACACTGTGTGTCCAGTGTTGTCCCCTCTAAGGCTATGGGTCTTTGAGGGACGTTTCTCATCGTGGGGCTGCCCATGTGGTCTTCTCTGTGGATTGGCTTCTCTGATTGGGAACATCATCCTCAAGGTGTATTGGGCCAGGATGTGCTCCATTCTCCCCTCCTCCCCCTTGTTCTGCCCTGTGTTCTCTGATCAGATATGTCCCTCTCCGCGAGCTGCAGATCCGGTGCCATCCTGTGAAATACAATCTTTTGGGGCTGCAAGGATGTGGGGGTGGGGGGGTGGGTATCAGCTCAGATATTTTGAGAGTCCAGGAGATATTGACTGCTCGATGGGCACAGTTCTGTGGGGCACCGTGCTCTTGGTCCAGACGCTGGTTGTGAATATGACTTTGTTGTTAACCAGTTGTGTGTCTCTGGGTCAACTCCCGTGTGTTTTTGAGTGAGTTTTCTAATCTGCAAAGTAAATGTACAGGATTATCCAGACTCCCATGTCAGCAAGTTATCGAGAGGGGTTAATCAGAGACTGTTTCATATAGTGTGTACCTGCGCGCCGCATTCTAGACCTGCGATGGCAATTATGAGCTCAGGATAGAGATGGTGTCCAGCAGGTAACATACGTGGCTCCATATTGAAACAGGAAGCCCACTGTGGAGATTTGGTCCTTCCGTTGATGGCCACCGGCCACCTAGTCTTCTCCTGCTATAACTGCTTCACTGGCTCAGCAGCTGAGCCAGAAGCCAGTGATATCATAACCAGGTGGCTAACTGGGCCAAAGGGCTGATAGGTATTTGTTATTTTGTTGTCTTGGGAAACCCACCTACCCTCCATGCAAACCTTCTGGTGTGAGTTATCTGTGGAAGGAATCATAGGCTCACAGTAATTCACATCTTTCTTCTTGAAAATGTGCCCATATTCCTTTCTGAACCTGACAAGGTGGCCCCTGTGTCCACCAAGAAATTTACTGCCTGGCCTCCTACTTGGAGAGTTAGCCTGGGCTTTTGGCGGCGAAGTGAAACAGAGCCCTGACCCCTTCATTGAGCTTCTTCAAGCATTATTGTCTCTTGCTTGGGTCTTTCTACGTGCAGATGAGGCCCATCCACTCTAGTGGAGGGTCGTGCACCTCTCCTGGGGTTTTCAAGGCACTGATTTTTCCAGTGTCCTTCTTTCCTGCAGTAGGCACATTGGTCCTTCCCCATGGCTTGGCGGTGCCCACAGGTTAGTCTCTCCGTGAGTGGGCCATGCTCTCCTTTTCCTGAGTCTCTGGGGTATCTCATGTCAATTACGATTATTTTAGCTAGCTTCTTTGTCTCTGTCGTGCTAGGGTCATCTCTGTTGTTATACACTCAATGAGCCACTTGTACCAAATCGCTAAGATTTTTCCCTTCAAACCCTTCCCACTTCTTTGTCATGTCTGAGGCAGACTGACTGAGTAATAAAGGCAATACTTATTGCCCTCCTGTTTTCAGTGCCTCCGGGCCGTTAGGGGTATAAAGCCCGTAGGCTTCCCTCAGCCACTCTAGAAAGGCAGGCGGATATTCTCTTATAGGAACCTGAAAATTCTCACTGACCTTAGATAAATTCATAGGTTTCCTAGCTCTTCTGCAGAGGGTCATGTAAGAGCAATGGTTGATACCTGGTAAAGTCCTCTGGGCCTTGCTAGGAATTGAGATCCCACATTGTTGGTGTAGTGGCCAAAAGAGTTTCTCTCAAGTGGGGAGTGCCCGCTCGCTGACCATCAGGTTCACTGACTGCTTACTGGGCCTCTGTCTGGAAGGGCTACCCTCCTCCGTTGTGAACAGCACCTGGAGAAGTTGTTGGCAAGCATTCCAGGTGGGCTGATGAGTATGGAAGTCATACCAGTACTAGTGTGTGTGGGGGGCTGCTTGTTAGGGGTGGGGGTGAGTTTGGGGGGCCGGTGGGGGAGGGAGTGACTCAATAAGGGCCTGTTAGAAGTTTTCTATTTCTGGACCCTAGAAACCTTATAGGGCGGGGGTTGAAAGAAAGGGTTTGAAGCCAGCTCTCCCACTCCCAGAGTTCTCCTGCAAAATGGGATAAAGCCGATTAGGGGAGAGTGATGGGGAGGGGAGGGGAGGGGAGGGGTGAGGGAGGGGAGGGGTGGGGGAGGGTGATGGGGAGGGATGGCCTCCACCTATGTGGTTTTGGGAACTTGGACCGTTTGTTTTTCCGGTCCTTCCATGTTTCCTGAAACCTTGGAAACAAGGGCCCTTTCTTTGCGGGAGGGAGTAAGTCTTTTATATTTGCAGGCTTCTTAGTGGCAATGTCAGCCCACACTTGAAGTAACGGGATCAGATCGGGATATCCTGGTTCCCTTTAACCATAACTATGAACTCTTAGTAACAGGGGATGGGAAAACTAGTCTTGCGTGGGTCAATCAGGGACTCCTTCTGCCCCATCACTTTTAAACAAATTGTAGAGTCTCCAAGCTTTTGGGTTGAAACCACATCCTCTTGGTGAATGCCGAGAGCAGGGGTCCTCAAACTACAACCTGTGGGCCACATGCAGACAGCCGAGGACGTTGATCCTTTCTGCCGGGTGTATGTGCCCCATTTATTTTTTTTTTGAACTTCAAATCAAGATGTGCAGTGTGCACATGAATTTGTTCGTAATATTTGTTTTTTTAAACTATAGTCTTTCCTTCAAAAGGCCCGAGGGATAGTGAATTGGCCCCCTGGGTAAACAGTTTAAGGACCCCTGCCCTAAGGTATCCTGGACTTAGGGGTTATTAATCTCCCAGCCCTGAAACATCCCTGAACATTCTACCCGTTGTAGGAGGCACCATGGGAATTTGGACCCCGGGTAATTTACAAGCCTTTACTCCAATTGAACCCAAGAAAATTCAAAATGACTTAGGCAGTTACTCTATTTTGGTCACTTTTGACTCGTCCTGCACTAGCCCATTATTTCCATTTAACTCTATAACGCGAAGCATGATGTTTTCATAACATTAAAAATGTATATATTAATACATATATATATTTATAACTATGAAAGTCCACAACAAAAAGAAAATTTTTTCCAAAAATTAAAATTGAAGCGTTATAGGGTTAAAAAGAAGGATGGGTCTTATCAGCGGGTCCAAGACCTTAGCATCATAAATGAATCAGTGATCCGACTGCACCTAGTAGTGCCCAAACCTGTGCCCTCCTAGGGGAAAGTGTGAATGCTTTTATCCCTCTTCCTGTACTTCCAATGAACAAACACACATGTCTGGTAATCCTAAGATTATTTTTGTTTCCTGTGACACTCACCTAATTTCAAGGCCACTGCCACCTCACAAGCTTAGCCTTGTCGTAGTCAAACTGTTCACCTTTTAGACCGTTTGTTTTTCTCAGAAGTTATCGGGTGATTAAAGCTTCTGAACCAAGTGTGCCAGGTCCACGACTACCATCTCCTGGACCACCTCAACCTTATCCATCCTGGATAAAGTTGCCCTCAATGGACAACCCCTCCCAGCAGTGTAGGAAGGGTATGGACCCAAAGCCCCACCTCGCCCCTTTTGCCAGCAGGAAGCAGCTAGAGATGTCGTCGCCCAGTACCCCCAAAGATTTGGGTCCATATCTCTTCAGGTGGGCAAATGTTAGGTAGCTATCCTAGGGGCTGGGGCATCCGTTATGCATGGCCATAGGGCCAAGATTAGAGCTCAGTTAGGAGAGGCACTCTGTGTATGCTCAGAGGTCCAGGTTTTTGGCCATGAAGGGGAGGTACACCTGGGTGGGTCCTGTACCTGGAGTGACTAACCTAGGACATGTAAATTCAATTCAGCCACTGGGGTCGGCCAGACATGCCCACCACGCCTCCCTAACGCTCATAAACCTCACTTGAGTGACAGACCAGGCTTCTGCGTGATTTCTCTCTCACTCAGGAAGGCTCTTTGGAGTCAGCAGGTCTGCACATAAGTGGCTCATGGATACTGTTCAGATGCATGGCTTTCTGCTTTCAAGGGTTTTTGTCTCAGCTGGCTGGAAAGGAGGAGGTAGTACGTCTGGATCAGAGAGTATCCATGTCCACAAGCGAGGCTGCTCATTCCACAGTCCTGGAAGTGCTTTATGAAAACCCTGTGCTTTGCAATGTCACTCCTTGTAGATTAGAGTGGGAGGAGCTGGGACCAAAGTATGCTGCCTCTTACTCCCAGTTGCAGGTTTCTGGATGCTGATTGTATCTCTTACAGCATCAGTTAGTGGGCTTGTTGTCTGCCTCAGGCTTTGTTCACGGAGATCCTCCAGCTAGTTGGTGGTGTGTGCACATGGGCAGAGGCTTCCTGCCAATACCCCATGAGTAGTAGAGCTCCCATGGTGTGGACTCCATGAAAGCCGTGCCCCAGACATCACGCTTACAAAGGAGGGTGGGCCCTGCAGGACAGACGACCATTCCCCCTGTGGAAAGCCTCAGAGGCAAACCTCCCTGACTGACCAGCTGCTGGGGCTGTGTGCCCTAAGCTTCATGCCTGACTCAGGAATAGACACAGGGTGAGGCGACTCCAGTAGATGTTTTGACTGGTCTAATCCAGCCTGAGATCATCCTTGCATGAGCCCTCTGCACAGATTTTTTTTTATGATCTTTTCATTAGTGGCTCCTACAACACTAACCACCATCCATATATACATCAGCTGTTTGAAGCACATCTGTACATTAATTGCCCTCATTATTCTCAAAATCTCCACTCTCCACCCAAGCCCCTGGCCTCAGCTCCTCATTTTTTCCCCCTCAATGCCCGCCATCCATCCCTCATCAATCCTTGGAAATGGACTAATTCTTTTGTCATATCTTCACCCACCTTTCTTTTGAGGTCAATGAAGATCCTTGTAATCGGTTCCCACTTTCCATCCTGCCCTTCCTCCACCCTCCCAGTATCTCCACTCATAACATTGGTCCTAAAGAGCCCATCCACCCTGGATTCTCCGTGTTTGAAATTCCTATCGGTACTAGAATACTTCTCTAGTTTGGCCAGATTAGTATGGTAGAATTGGGTTCATGATATTGGGGCAAGAGGAAGCATTAAGAACTAGAGGAAAGTTGTGTTTCATCTATGCTGTCTCATACCCTGTATTCTTTAATCTCCTCTCTGAGATCCTTCTGTAAGGGGATATCCAGTGCGCTGCAAATAGGTTTTGGGTCTATACCCGGCAGTGCCCTCTCATTCTCCATGATAAGATTTTTTTGTTCTCATGATGCCTGTTGCCTTATCCCTTTGAAACTTTGTGATCACACAGGCTGGTATGCTTCCTCCATGTGGGCGCTGTTGCTTCTGAGCCAGATGGCTGCTTCTTTACCTTCAAGCCTTTAAGACCCCACACGCTATATCATTTGGTAGCTGGACACCATCGGCTTTCTTCACCACATCTGCTTATTAAGCCGCTTTGTGGTCAGTGATCGTGTAGGGAAGGTGAGCATCGTAGAATGCCAATTTAATAGAACAGTGTTCTTGCAATAAGGGAGTCCTTGAGCGGAGGCCCTATGTCCATCTGCTACCTTAATACTAAATCTATAAACATATGGACATAGATCTATTTCCCGATGCCCCTTTGTAAGTATATGTACATGCCTTTATTTAGACGTCTATAAGGGGACTTGCTGCCCTACTCACTCTTCTAAACACTTTTGTTTTCCTCTTGTGCCCACTGCCATGCTCAGTCTTCCTTTGGGTTTCAATAATTACTCTTGGTTACATTACCCTTGATCATGCCCTTCCAGGCCTCCTACATCCCCCTCACCACCGATTTCCATCACTTGTTGTTCCCTTGTCTCTGGGTTTCTTGACACCATTTCCTTTCCTCCCACCGTGCTCACTCCCATGCCCAATGGAAAGGGCCAGTCACATGTTTACTCCTCCAGATTGTTCATCCAGCCTCTCTTAATTAGACAGACCTGTAAAGGTAATAACATGCACAAAAAAAGACTGAGCAAAAGCAAGCAGCAAAAAGAAAAAAAAAACAAAGAAAAATGGAAACAAAACCCAACCAAAATCCAATGACACTAAAGGAAAACAACACTAACCAAGAAAGAAAAGAACAAGGACTGTGTGGTGAACTTTAGGAGTGTTTTCCAGTCCTGTCTGTTGGGGCACCGAGCCCTGACCACAAAGTCCACCTTTGGCATTCCCCGGGGACTTTGATGCTCCGTTTTCTTTCTCTTCTGCTGCACTCTCTTAGTGTCATGCCTCGATGTGGCAGGAT